>NC_133421.1:14727857-15033928 GCF_049350105.2 Macaca mulatta | reverse complement strand
CTTCCGTGTTTGTGAAGCTTTTTCTAAATTCCTTAGGCAGATTCAGTACTCCTTCTGTGAACATAAACATTCCCTTATAGTAATTTTCCCATTGAAATACATTTGTTATTGTGTCTACCTGCCCTCTAGATAGATGCTGTTTGTCTCAGGGACATTATCTTTTTATTCATGTAGCCAACAGGATGCTTGGCCAAGATAGACATTCAATAAATGTTTACTAAACAAAAATTTTGCACTTTAGGTCAAACCTAATGTTAGTCATCTATTAATAACATTCATTCACTAAATATTTATTAAATTTGTTCAGTGATTTAGATATGTTTGAAATGAGAGTGTGGGTAGAATGTGAATGTGCCTAATTGAGAAAGGATGATCTTTTTAGAGCATATGATGAAATTTCAAATTTTTCCCTCAGAAAAATGCATATATACTCATTTCCACACTTTTACATACACTTATTTTAAGTTCACTGTTTCCCGATACTCATTCTTGGAACTCAAGTTAAGAACCTTGGCCTTAGGTGAATAAGAACATAGCCTAATGTCAGACTTAGCTATGCTAAGAACAGATTTTGTGAACTTGAGGTTAGACCATCTGTCATAACCTACGCATTATAGTCCTTCATTCTTATAAGAAGTGTACACGTGGCCAGAATATAGATTCTGTCATATCTATATCTTCATCTACATTTTGGCTATCTTGCCTACCTCCTAAAATACACTTGAGACTCATAATATTTCGGGTCATTGATAATGAGATAGCTACAAAGATAGGGAAACCACAAAGGTGTCTCATCACTTGTTTGACGTTGCTACCATAATTCTGTGTAAATACATTGATCAGTTTGATTTAGTGGGAGAAAGAAAAAGTTTCCAAAAAATCACTGGATTGAAAATATGACTTCTGCATTAAAAAAAAAGTAGCTTAAGGTATATTTAGATCAAATAAAACATCAAGATCTCATCCAAAATAATAGCAAAAATTAAAATATTTTGAAAAACATCTCAATAAGAATTGTGTACAACTTGCCTGTAAAAAGCTTTACTGAGGCTTCACGACTTGGGTCTAGGCAAAGAGTTCTTACACATGTGATAAAAGCATAATCCATAAAATAAATCTATAAATTGGACTTCATCAAAATTAAAAATCTTTTACTCAGTCAAAGACACTGTTAAAAAAAATGCAAAGTCAAACTACAAACTGGGAAAATACTTGGAAAAACCTCCTATCCATCAAAGGACTTTTATTTTGAATATATAAAGAACTTTTATTTATTTATTTATTTATTTTATTTTATTTTATTTTTTTTGAGACAGAGTCTTGCTCTGTCACCCAGGCTGGAGTGCAATTGTGCAATCTCTGCTCACCGCAACCTCTGCCTCCTGGGTTCAAGTGATTCTCCTGCCTCAGCCTCCCAAGAAGCTGGGATTATAGGTGCGTGCCACCGTGCCCGGCTCACTGTTTGTATTTTTAGTAGAAATGGAGTTTCTCCATGTTGGCCAGGGTGGTCTCGAACTCCTGACGTGGTGATTCACCCGTCTTGGCCTTCCAAAGTGCTGGGATTATAGGTGTGAGCCAACATGCCCGGCCGGTGAAGATATAAAGAACTTTTAAAACTCAGCAGTAAGAAAATAAACAGCCCCATGTAAAAATGGGCAAAAAAACTGTAATAAACATTTCAACAAGGAGGCAATTAAACACATAAAAAGATGTTCAACATCATTCATCAATAGGAAAAGATAAATTGAAACCACCATGTGATACCACCACACAACTATTAGAATGGCTAAAATTATTTTTAAAAAGTGACAACATTAAGTGCTGACAAGGATGTGAAGCAAATGAAACCCTCATACATTGCTTTTGGGAAATGAGAAATGGTAGACACTCTTTTTTTTTTTTTTTTGAGACGGAGTCTGGCTCTGTCACCCAGGCTGAAGTGCAGTGGCAGGATCTCGGCTCACTGCAAGCTCCACCTCCTGGGTTCACGCCATTCTCCTGCCTCAGCCTCCCAAGTAGCTGGGACTACAGGCACCCACCACCACACCCGGCTAAATATTTGTATTTTTAGTAGAGACGGGGTTTCACCGTGTTAGCCAGGATGGTCTCGATCCCCTGATCTCGTGATCTGCCCGCCTCGGCCTCCCAGAGTGCTGGGATTACAGGCATGAGCCACCGCACCTGGCGGATACTCTTTAAAACAATTTGGCAGTTACTTATAAAGTTAAACATATACTTGTTAAATGACCCAGTAATTTTGCCCCTTACTGTTTAGCCTAGAGAAAAAGTTTGTATTCACATACAACCTCTGCAAAATGTTAATAACAGTGCTAGTCATAATTATTGAAAACTGGAACTGACCATGATGTCCTCCAGCAGGTGAATGGATAAGCTAACTGTGGTGCGTGTAGGCAATAGAATACTATTCAGCAAAAACAAAACAAACAAACAAAAAAAACAAAACGAAGCAAACTGGTTGCCCACAGTGGCTCATGCCTGTAATCCCAGCACTTTGGGAGGCGGAGGTGGGCAGATCACCTGAGGCCAGGAGTTCAAGACCAGCCTGACCAACATGGTGAAACCCCATCTCTACTAAAAATACAAAAATTAGCCAGGTATGGTGGCACATACCTGTTATGCCAGCTACTTGGGAGGCTGAGGTGGGAGAATCGCTTGAACCCAAGAGGTGGAGGTTGCAGTGAGCCAAGATAGCGCCCTGCACTCCAGCCTGGGCAAGAGAGGGAGACTCGTTTCAAAAAATATATGTTATTGCAATTTTATATGTCTCAAATCGAATGTGAAATTTCCTGTTCTACTCTTGAACATTTTTCATTGAATGCATTTTCTTCCAAATACATTGAAGAATTACACAATATTTGAATTAAATCCTATTTCCCTCTTCATTTCCATTTGAATTGGCATTTCATAAAATGCAAGTACTAGTTTGGGAAGAGATGACTTTTTACTACCTTTAGTTCATTAATCTAGGAAAATTATATGACTTTCATTTCCACAAATTTTCTTTTATGTTCCTCAGTAACATTTTTATTTTGTTTTATATTTAAATTAATATTTAGCAAAACTGACATTTCTGGAGGACAACTCTATGAAGTCCAACATGTGTACCGATTTGCATAACCAACACCACCATCCGAATATAAAACAGTTTCATCACTTTAATCTCATGCTATCACTTTGTAGTCTTACCCTCTCCTCATCTCTGGCAACGTTTCCTCTAAAGGAAAAGCCATACCTAGAAACACGTGACCTCACGTGATCCACCCTCCTTGGCCTCTCAAAGTGCTGGGATTACAGGCATGGGCCATCACGCCCAGCCAAATTGCAATAATTAAAAGAGTGCTGCTCTACTAATGCCAAGGTAAACATAGAACAGTATCAAAACTCCGAACACAAAATGAAGGATACATAGCAACTTAGTATATGATGTAGGTGGCATATCAATACTGGATAAAAGGACAGGTACTTGTTCATAATTTTAAAGTATATATATTTCAAATTTGACTTTACATAATTTAAAGTGAATTAAAAAATAAAATACAAATCAAAGATGGATATTTATTTAATATTAAGATTAGAAAGACCTTTCTTAGGAAACATTATAAAGGAAAAGCAAAAGTCATAAAGAAAAACATTGATGGTTTTTAAAATATTTTTTAAAAACACTATGAACAAAAAAGAAACAAGAAAGGATAGACGGGAATGTTCGCTCCATAAAAGACAAGGGATAAATATCATTAATATAAAGAAAACGTTTGAAATCTAAGAAAAAAAAATCCCATTAGAAAAATATAGACAAAACAAACATAACCAGAAAATGTCTTTGAAAATCATAATCTTGATAAACATCTGGGAAATGCTCTAATTTAAAGCATACGTACGAAAATATTAAAAAAATCATTTCCCTATGCTTACTGGAAGCAATTGAAATATAATACAAAGTGTTAAGGACTGTATGAGAAAATATATACTTTAATATACTGAAATAGAACCAAAATATTTTAATATATTAAGATTCAAAGACAAAATATAAATACCTTCATAGAAGTTTTACGGTATGGCTCAAAAGCTTTTAAAATACTCATGCCTTCATTTCTACTTCAAGGAAATAATTAAACATGTGAGTCAAAATGTTTGACTTTAGAAACAACTCAGGTATCCAATAATAAGGGATTCACTGAACACTTTATGGCATTTCATAAAATAGGATACCGCGCAGCAATTTAAAACGAAGTAGATGTGTAATTAATGACAAGAATGGTGTTTCTATTTATTCCAAAGTGCAACAGGCAGTTTAGAATAGTGTGTGCACAATATGATTTAATTTTATAAATAAAGTATTAACCTACAGCTCTGCATAGAATGAGATCTGCATGGATGTATTTTTAAATGCTGTATCTGAGCAGTGGGTGAGTAGTTTTACTTTCTAGAATTTTGTGCTTCTCTGAATTTTCTAAGTTTTCTATAATGAACCTTTTTGGCATGTAGAATTTTTTAAATGTTGTTGAAGTTTAATTTTTTTAAAAGCCCATTTGGACAGCCGCTATTTTCTGCTGCTCCCCCCAGAGCCTAGCCTGTTTCGTTTTCCTGTGCTGAAGGAAGAGGGATTTCTGTTCGGTCACACAGATGTGAGGCGTCTGCAGCGTTTCTGCTGCGGTGGAACCACCTCGCCCGCGTGAAGTGCCTCATCTGGAAAGTTCAACCCCTGACAGCCCCAGGCTTTTTTGGAATGGACAGCCTGTCTGCCGGCCTTGCTTTTCTTCACCATGACTTAGTCTAAGTCCCAGTGTGTTTTCTTCTGGCCCACCCTTTACATTTCAGGTCCCTGGACAAGAGCACAAACGAAGGCCCACATACCGTTTGTCTGAACATTTAAAAAGTTATAAATCAAGCTAATAAACTGTTAAATGAAATACATCCTATTCTCCTATTTTGACAAATATTCCTTCCTAACAACAAAACAGAAAAATACACATAAATCTATTATTTTTCTATGTCTGAAAGTTGGCAAATTACCAGAAATGACTCAATTTAATTATTATTGCTCATTTGGGCATTTTGTTGATGGGCCAGCAATGTTGGGATGAGTAATAAAACAAAGACATACGCAGATCACGAACTACTACATATTCACGCGTTCAATTTGTTTTTTATCTCTTAATTTCAACAAAATGCTAATTATGCTACCATCAAGATTTTGAATATTAATTTTTTTTTTTTTTTTTTTTTTTTTTTTTTTTTTTTTGAGGCAGAGTCTCACTCTGTCGCCCAGGCTGGAGTGCAGTGGCGCGATCTTGGCTCACTGCAAGCTTCGCCTCCCGGGTTCACGCCATTCTCCTGCCTCAGCCTCCCGAGTAGCTGGGACTACAGGCGCCCACCACCTCGCCCGGCTAGTTTTTTTTGCATTTTTAGTAGAGACGGGATTTCACCGTGTTAGCCGGGATGGTCTCCGTCTCCTAACCTTGAGATCCACCCGCCTCAGCCTCCCAAAGTGTTGAATACTAATTTTATTCTACTGACAGCAATGGTCTAAAGCAGGAAGTGAAAAATGTTTGTTTTTTTTTTTTTTTTTTTGAGACGGAGTCTCGCCCTGTCGCCCAGGCTGGAGTGCAGTGGCGCTATCTCGGCTCACTGCAAGCTCCGCCTCCCGGGTTTACGCCATTCTCCTGCCTCAGCCTCCCGAGTAGCTGGGACTACAGGCGCCCGCCACCTCGCCCGGCTAATTTTTTTGTATTTTTAGTAGAGACGGGGTTTCATTGTGTTAGCCAGGATGGTCTCGATCTCCTGACCTCGTGATCCGCCCGTCTCGGCCTCCCAAAGTGCTGGGATTACAGGCTTGAGCCACCGCGCCCGGCCGAAAAATGTTTTATGAAAAGGTCCAGATAATGAATATTTTTCAGGCCACGTGATCTCTGTCACACGTACCCAGTCCCGTGTTTGTGGTTCAAAAGCAGCCAGAGAGGATACATTTGCAAATGGACGTGGCTATATTTCAATAAAACTTTACTGACAAAAATAGCTGACCACCACTGCTATCCAATCCCAGAGCACTTTCATCTCGTCAAAAGGAAACGTCATACCTATTAAACACTCACTCCCATTCTCCACTCCCCTCAGCCCTTGGCAACAACTAATCTGCTTTCTGTCGCTATAGATTTGCGTGTTCTGAATGTGTCATATAAATGGAATCATGCAGTTTAAAGAAACTAGCTGGGGTTGACCTGTGGGCCATAGTTGGATGACCTCTGATCTAAAGAATTTTTGAAGTGCAAGTATACAAATTTGAACATATTTTGATCAAAAAAAGTAAATGTAAAATTTAAGAAATGAAAGTTATTTCCATGTGTATTTAAAAGTTGTCTTTATTTCTAAAATATTCCAAGTTATCTATCAAAATTCAAAGACAAAATGTAGATTCTAATTAATAAATATAAAATTTTGAAATAAAAATTATTTTAAATTGACTTCTTATTAATTTTTAAATTGTAATTAAATCTCAAACATATTTATAAAATTAGAACTGTTCTCTGTTCTAGCTTTTAACATCCATCTAGTTGCCACTAGCGTCAGTACCATACTTCAGCTGTTTCATCTGGACCTACATGTTTATACATGTCAGAGTGGCATCATTTGCTTCATTATGAAATATGCCCCTCCACCTCCAAGTGCGAATGTTGTGAGTACTTCTATAACGTGTTAATATCTTCAGGACCGTGAACTGGATTAGGAGGAGAAGCAGAGAAATGAGCACTCAGTAATGCTAGGACATGATACTTTTACTTCAAGACGCTATTTAATGCTCTGTGATAGGAAGCCCTGGATAAGTTACTTAATTTGATTTTTTTTTCTCTGAGCTAACTACTTCCCTCACCCAAATCCTTCCCCAGACTGGAAGCAGTGTCTGTCGGCTGCAACACAACCCCTGTATGTTCTCAGCATTTGGACCTTTTGTTTTAAAGACACAGGGCAAGAGGTTTGCCGAAGCATTTCCCTGGGATTTAAATAGGAGGGTGGGTATTTAGGGTTTCTGGTTGCACTATGCTGATGCTGGAGTGACAGTTTCTGTAATAAATTTGTGTGTGTGTGCAATTTGTGGGAACTTCCAAATTGTGGGACTTAAAGCCAGAGCCCTTCTTGCCTGTGTCCCTATTGGATGGATGGTTTTACTTCTTCTTAGTGGTGTGTGGTACAGCTGCACCAAGAGGCTGTGTAAAATGCACACTCAGGGATGGATTTCCTAAAGTTTGTTTTGTCTGCATGCCTCATTTCATGATGACATTATTAAGGTTTTATATCATAAGAGTGATTAATAAGAGATTATTTTGGAAGTTTGTTTTGATCTGTATGAGACAAAATGTTTCTCCTTTTCTACTGTTCAAAATCAAGCACGTGGTAGCGGGTGCCTGTAATCCCAGCTATGCAGGAAGCTGAGGCAGGAGAATTACTTGAACGGGGGAGGTGGAGGTTGCAGTGAGCCAAGATCGCGCCACTTCACTCCGGCGTGAGTCACACAGAGCAAGACTTCGTCTAAAAAAAAAAAAAAAAAAAATCAAGGACACTGAGATATTCACACAGGGCGAGGATGGCAAATTTTAGAAAGAATATCCTAGCAGTTCAAGACCCCAGACTCCTGCCAAAATCGTAGCTGCAAGTCACTTTTCCTGGTTCAAACTTGCAAGACGTATTGATTTAGCACCTAGTCTGTGTCCAGAACCTAACAAGTAGAATAAAATAAACTGACAGAAAAATAAGGAATGAACAAGCAAACAACAAAAAATACCACCATTGCCAAAATGTAACAAAGAACCTTTCTAAAATTTTAGATTTATCCTCATCATGTTTCTCTCTCAGCTTCCCCACTCTCCTTAGATTGTTGATTTCCAAACAAGGAAAAGCACATATTCCCCCTTATCTCCAGCCACACATATGCAAAGACCCGATAATTCCAGGCTGATGAGAGCTCTGTTCCGAAGCAGCTGCCCGCAGTTGCACAAAAGCCGATAGCACAGCTCTCAAACTAATCATTTATAAAACTCCTGTCAAGAGCCCAGATCAGCCTAGATGTTGGGTTTGCTGCGGCAGCCACCACAGAGCCAGGAGAGGGGCCTGCCCTTGGCCCAGACTCTCCCCACTTTGAATAAGAATTCCATTCTCCCCTTCTAGATGCTGACCTCATATCATGGTTATGAGAACCAGGTAGGCTGAAGAAAAGCCAATTCTTCCTTTAATCAGGATTCAACATTTAATATAACTTTCACAGTTCAGAAGCACTACAAGGGAATTCCACCCACGCCCCCAAGATGGATTTTGTTTTTCAAGTAATCAAGCCCTGGGCACATTATATTTCTAGAATTAAGGCAGAATAATGTAACTTAGAAAGAACAGTGAGCCAAGCGTCAGAAGACTCAGAATCTAAGCCTGGCTTTTTGTGTTCTTTTGGCTGAATGACTTAGGAGAAGCTCCTTCTCAAACCTTTCAATATCCGTGAAATGAAGCAGCTGGATTAGGGGATTTCTAAGGTTTTTTCCAGTTCTAATTTTTAGTGGTACTGCTTGGAAGAATGCGGTCCTTGCACTTTCCTATCTCTGGTAGATTCTAGATTCTTCTCTTTTTTCTCCTATCTTCTTAGTCTCTTCTCTGTCTCCTTGTAACCTATCAATCTCTCTCTGTCTCTCTCTCTCTCTCTTTCTCTCTCTCTCTCTCGCACCCAAATACACACACACTTCTAAGGGCTTGTTATTATTGTTCAGGCTTCAGCTCCTAACTAACTTAATTACATTTTATTTCTGCTATGTATTTGTCATCATTTTTACGCATACATTAAGAATAATTCTTTAAGACATTTCTATTCTGACTGATTTTAGATGGCCCCATATTTTACTGAAATACACTAACTTTTTCATTCTTGTGCTTTTAATTTTTCTCTATCTATTGCTCAGTTGACATGAACTTTCAAGTTTGTTTGTTTCCCAGGGTTACATGGGTGTTAAGTTTTTTAAACCATTGCATATCTGAAAATGTCATTTTGATATGTCATCAAATGAAATAAAACTTAGCTGAGCATAAAGGTCTTTTTCTTTTAAGCTCTTCTCCACTTTTGGCACTTATTACTGAAGGCTAAGGCCCAACTCCCCCGTCTCCTCCTTCATTTGTCAGTAGCCTAGGTGTTGTGTTATTTGTTTCTCTTTCTGTTTAAATGCAAGGAAGTACTTTCTTTTTTCTCAAACTCTAAAAACTTGCTAGTATTTTCAAAGTATGTGCCTCTGCCAGGGCCAGGACCAGGGTCAGGCAAGAGTGGCACCTAGGCTAAAAAAAAAAAAAAAAAATTAAAGAGATGCTTACTCTCAGAGTAGGAAATGTTACTTTTTGCTTGGTACACAAGGAATGTCAGAAGTCCAGCGATGGCCCCACGGTGGGGAAGAACGACGTATTCCTACCTTTCCCAGGTGGTTTCTTAGGCTCTGATTGTCTTACAGATTCTGACATAATTCGGTTGTTTGTGAATTTTAGTTTTCAGTGTTGTAAGGTTATTTCTCTGGATATTATCTGATACTTTGATAGGACATTGATAGAAACACACCAGCTCCTAGGAGACAGAAACCACTTTAAAACAGAATTTGGGACAATGCATACCGTGTTAGAAATGGTATTTCACATCTTATGAATTACATGAGTTCCCCCAACGAAGTTAACATAGAAAGGGGGATCAGCGGTTGAAGCAATGAGCCTTGGAAGTTACTGGTTTATTTTTACTGTTTCTAAGAGTCAATGAAAGAGAAAATGTGTGGAATTGCTTGGGAAACTCTAAGATCCAACAGAAACATAAAGCGTTCTTACTTGAATTTAGGAGCCCAAAACACTCTTGCCCCTTGTCTTCCAGGAAGATTGTTTGATCTGACCTGACTACAGATGGATTCATTATCTTTTCATGAGGCTCCCCCAAATTAACGATCAAGAGTCCTTGACTTTTCTCTCCTCCCCTAGAGTCCAGGGAACGCTGTGCTGTTTTCTTGAAGTAAGCTTTGGTACATATTGTGTCATAAAGACTAGTGAGAATAAGTATCCAGTTTTTTTTTCTCTCTCTCTTTCTTCTTTACCTGGTCGTTAAAAGTTTTAAAAGGAGCCTGCTATCAGTGACACCGGTCAGTGTCCCAACCTCTCACCCTGATGTTCAGCTTATCTTGATGATGATTTGGTTCTTAGAATTGCATATCCAGATTCAGTTAGTGTGGGAGCTGGTTCAAAGACATAAGTCTTCCTACCCACAGAAGCCAATTCAAACAACAAGTAAAGGGAGTTTTCTTTCCATCCTTATAAGTCATGTTTTCGGAGGGGTCCCACGTAACAACAGCAGGAAAAGAAATATTAATGTGAGTGGGACTCGGCCCAAGGGATGGCGAGCTGACAGCATGGAGAGTTTCCAGCAGTTTCCCCTGCTCCCAGACATACACCATCGAGGACCCACAGGAACTACCTTCTCGCCGTGGCCATGAAAAGAGCATGTTTTTCTAGCATGTTCTGCTGCCGGAGGCTTCCAAAAACAGACACACAGTTCTGTTTGGTTGTACAGACTTAAAAAAAGTACATGTTCATGGGCCAGATTTATTTATTCCTCAAGGCACATTACCTTTGCATTACAACTCAGGGACTTCCCTTTGCAGGATGTCCCTTGCAGAAGATAGCCTTCGGAAAACATATGATGTATATTACCTGTTCGCAAGATTTCAGGAAGGGTGATTCGCATTCAGAGATGGATATGTAAAGAATGCATTTAACACTCATATGTTTTGGCAGAATGTCAAAGATGGCCAGGAACGTCAACCAAAAGTCACTCTGATGTTCCCTGACTGTTTCCGAAGGTTGAAAGAATATGCACTTTAGAGCTGGATGGACCTGGGTTTTCATTCTTGCCCTATTAGCAACCATGTGTGCTTGGATAAGTCACATTATCTCTGTGAGCCTATTTCCCCATCTGTAAAATGAGGGGAATAATTCTAGCTTTTCATTTTAGTTGTGAGACTGAAGAAATAATACATCAGACCTTGTTCTACAGTAAATGCTCGGTAAGTGCTCATTTTCTTCTGTCTTCATTATCTCTTCCTAAGGACCCTGAACTTAAATTTCTGGCTGCCCTGGATCTATTATTTTTAATGTAGTCCTATCCATGAATTTCATCTTCTGACGTTGACATTTTTCTTTCTTTTTTTTTTTTTTTTTTGAGATGGAGTCTCGCTCTGTCACCCTGGCTGGAGTGTGGTGGCACAATCTTGGCTCACCGCAACCTCCGCCTCCCGGGTTCAAGCATTTCTCCCTCTTCAGCCGCCTGAGAAGCTGGGATTACAGGCCTCCACCCCCAGGCCTGGCTATTTTTTTTTTTTTTTTTTGTATTTTAGTAGAGACGGGGTTACACCGTGTTGCCCAGGCTGGCCTCGAACTCCTGAGCTCGGGCGATCCGCCCGCCTTGGCCTCCCAAAGTGCTGGGATTACAGACATGAGCCACCGCACCCGGCCTCCTGACTTTGACATCTCATTTCAACATGTCAGGCACAGAAGAAGCACAGGATAGACGTGGGTCTCCTTCATCACTTGCCTTGTGGAATATAGTGAGACCTCTCTGCTCATAGATTTCCTGGTCTTTCTGCTGCTCCCAAGCCCTAGGGATATATCAAGTTCACTTTCATTTTAACTAACCTCAGCACTTTCTCTTGGCATCAGTTATTTGAACTGCATTCTTTCAGATCTCATTGATTTTGAAATCAATTCTGTTGATGCAGAATTGCCCTGTGTCATTATTTATACAAATCTCTTGATGTGATTGGTGGAGCCATACTTCAGAACACAGCAGCATAATGCTGCACAGAGCTTTAAATACAAGTTAAAAAGGAATTAAAGTCTCACTCCCTACATGAAATCTTAGAGATGGGAAGTCCTACCGACATTGAGGACAATACGCTTTTTTTGTTTGTGAAGAAATCGAGGCCAGGAGAACGAAAGTGATTTGCCCAAGATCACACAGCTTATTAATAGCAAAATCAAGGCTGAAATCCTTATTACTATTCCTGCTTTTGAGTTTCCTATAAAACTATGTTGTCTTCATGGAGATACATGATCCATCTGTGTCATAGTTTAAAATAAAACTAATACTATTTTGTCTCCACTAGAATCCTCATGTAGAAATCCTAACTTAAAAAAAAAAAAAGTAACTCTGACTCTACTGAAACAGAAATCCAATTTATTTATTTATTTATTTATTTATTTATTTATTTTTTTGAGGTGAAGTCTCACTCTGTTGCCCAGGCTGGAGTGCAGTGGCGAGATCTCGGCTCACTGCAACCTCAGCCTCCCGGGTTCAAGCAATTCTCCTGTTTCAGCCTCCTGAGTGCTGGGATTACAGGCACATGCCACCACACCTGGCTAATTTTTGTATTTTTAGTAGAGACGGGGTTTCACCATGGTAGTCAGGCTGGTCTCGAACTCCTGACCTGGTGATCTGTCCACCGCTGTCTCCCAAAGTGCTGGAATTATAGGCGTAAACCACCACACCCGGCCCAAATTTTCTTTTTTGATGGGGAGAGGGGACCACTTCCTTCTTCAAAATAATTGTTCACTTTAATAAAATTTGTATTATTTTCCACCTTTCTTTTTTGAAAATGTCTACATTGTTTCAGTCATAAATCAGCTATCTAGCCTCACCGATTATACTCTGAACATTTCTTTTGTCCTCACCCACCCTGTCTTTCCCACTGTCAGCACCCTAATCCAGGTCTTTAACTCCTCGAGCTTGGATTCTGTTGGAAGAGCCCCCTAAAGTATTTAACCACCTGCAGTCCTTTCCTGCTCCAAACCTGCACACTGCTTCAGATTTAATATATCACTGACATTAATCAAACCATCATCTTTTTCGTACAGCTCCCCAATTCAAGCAGACAAATTTCTTCATCTCATCTGTATTCAATTCAGGATTTAGTTCTTTCAGGATCTTCACAGCTACCTTCTGGATAACTCTCTCAGGTTCCCATGTTTTCCGTCTGTTGAATTTGCTCCATTGGCGCCATTGTCTGTATATGATTTTTGTAATCCCCTTTGGCTGCTGACTTTCTCTTACCCGCTGCAATAGAAATACTCTTGCACTAGGCATTGGGAGGACCACCCATCACCTTCCATACAGTGAGTATGAAGACGTCAGCATACTGCTCAGCCTCTCTGGACCTCAGCTTCCTCGTCAGAAAAATTAGGGAATGTAATTACTTACCTTATCTCTTTTTTGGCTGCGTAAGGATTAGCTGAGAAAGTCATTGCCCAAATGAGGTGCCTGCCGCCACACCCGGCTAATTTTTGTATTTTTAGTAGAGACGGGGTTTCACCAGTTGGTCAGGCTGGTTTCAAACTCCTGACCTCATGATCCACCCACCTTGGCCTCCCAAAGGGCTGGGATTACAGGTGGGAACCACCATACCTGGCCCACCCACAGGTTTTAAGTCATTCATTCTGTGTGCTGTTTAAGATCTCACTGTTTAAGATCTACGTGCGTCTATTTTGGGTGGACATTTGGAGAGCTTGAAATGGGGACTATTAGGATTGTCTGTGAACATTTGTGAACCTGTCTTTTGGTGAACATATGTATCATTTCCATTGAGTATAGCCCTGGCCATGAAATGGCTGGGTCACAGTGAATGCACATGTTTGGCAGATAGTGCCAAAGAGTTTTCTAAAGTCACTGTGCCAGTTTACTCTTTAACCACTAAAGTGCCAGTTCCACATTCTCACCCAAACTCAGAATTCTCTGTGAGCTTTTATTCTAGATGACCAGTGGGTGTGTCATAGTATGCTATTGTGTTTTACTTTACATTTTCCTGATGACCGATGAAGTTCAGTGCCTTCCTCGTGTTTATTGATTATTTACTTTTTTTTTTTATTTATTTTCCATTTCATTGTTAGTTGGCACCTAATAATTGTACATACTTACGGGACACAGAGTGATATTTCAATACATGTATACAATGTAATAATCAGATCAGGGTAGTTAGCATATCCATCACCTCAAACATTTATTACTTTTTAGTGTTGTGAACATTCAAAAATCTTCCCTTCCGTCTTGTTGAAAATATACACGAAATTGTTGTTAACCATATTCACCCTACAGTGCTTCAGAACACCAGAACTTATTCCTCCTATCTAGCTGTAATTTTGTGGATATGGTATTCTGTTAACAAAACTTTGCTTCCTTCAAAAGTGCTTATTCCAGCTTTTTGCCTGTTTTTCTTCTATGCTGTGTAGTTATTTTTACTTATTGATTTATAGGAGTTTTTTGTTTGTTTGTTTTTTGCGGTGGATCTTGCTCTCTTGCCAGGCTGGAGTGCAGTGGCCTGATCTCAACTCACTGCAACCTCTACCCCCCAGGTTCAAGCGATTCTCCTGCCTCAGCCTCTCGAGTAGCTGGGACTACAGGCACATGCCACCACGCCCAGCTAATTTTGTATTTTTCGTAGAGACGTGATTTCACTGTGTTGGCCAGGATGGTCTCGCTCTCTTGACCTCATAATCAGCCTGCCTTCACCTCCCAAAGTGCTGGGATTACAGGCGTGAGCCACCGCCCCCAGCCCTATTTATTTATTTATTTATTTATTTATTTATTTATTTCGCATTATAGTTGCTCCTTTAAGAAACTAACAAAACTTTACCTCCTTCAAAATCATCAAGATGTTCTAGGTTTCCTTCCAAAAGTTGATTGTTTCACCACTTATATTTGTATCAGCAGATGACCTGGAATTAATTTTTCCTAGATAGCTGGAGGCAAATGCCAAGATTTATTTTTCCATATAAATAGAAAATTGACCAAACGTCATTGATTAAAAATAAAATGGGGAAGGGTAACAGGGTAATTGTTTTTTGGAAGAAGTACTTTCAGAGACGGCCAGTAGCACTTCCAGAGGGAGGGTGAAGGAGCAAAAGACAACATGACGGCAATGAGAATTCAGGGCAAATGGCCCAAATGGATAAGAAGAGTGAGGCACATGAGGATAGTTCTTTTTATTTTTTCTTGCACATATTGGATGCACCATGCATATGTGTTGTTGAGTGTCATGGAGGGCTCTCTCAGGTGGTTCCCAGATCATAGAGGTGGCAGTGATGCAGCCAGTGCTAAAGTTCTACGCTTGCCTCTTGGACCATCGTTAAGGCACAACCATGGAGGCAGGTCTGTCCCCTCAGTAGTATGGCAGTGGGAAAGTCCTCTGGGTCATTTTAGTACTCCCACCATTAACTGCTGACCTGGTTGAAGGCTGGGATAGAAAACAGAAGACAACTTAGCGTGTCTATCATGGTTCCTGCTTGACCATAACACTTCCTGCACCACAGACGCACAGCAGCTCTAACAACCCTAGGCCCCGAGAGCCTTACCCAGGGTGACAGATCAGATCCAGAATGGAATTCCCCAGCACAGTGGAGTGGCATGATGTGTGAGCCAGATTTAACATTGCCCAGCAGTTGCCTTCCTGGCACAACTGCACCCATGCCATGGAAGGATATGAAATCCCCTTAAAAACTGAACTCATCTCTCTCACACCATAATAAGATAATAAGCCAGGCTCTGCCCTTCCAAATAATGTAGCCAGCTCACGGCCTTCAAACCAGGCATCCTCATTGTCTGAATGACAAATGGGCAGGTGTGTCAGGAACATGGCAAAGAGCTCTAACTCTCTGAACCCTCTGTTAGCTGGACTAAGTGGAGTTCTCCCGGAAGTTGGGAATTCAGAACACTGGGTGTCACATTCTTAAAAAGATTGCTTCCCTCTATTCCCTACAGTAATAATGGTCATGTTGACACTTCATTACAGTCCAGGAATTTTGAAACTTTGACTTGATTTTTCTGGTAAGGTGAATAACCTGAGCATAGAGATGCTAAATTACTATCTCATAATCATGCAGCAGGCAGTGGGCATGGACCACAAACCTCATTTTTTGATTCGAGATCAGCTGCACAAAAATCTCATAAATTGTATTTCCCTTTTAGCAAAACCACAATCTCCTTCAGCGGTACCTTGTTCTAATGTTTAATTAACCATAAAACAAAAAGACTCTTTTGTCTAACTAATTTCTATCAATGCCACTGAAATGTTTGTTCTCCCTTAAGTTCTTTTCTAAAAAATTATAGTAAAATACACATAACATAAAATTTACCATTTTAACCATCCTTAGGTTCAGTAGTGTTAAGTACATACATGTTGCTATGTGATCAACCTCGAGAACTCTTTTAATCTTATAACACCGAAACTTCATACCTACTGAACAATAACTCTCTGTTCCTCTTCCCTACAGCCTCTGGAAACCACCATTCTACTTGCTGTCTCAATGAATTTGAGTACCCCAGATATATCATATAAGTGAACTCATGCAGCATTTGTTTTTTTGTGACTGGATTATTTCACTTGGCATAATGTCCCCAAGGTTCATCCAGGTTGGAGTGTGTGTCAGAATTTCTGAATAATATTCCATTGTATGCATAAACCACATTTTGTTTATTAACTCATCTGTCAATAGACACTCGGGTTGCTTCCGCCCTTTGGCTATTGTGAATTCTCTTTGAGTTCTATGGGAAGAAGAGCAACTGTGTATAATCTACCTTGCAATAATTCTTAATTTGCTTGTGAAATTTCTGCTTATCTTTGCCTCCCTCAGGACAAAACAAATACACTTCTATATTTTTTTTCCTTACAGTGTTGGTCTCAACCCATTTCCTCATCCTTATACCTACTGTTTCCAAATTCTACTCACTATTTAGAGGGGAGGTTGGAATGGTCTACACTACGTAGCTTGGAAAGTAAGTTCTCCTAGGACCTATGCCTCCCATCATCCAGTTGAATTTCTCCCATCCTTCCTCACCTGTTCTGTCTTCAGGCAAACCTCATGTGATTTCTCAGTGCACAAACCTTCGTGCTCCCATAGCCTGCCTGGTATTTCTATAGACCTTTTGTAATACTGTAATAGATCTTTCACTACCCATCCCAGGCCCCAGCTTTTACACAAAGCACAGTCATAGTATTAGGTTGGTGCAAAAGTAATTGTAGGTGTTGCCATTAAAAGTATTAGGTTGGTGCAAACGTAATTGTGGTTTTGCCAATAATTGCAAAAGCCACAATTATTTTTGCACCAACCTAATATGTACCTTACTGTGGTAAAGAAGAACAATTTCCAAGTTCTAGACACTTTGAAATGCAGTATTCCAACATACATAAGCCTTTTGTTTTATATGCTAGTATGGTGCTTTGTTGAACATTAAAATGCAGTAAAATTTGCAATAAGAAAATGTATGAAAAAAAGTATCCCCTTCATTGACTTTTTTCAAAAAAAATGTTTATCCCTTTTATTGAATTTTTTGAAAAAAAAGATTTAAAGATTGCAATTTAAAGAATTCTGTTGTGAGTCCTGTCACAAAGCAACCATTTTCTACAATGTAAGCTTGATTAGGATTTATTTAGACTATCGTTTCTTTATTTTTGCAGAAAGAAGCTTGCAGGTAGCTTATAGTTAAGCCCAACTCTCCACACCCACCCCATGCTAAATCAGTCAGTTTTCCTCACCCTGCCAGTGACAGTAATGAATGTGTTTTTCTTTTGCAATCCGATTTTAGCTGTTTCCTCTTCAAACTCCTCGTATGTTGGATAGCTCTTTTCCCTACTCTATTGAGATTATTTAAACTATGGTTCCTTTTTTTAGTGGTTTTAGCAGTGTTTCCTCTGGCCCAGGGCAATCTATAGCCTCAATCTCTGCAAAGTCTCCTGCAGCTCTTGCCCACCCCAACCACACCCATACACCCAACCCCTTCCCCAGTAGGCCAACCAGGAGCTCCCAAGTGAAGTATTATGCTCTCTCTATTTTACTGGTCAAAATTTGAAATAAAGTAGTTAAACGTCAGAGATATATAGAAAAAAAAAAGAGACAGCAAGGCTGGCTCTTTCAAAAAAAATCTATAAATACTCTTTCTTATCACTTCTATGTAGTTGATGGTTGCTTTTCAAGCCCAAAACTTTTTCACACATTTGATTAAATTTCCCTCACTGAGAAATTCCAACCATCTCTGGATAAATCTCCTGGCTCACCTTAGACAAGAGTAACGTAAGCTTTTATATTAGGTTGGCCTAGCCAACTTTTCAGTTCCATAAAAGGAGTCACAGAGCAATGAGTTATATGCATTCACACCACGGAATCTGCATAGATGGTTATGCCAATGTGTGTCTCCTTTGTGTCAACACCAAACTATCTGGTCTTCGCTTACTCTTACCCAGACCTTAAGGTCTGTCTAGGAGGTGGGTAATGAGGTACCTTAAGAGTTATTTTGAAAAAGGAAGTTCACATTTATTTCAAAAATTAAAAGCTCAGAAACAGAAAGCAAATGCCTATAAAAAGTAAAGCTAACCCGACTGAAATGACAAAAATAACCGCCCCACCCCGCCAAAAAAAATGGGAGGAAACCTGAGTATGGGCTAAGGGAAAACTTCCCCTTCAACTCCTGAAGGTTTGCTGAAAATCACTGATGAGAGACAGATTCATAGGAGAAAAGGCATACACGTTTATTACTGTATATGCAAGAGCCTTCAGAGGGAAGACTTAAAGATACAGAGGAAATTGTCCATTTTTATGCTTGGGCTTAGCTAAATATGAACAGTTGTATAGAAATCTGATTGGACAAAAAGGGTATGATCTAACCCAAATAGACCCAGTGGGGGAAGCCCGCAAGGCCTCTCTGTCTAGATTCTTCTTGGCCTCTCTGAGCACGCCTTCCTTCCTGTTAGGTGTGGGGCAGGACCCTCTCAGGAATGAAGGTCTTATGACCTACAGTCAAACAGGATAGGTCAGATAATTTCTTTATGGCCAATTTTTATACAGAAAAGTGGAAGGAAAGTTAGGGTAATGTTTTTAGGATTATGGCTGGCTTTGGGGAAAAGGAGTTCCGGTTTCTATGACCTGCCTTGGGGGAGAGGGATTTTAGTTTCTATGGTGAGTCTTGGGTAAGAGTAGGACTGAAAGACAGAAGGGCAGGAGAAGTTCAGAGAAAAACTTCTGCTTCTGAGGCTGCTTTTGAGGCCTTCATTTTGGAGTATAGTTTTCTGAGTCCCAGTACCTGCATCATTAAAACTAAGGGAGTATCAGGGCCATCAGATTGCCTGAGAGATTGAGGAATTTGTGCCAGAAATAATGCAGAGGGGAGCAGGAATACTTATTAATCCATTGATAGGATGTTTGTGAATGACTTTAAAATAATCCAGCTGGCCTGTTGGGGAAGCAGAAATGAAGGGATTTAGAAATAAAATTGGCCATCCTGAAGTTCTGAAACTGGATGTGAGGTGTATGAGATTGATTTGACAATTTTCTCTGCTTTTGTGTATGTTTGACGTGTCTCACAAAATGTAGTTAGCCCAGATGGTGTAGCTGGGACAAAAATCACAGGGAATTAATAACTGCAAGCTCCCATGACACAAAGTGTATCCTTTCCCTGCAGATGCAAAATAAAAACGAACCACAAATTCCATGAACAAAAGTAACAAATCTATCATCGGAATTAAAGATATAATACAAGCCTAGATAATGCCTACATTAAAAGAGAAATCGAAACTACAAAATGAAATAACTAAAGATCTCTGACTATCCATCTGTCTGTATCTATCTCAACAAATAGTGCATTTAATTGCAGTATACTTAAGTTGGAAGAACCAATAGATGTAATCTCTCCTGTTCATATGTTTTGACTGGCGAGGTCAGTAGAAAGCCTTCTTGAATAGAGAAGCACTATCTGCTTTATCAAGACTCCAACTGGGTTTTTGTTTTTAATGTGACAAGGTGATATCTCATTTGTCAGGAGGAATAAACAGACAAGAATCATCAAGGGCAGGTTGAACAATAGAAAGTCGGAATGTACTCTGGTGTACATGAAAATATACTATCACACGATAATCACTTATAATTGGGCCAATGTAGAAAGGAATCAACATATTTAGAATATGATAATGATGGCATTTCAAATCATTAGGCAAAAGATGGATTCTTTAATAAGTCTTGTTTGTGGCTGCAAAACTCAGGAATTACAAACATAAGTATTTTGTGTAATATGCTACGTGATGTTGAATATAATTGCTTTGTTTATAAGAAAACTACAGGAAGGACTCAGGATATTTTAATACTATCTCATAACAGTATAATTGTGTTGATGACAATATTCTAATTCACCTGAAGATTTTGACCAAGGTTATTTTCTTACAGCACTGTGGATAAACAATAATAAAACACAGAAACTTAACATGGCATTTATTCGGTGCCAGGCACTTTTCTAAGCTGTTGAGGTATATTAACTCGTTTAATCATCACAAAACTGTACGCGATGGGTAATACTATTATTCTCTGCTCAATACACGAGGAATCTGAGGTGCGGAACTCGTTGTGCCATCATCAGACATCTAGCAAGTGGGCGGGGGATGGGGAGCTGGAATTGCTGCCTGGCTCCAGTGTGTACTTGACCGTCTCTCCTGGGACTGAGCTCTCTATGCACATCTCTGACGTGTCTTTTTGCTTTTCTCAGGGACCTGATGCCCAGAACCCTGGACGGGCAGATCACCATGGAGAAGACGCCCAGTTACTTCGTCACGCGGGAGGCGCCCGCGCGCATCTCGGCCATGTCCAAGGACACGAAGCTCATCGTGGTGGTGCGGGACCCGGTGACCAGGGCCATCTCGGACTACACACAGACGCTGTCCAAGCGGCCCGACATCCCCACCTTCGAGAGCTTGACGTTCAAAAACAGGACGACGGGCCTCATCGACACGTCGTGGAGCGCCATCCAGATCGGCATCTACGCCAAGCACCTGGAGCATTGGCTGCGCCACTTCCCCATCCGCCAGATGCTCTTCGTGAGCGGCGAGCGGCTCATCAGCGACCCGGCCGGCGAGCTGGGCCGCGTGCAGGACTTCCTGGGCCTCAAGCGGATCATCACGGACAAGCACTTCTACTTCAACAAGACCAAGGGCTTCCCCTGCCTGAAGAAGGCGGAGGGCAGCAGCCGGCCCCACTGCCTGGGCAAGACCAAGGGCAGGACCCACCCTGAGATCGACCGCGAGGTGGTGCGCAGGCTGCGCGAGTTCTACCGGCCTTTCAACCTCAAGTTCTACCAGATGACCGGGCACGACTTTGGCTGGGATAGATAACCATATAATTTAAAAAGAAAAAAAAAAATCAAAATATAATATATTTTTTTACCACTCGGTAGAGAAGAAGCAGTTTAATATTTGTGCTGAAAATATGTTTCAGTATTTTTTTCAATGAATGTTAAGAGATTGTTCTCACTCCAGCCCCATCTTAATGGATAACCAACGCCAAACACGTGGATCAACAGGAAAGGAAAAGTTCACTCATCTAAAGTCTTTCAATGTTCAGTTTTATTTTATGTTCTATGTACCCAGTCATAAAGTATAAGCATCAGTTGTCATTAAAAGTTTTCAGAAAATCTTGAGGATAAACATCTCTCTCTTTTTAATACAAGACCCTGATAAAATTGATATCTATCCTTATATTTTTCTCCCTTTTTCCTGTGCCACTTTTTCTTAAATTATTTCCCAGTTAGTATTATCATGTTTGTACCCCATTTCACAGTTTTCATAGTGCTTTCAAATACACGTTTTTGATCATTAAAATACTTTAAAAAAAATCTTGCTCTGTCGTATAAGAGCACAGGAGGTAACGATTATTATCCCATTTTACAGAAAGGAAAACTGAGTCGCTGGGAGGCGAAATGATGTATCTAAAGGCTAAATGGTAGACCCTGGACAAAATTCCATCTTCCACTTGTTCCGTATTTTATGCCACTTTTTCCAGGGAGAATGGGAAGGAAGACATCTGCACCTTTAGAAATGGTTAGCTAGTTTTCAGATGATCTGAAAAGGGCCAGAAAGGCTGTTTTCTTGTTTTCTAAGTTCCATGGCACCCAATCTCATTACATAGTTCTGTTCAAGAAGACTACTCAGACCTGGACACAATCTCTCTTAAGAGCAGTCTTGCCTCTTGGCTACTAAAAATAGCCTGAGATACAGAAATCTTGACTGATGGATGCTTGATTGAATTGGAGAGGAATTATTGGATTCTTGCACGGAGGACAAGGTGGCCAGCCATGCTAGGGGTAGCACAAGATGTGTTAGGAACATAACTTACCCATTTGTTGGTTTAATTGACTTTAAAAAAAAAAGAAAAACAGATTTCAATTAGCGCTTACAAGTATGAGTCTCGTGTGTGTTTTTGGTTTACCTCTTTTTAAAGAGAAAAAACCTACCTTTCTTTGTAGTATCTCGCTTCTAACTTTGGAGCTAGTACTCTAAAAGAATTAATTAGCAATTCGTTTTCAACGTTTTTATTTTTCATGGATGGAAGATGATCACTTCGTCACTTTATCCCCCCCCCCCTTCCTATTTATACCATTTATAACCTAATGTTCGGTAATATTTGGAGAAATATTCTAGGAAATTCATTTGTGGGAAAATGGTGGCTCTTCCTCTTCTCTCGTCTGTTTCTGCCCATCCTCCATTTAAATCACTCAAATAAATCAATAGTTTATTAAGAGTATTCCTTTCCTCTCTGAGTGGGTATTAACAAGATTAGCGTTAATGGGAATTAAATTGGTTTAGAGAGGAACACATATGCACGAAATATATAAAACATTTATAATTAGCCTGTCAGCAACATTTTACTAGAGGTTTAAACCCAAGAGGAAAAATGTCTTCTATTTCATGGAAGTTTTCTTTATCTGCCAAAATTTAAAGGACCAGACACTCTGAAATAATATTCTTTTTCTTCTCTAATGTTGTCAATCAAAAGAAACTAAAGTTGTTTTAAAATATGCAATACAATTGTACATTTACCATAGATGCTGCAGCAGGTGTTGTAAATATTTCTTGAGAAGCTTAACATAGGATCAAAATGAAGGAAAAAAAATCTTTGAAATGTTAGATATTGTGTCATTGCTCCAAATCTTCGATTTATCTGTTAATATCCCATTTACAGGAGTTAAGTAAACCCCAAATCCAGGTCACCTTTTTTCAGCTGATTTCCTTCATGGCTATGCCCTCAATTTCCCAGTGCCACAGACTGTTTTTATTCTACTTGAATCACTAGCTGCAACAAGATAATTCTTATCATCATTTCTCTTAGCTCATTTTGTTTGTACAACTGATTCTTTTGTAAGTGTTTGCTTGGCGTTATGCAAAAGTAGCTTGCACAAACAAACAATTGCATTCTGCAACCTTCATTTTTTTTAATGTGAAAGAAATAATAAAAGAACAGAATTGAATGCAAAGGATCTCTTTTTGAAAGTAGATATTTTTGTTCATATTATTTTCAAAATGAATGACTACAGAAAATGCCAGGAAAATCTTCAAGCTTCTATGAGTTCCTTAGAGTGTTAGAAGTGATAAGTACCAGCAAAATGTATAAAGATTTAGAGTCAGTATTCCCTAACAGGAATATCCATTCATTTCTGCCTCTATACTGTACTCATCCCTGCTGTGCATGAACTTGACCTCACATTTATTTTGTCCATTTAGCTACACCAAATCATAGGCTTTGACCTCGATTGGAACACCTTAGCATCCATTCTCTGAGCTGTCTGCTCCAAAGCCATGCCTCGCAATCCCCTTCCCGTTTCTTAGAGGTATAGAGTGTTGTCTTTCAAGAAGAACACCTAGAAAATACAGTTTCGTTTTGAGCAGTTTGCTTCCAAGGTCACATCTACAGTATATCCATTCTCCAGAGAACTTAGCCACTTCTAGGGAAATGAATTTCATTTCAATAAATGGAGATTAATGTGCTTCTAGAGAATGGATATTGATTATTCTAGAAATATTAATCCCACTCTAATTTTCTTATTTTCAAAGGATCTTCAAAGCTGAAACCAACTTCAGTGGTCATTTGGATCAAATTCCTGTTCAGCACCTGAATCCTTTCGTTAACTTGTTATGCGGGGGTTTAAAACATTGACGTGTCTGTAAATTCTTAACTCTTGATATTACAGTTGAAAAGGGGATACATTTCTCCTAAACAGTCTCATCGTATTCTGCCAGCTGAGACCTGCTGAGTCCCCAGCTCCCCATGAAGATATCTTAAATTCAATATGTGAATAAAGAAATGTGTCTATAAAATAATAATGCCTTATATTTATATTGCAGACTAACCTTTCAAATGCATTATTTCTCCGTATACCAATAACAGCAGCTCTCTACTCTCATTAGTTTCACTTTACAGATGTTTCACTAGGTTTCACTAGGGCTTAAGACACGGGTGCTCAACAAAAGGTGAATTTGCATGCCAGGGCAATGTCTGGAGATATTTTTGGTTGTCTCAAGGGTTGAGGAGTGTAGGGTGCTACTAGCATCCTGGGTAGAGGCCAGGGATGCTGCTAAACATTCTGTAACGCGCAGGAGAGTCTCCATCACCAAAAATGATCTCAACCAAAACGTCAGTCATGCTGCAGTTCCTGGGTTAAGATGAGGATCAGTCACAGCTAGTGTGTGCCTCAGGTCTAAAAGCCACATTCTAATTAACGCTGGACTGGTAATTCTTTCAGTCTCCATTCTAGATTTTCTCTTGAAAACCTTTCTTTTCTATTGTTTTCTTCCCTCCCTCCCTCCCTCCCTCCCTCCTTTCTTTCTTTCTTTCTTTCTTTCTTTCTTTCTTTCTTTCTTTCTTTCTTTCTTTCTTTCTTTCTTTCTTTCTTTCTTTCTTTCTTTCTTTTTTTCCTTCCTTCCTTCCTTCTTTCCTTCCTTCCTTCTTTCTTTTCCTTTCCTTTCCTTTCTCTCTCTCTCTCTCTCTCTCTGTCTCTCTTTCTTTCTTCTAATAAGCAGGGCAATGTTTACTGTTGTGCTTTGCTGGGAAAAATGCTAAAGGGAACCAAACTCTGTTTTTATAATGAAGATACAGAAGTAGCTTGCAACAAATGGATAATTGCAATTGTGAGAAATGGAATCAGTCAGCTTCAGGTGGAGAATAACATTCCCATAAAACACTTCTAAAGGCTCTTTCAAGTTCAAGCCTTGCAGTTTCTATTTGCCTCCACAACAGGGCCGTGACTGTATTTCTTGTCACCTGACAAAACCAAAGTGCCTAGAGAGAGAAGTAAATATCTCCATTTCTGTTAAACAGCTAAATTCAGATGGATGTGCTATGGTTACAAATAGCCTCGAGTTGCTGAATAATAGCAAAGGAGAGCAAATTCCTATTGCCTCATATCCTAGAAACCCAAGAACTTTGTGCATAATTTCGATAGAATCAGAGAATAGAAAAATGTATGGTTCTCAAACACAAGAAAAGTGTTGCTGGGATTCATTCCAATATAAGTCTTGGTGCAGAAAAAAAAAGGGTCCCTGTTTATTCTCCTATTGTATCCTATAATCACTGAAGGAGAGTGGAATTTTAAAAACCCAACCCCAAGCCCTGTTGGTGAGGCACTGGTGTTATTGTAGAATCTGTGGTCCTTGAAATATCTTCATCAACATGCAAACAGATTTGCCTTGAGTCTCTAATATACGGAAGAAGAACATGGATAGGAAAATTATAAATCTGTTTGCTACGTATTGGAATACTGAAATGGCAGGCGTTTCTTTAAAAGCTTGAAAAAGGGTGAATTTGGGGAAATTATGAGGCAGTGCGACATCACATACGAAGTCATAAAATAACAAATTTTAGTTACGCCAGGAGGAAATAAAACTGAAAATAGAAATTGTTTCTAATATATGGTTCCATTGTGAGATATTAGAAAATGTTAGTATGTTTCAGGCTATAGCCCAATTTTTTTAGTTTAATTTCCAAATGTTGGTTGTATTCTTTTAATAACCATATGCTCAACAACTTCCTGTCCTCTAGTTTTACTGTGAAAATAAAAGGGAACACTGAATGGGTAGCACACATTCTGGTGTGAGTCCTTTTTTCTCTAAAATGTCTGGGTATGATATTTTAGTTACTTTTGAAGGATCAGATAGGATGAGATCTGGTGTCCTTCATTAGCTCTGCCTGGAAGATCCACGACTACGCTAGATTTTGAACTTGGTGCTAACTTTGATTATTCCTAAGAGGGCTTTTGTGTAACTGTCTAGTCTCTACGTTGACCATTAGGTCTCTCCCAAAGTCATTTTATAATAAACCTAGAGTGTTCCCCCACACCCCAAGGGGAGTTTGGTTTCATTGCAAATAGAAATAAAGGTCTTTCCCCCTCCCATCTTCTACCTCCATGCTTCTCTCACTTTCCGGTGACTTCTGCCACATCCTGCTTGTGACTAGTGATCTTTGGCATCTGATTCTTCCCTCTCTTAAGACGTACCATATCTGAGGATGTCCATTTCCTACTTCAGATTCCCGGGAAAAAAATTGCAGCCCACCTAGGGCACTTGCTCTCAGCTTCAGCTGTAGGAAAAACAGTCTGAATATCTGATACAGACACCTAGAGAGATGAACGTGAAATAGGCTTCACTTTCCCCAAGAGGATTTACATTAGGAAAAAAAAAAAAAGCCCCAAAGGAGGATGGATGGAACTGAATCTGAAAGGTTAGAGGCATGTTTGACACAGGAGATGGGCGTGTTGTTGAAAGGATGCTTACCTGGCTTCCAGTACCCCAACACCTCACTACGGACCTGAAGAACCAAGGGCAGTAATGTGTGGCCTTCCACCCCTCAAAGGTTATCTGCCTCTGGTCTGGGCAGTGGCATTTTTCTCCCACCTGTTTTTCCAGAAAGCCTTATCTAAGCTCAGATTTCTTTATTTCAGGCCTGCAACAGCTGGTCAACCAGCGAACTGTAGGAAGCAAGGAAGCTTTATAGTCATTTCACTGCCATTTTTCAGAGGCAACAAGAGTTTTTGATTAAGTGCTATCAACGGATACCTTTATAGCCAAAACTAATTTTTATTTCAGATGACTTGATCTTACTCCTAAATTCCAGGTCAGTTGTTCTTCATTATACAAAGTCCAACTAAATAGCCTATAATAGTAATACCTTACCTTTATACAGAATGGTTCAAAGCATGTTTATATCAAAGAGGGTATCGACTTTAGATTTGAATAGTTTTTTTTTTTCTTTTTCCTTTCTAGATTAAAAAAAAAGTTTATATGGTCTATTGCAACTCATTCCCATCTTGGGCAAACCCCGTATTTCCCCTCAGCTGAATTACTTACAAAAGTCTTTTCAGCATCTTTCTTTCTACCCTTCTTGATTTTACTTTTTTCCTCATCTGAGTAAACTTTTACTCTTCAATTTTTTCCTGTACCTTATGTCAAAAACTATTTTACATATTTTTTATTACTCTTTTTTTTTTTTTTTTTTTGAGACAGAGTCTCGCTCTGTCACCCAGGCTGGAGTGCACTTATGTGATCTCGGCTCACTGCAAGCTCTGCCTCCTGGGTTCAGGCCATTCTCCTGCCTCAGCCTTCCCAGTAGCTGGGACTACAGGCGTCCGCCACCATGCCCGGCTAATTTTTTGTATTTTTAGTAGAGATGGGGTTTCACCGTGTTAGCCAGGATGGTCTCGATCTCCTGACCTAGTGATCCACCTTCCTTGGCTTCCCAAAGTACTGGGATTACAGGCATGAGCCACTGTGCCTGCCCTCCTCCTTTCTTTGCAACAAGACCCCTAATTGTTATTTTCCCCCTTTTGTAACAATCTGGCCTCAAAATTATACCTTACTTTTCATTTCAAAGTGCTTGGCCTTCATCCTACCCTCTTTGATGTTCTTTGCCCTTTCTCAAATTGTGCCTTTCCACGTTAGGGAAAGTTCTCTTTAGAGAAAAATCCCCTCCCTACTATCATTGAAGCATATGGCATTTGAAACTTTCTTGTGGATGTAGCTTTCTTATTCCTTCCGACCCACTGAAATGCAAAAATTCCAACTGGTTGACTTCCAACTGGAAAGTAATTCCGTATCGAACACACCTAGCTCTTCTTCTTCTATCTAGCCATAAATAATGAGTTCTTTTTCAGACTCTTTGGCCCCTGCTATTTGCTGAGGCCATTAATAAAAAGTTCTTTATCAACAAGATGATGCATTCTACTAGCCCGAGCTATATATAATGAACACACAGAAAAAATTGGAAGCAGATCTGTTTTTACCAGCCTCATCCTGTCTTTTCACTGAAGTTGCAAATCTCCCACGTGTAACAATGCCCATAGTCTGTCTCCCTCATCATTCCTGCATGTCTGTTCCTAGGTTTCTTACCAGTCTGGTCTCTGCTTGCTCATTACCGTTTATTTCTGTGATGCTTTCATTATTTAATGGACTTTTGTTCCAGTTCATCATTTTTACTATTGTGTCCCTTATTTATGTGGTTGCCTCTTTGATGTGTTCCAGGTCTCTCAACCTGTGCTGAGTCGGCTTTTTCCCTGACACTCTGTCATTTGCATAAGCAAACTTCCTTCGTTTCATTCCACTTACCGGATGAATGAAATATATATATATATATGAATGAAATATATATATGAATGAAATATATATATGAATGAAATATATATATATGAATGAAATATATATATATATATATATATATATATTTTTATATATGTGAAATGGAGTCTTGCTCTGTCACCCAGCCTGGAGTGCAGTGGCGTGATCTCAGCTCACTGCAACCTCCACTTCCCAGGTTCAAGCAATTCTCCCTGCCTCAGCCTCCCGAGTAGCTGGGATTACAGGTGCCTGCCACCATGCCCGGCTAACTTTTGTAGTTTTTAGTGGAGATGGGTTTTCGCTATGTTGGCCGGGCTGGTCTTGAACTCCTGACCTCAGGTGATCCTGCCTTGGCCTCCCAAAGTGCTGGGATTATGGGCATGAGCCACCGCACCAGGCCAATTATATATATATTTTACCCTTACATGACACTTCATACCATGAAAGAGAAAACAATGGCTTATCTAATCCATCATTTTCTTGATCCTGTCTTTTTTTATGATGTTCTTTAGACTCATCAGCTCTTTCCGTGCCCTAATGATGAAACCCCATGGCTTGTATATAATCTTGTGAGTAATTTTTGATTTGGCCACAAATAATGAAAATTTGCATGAATCATTCAATCCCACTGAACCTTAATTTTTTCATTTATTAAAAAAAGAAGAGGATAAGAGGATTAACAGTTCTGTCAGTCTCATTCCAACAGTGACAAGTCTGCAAGCATTCTATGGTTGAAGCTGTTACTAATAATTATTTTTCTTCTGCCTCTTAAAATGGTAATCTTTAAGTCACTAACTTTACTAACTTCTCATAGGCTGCTGAAACTGTGACCAAAGTTTGTTTTTAGAAATAACAATCGGTGCTAGCTGGCCACTGAGCCTTTCCTTTCAATAGAAATTGATCACATTTGTCAGTGTTGGAGAAGTGGTCACTGCCCTTGAATTGTGTGTTGTTTCCTACTTCCCCTGAAGTCCCAACATTATCACCCTTCCTGAACTCTAAGGTTTCTGAAATAGTTCTGTTAAAAAAAAAAAAAGGCCTTAATAACAGTTTCTAAATTGAGGGTATCTTAATCCATTCATTTCTGGCTCTTTAATTTACAGACATTCCCCTACCTTGAACAGTAAAATGTAGCTATAAAGAAACTCAATCATTACTTCTATCATTGCTTTGATCTGGCCCAGACTGGTTTTCCTTTGACATAGGCTATTTTCTGTGAATTTTTATGACCTGGTTTCTCCTGCCTCCTGCACCATTCCCTGCTTTTGCAAAAGGAGGTAGACACCTTACCTTTTGAATTCTTTCTACAGAGAGTGCACCATTTATAACCATTTGGAAATGGGGACCAGGCTTCTCGCCTCTTGATAGGTCATATAAATGCCTTCTGAGTCTACAATTTATACAAAGGTTATTAAGTGGCCAGAAAAGGCAGTATCTGTTGCTTTATTTCCCAGCCTCTATCGTCCTTACAACTAAACCCATGGCTTTGATTTGTGGAATTTTCCTTAGGTTCTGGGATGCCTTTTGAATTCACTTTTATAAAAGGATTTTTTTATTTTGTTAAAATATATGTAACATAAAATGTATTATCTTAACCATTAAGTATATAATTCAGTACATTAAGTACATTCACAATGTTGTTCTAGAACCATCACCAATATTCATTTCTAGACTATTTTATCCTAAACTGAAGCTCTAGACCCACTAAGCAGTAACTCTTCATTCCCTCCTCCCTCAGTCCCTGGCAACCACCATCCTACTTTCTGTCTCTATTCTATGTACCAGAGGTCCCGCCTACCTTGAAGGCATACCCAAATTTTGATTATTCAGCTCATTTTGTTTTTCTACAAGCAAGCTCCCAATTGTTCAGTCCTGCCCAGCAGCTGAGTAATGTCTGCTACCTCTATAGCCAGGTTTTAGACTTTCCAGCCCTTCCCTCAGTTACTCCAGATCAGGAGGTCTGCCCAAACCCATCTGTTTGACTACATGCCTGATATGTCTTGCTAGACCTCCCTTGCTTTTATTTACCAAGGCAGATTAGGAGATTGGACAGTAGTCTTCTATTTCAATCCACTCAAGCACTGGAAAAGTCTCTGTAGCCCTCTTTATTGATTTTACTGCCTTAGTGATCGCCTCCCTGGTCTATTCTAAAGCCAAGGGAAACCCAGTTATGATGAAATTCTTCCAATGGCTGTGGCCCAATTTTTTCTTTACACATTTTTAAATACATTTTCTGCATGTTATCTTTTAACTTGACCAGATTTCTCACAGGAATTTGAAAGGTAGCTTATGCATCTTTGGTTCCTCTCGATTTAATTCATAGTCCCCAGGTAGCTGTTGTCTCTCCTGAAGGTTTCCCGTGAAGAAATCTCTGATTTACATGGGGCACAGAGATAGCAAAAGTTCCTTCTGCCTTCTCCTGCCTCTGCCATATGCAGGTGAATTCACCACTCACTACAAAATAAGTGAAGCTCAAGCTTCAGACTCTTCACTGGCGCTGAGTACTTTCCAAGGTCCTTTACCCCTACATTTCTACTTTTGTATTTTTCTTCTTAAAGGGACCCCTAAAATTATTTGAGTGTCAGGGTGTCAGGTGCTATTAAACCTATATCTACTTTTGCTTGCTTGATTTGTTTGTTTGTTTGTTTGTTTGTTTTTGACAGAGTTTCACTCTTGTTGCCCAGGCTGGAGTGCAGTGGCATTACCTTGGCTCACTGCAACCTCCATCTCCTGGATTTGAACGATTCTCTTGCCTCAGCCTCCGGAGTAGCTGGGATTACAGGAACCCGCCACCACGTCTGGGTGATTTTTTGTATTTTTAGTAGAGACAGGGTTTCACCATGTTGGCCAGGTTGGTCTCGAACTCCTGACCTCAGTTGATCCACCCATCTTGGCCTCCCAAAGCACTGGGATTACTGGCGTGAGCCACTCGCCCGCCTGCTTGTTTGATTCTTGAAGACAAATTTGCCATACCAGCAGAATGAAACTTCTTCCCTTTTAACCACCTTCTTTTTTCTTTTTCTTTTTTTTTTTTTTTTTTTTTTTTTTTTTTTTTGTTGTTGATAAAGGGTCTTGCTCCAATGTCCAGGCTGAAGTACAGTAGCGTGATCACGGCTCACTGTAGCCTTGAATTCCCAGGCTGAGGTTATCCTTCCACTTCAGCCAACCAAGTAGCTGGGACTACAGGCATGTGCCACCACACTGGGCTAATTTTTTGTACTTTTTGTAGACATGGGTTTTACCATGTTGCTTAGGCTGGTCTTGAACCCCTGGGCTCAAGCAATGTGCTCACCTTGGCCTCCCAAAGTGCTGGGATTATAGGCATGAGCCACCATGCCTGGACTCACCTCCTTCTTGATTAGTACATCTCAAATCCCACACTCGCCTAGTTCCTCAGTTAGATTCTCCAGTTCCTCTTCCTTATTCTCGTCATTCGCATCTGGCTGATGGCATTCGTTTGACAAAGGGTGGCTCATGGGTCGGTGTAAGAAACGAATGACAAGGCACTACAATGGGTGATCATTCCGTCTGCTCCATTTGAAAGGACTGGTGATGACGCAGTTTAATTTTAGCTGGTAGTACCAGGTGAAACTGGTCAACACGCCAAAACCAACGATGACTAAGGAATTATAACCTACAAATCACCTGGCACCCTTTTTAGGCCCTTCTTAGCCTATATTCTAACATACATATTTATTACAAAGAATCAGTGTACTGTAAATTATTAGTTAAGAGCATGGCCTTTCTTTTTTTTTTTTTTTTTTTTGAGACGGAGTCTCGCTCTGTCGCCCAGCCCAGGCTGGAGTGCAGTGGCGCGATCTCGGCTCACTGCAAGCTCCGCCTCCCGGGTTCACGCCATTCTCCTGCCTCAGCCTCCCGAGTAGCTGGGACTACAGGCGCCCACAACCGCGCCCGGCTAATTTTTTGTATTTTTAGTAGAGACGGGGTTTCACCGTGGTCTCGATCTCCTGACCTTGTGATCCGCCCGCCTCGGCCTCCCAAAGTGCTGGGATTACAGGCGTGAGCCACCGCGCCCGGCAAGAGCATGGCCTTTCAATTTGAATTCTAGATTTGCTCATTTCTAGCTTGGCGACTTTGGTAACAGGAGTTAATCTCTCTGTGCCTCAGTTTTCTCTTCTGTAAAGAGGGGATGTTAATAATAGCATTCACAACAAAGGATTGTTATGAGGATTAAATTATTATGTAAAATGCTCATATCAATGCCTGGCACACGGTAAATAGGATGTGTTTCAGCTTTTATATTAGCTGTTGTTTGGGAGCTTTATATTCACTCAGTTTCTTGGTTCTAAAATGACTGTGGTATGCATGAATATGTTTGTGTACTTAGGCATTCTTATATTCCAGGCCTCTTTGCACAGAGATTATATAATTTGAGATAATTGCATTGCATCGTGTGATTATTTTACCTTGAAATTAGAGAACTGCTAAAATATGCAGTGGAAGTTTCCAAATCCTAAAGCTCTCTTAACAGCTAAGTAGAAGTTAGAAGTAGAAAGGAAAAATTTGAAGCCATTGTCTTAGACCATTTGGCCTTCCATAACAGCATGAGATAAACTGGTTGGTTTACAAGTATTAGAAATTTAGTTTTTCAGAGTTCTGGAGGCTGGGAAGTCCAACATCAAAATGCTAGTAGGTTCTGTGTCAAATGTGGGCCTGCTTCCTATTTCATAGGCACCTGTCTTCTCATTGTATCTTCACATGGTGGAATGGGCAAGGGCACTCTCTGGGCTCTCTTCTATGAGGACGCTAATCCTGTTCAAAAGATCCCCACCCTCATGACTTAATCACCTGACAAAGGCCTCACCTCCAAATCTAATCACATTGAGGATTAGGGTTCGATATATGAACCTTTGGGAAGACATAAGCATTCAGTTTATAGCACTGATTGATGGAGTCTAGTTTCATCATTTCATAGTTATGTCTCTCCATGTTGCAGACATAAGTCATGGGCAGGAGGGAGACCACAGAGGTGTCCCCATCGTAAGTCATCTAACAGAAAGCAAAGCTTAGGGTTACTTGGTAGAGAACTACTCATAGATCTCTTCATTGCAGGGCTGTGAAACTCTAGAAGGAGCAGCCCTTAACAGCCTCAAGATCTGGGGTTTTGCTCATGAATGACACTATCTTATGACTTTACGTAAACTCTTGGAGGTTCTTAGAGTCTCAGTTTGCTCATTATGGAGTAGATTAAATGATTTCAGAGGTTTCCACTAGCTCTAAACAAGTATAAATGTATATATAAGTAAAAACAGTTCACCAAACTGGTGAATCCTAGCCGTGACACATTTCAATTGTAGAACACTTGAGGGTTTGCACAGTTCTTTTGTAGGCACGGACTAGTATTTGTTTTTTTCTTTAGCACCCAGTGTTTTTAAAGGAGGTTATTTCCATTTTGATCACTACCAATTTCACCTAAGTTCAATATTATTTCCTCAGTAATACCTTTGTAAGAACATGGCAAAGTATTTTCTTTACTTAAAAAATTACTATCGTGAGCACAGTTGACCTGATACATTTAGAATTTATGTCACATCCCACTTCTGCAAAATTCTAGTGCAGAAGCCATTTATGTTCACATTTTATAATTTCATTGGAAGAGGAAAAAGGGTGGTAATATGGAAGTTGAAAATATATTGATTTTTCAATTGATAGCCTGTAGAGAAAAAAAGCCTAATGCAAGATAATCTATATGCTACCAAGGATGTCGTTCACCTTAATAGCTATAAAAACTAGGTTAATCAAGCTGAGATGCTCTGGTTATCAGAATGTTTTGAGGTCATGGAGTTAATTCATGATCACAGTTGCAAAATCTCGACATAATGAAAATAATCTTTAGCAGTAGTGCCAAGATTAAGATACTTACTATGAAGTGAACTTACATGTTATAAAGTAAAACTTTACAGGGCTCCCAACTTTATAGACTAGGACTACTTGTGTTTTATATGTCAATCAAATTGGTTAACCAGTTTTAGCTTCCCTACGTTTCCTTAAATTAAAAGTTGTAATTTTCAAAGGTAAATCTGGGCATCCTAGGGCTTTTTGCAAATATATTAAGATTCTTCATAAACAAGAAAATTAATAGTTTCCCTTGATGGTTTGGTTCAGTTAATCCAATTGTACATTTTTGTTTATTTTCTTCCCACTGTAGTGGAAAAGGAACTAAAAGAAGACTGTGTGGTGTTGGTAGTGGTGGTTAATTTGATGCAATTTGTTTTCTCATATTTACTGAGGTAGAAATTATGTGTGTGCTACATTAAGGAGGCACTCTATTTGAAGTTCCAAGTTTTTTGGCCCAAATTGATGATCATTAATATTTTAAAAAAGCCTTTCAAAGCTCCTCTAAAATAACTTTCTAAGCCTCAGTCATCAAAATGGTAGCTTTTATGTGATTTAACTCTTTGAAATATTTTTAGTGTCCCAAATTTTTCCCACTAAAAATAATTTATCAGTTTTTTCTCATAGAAAATATAATTTGCTTTTCATTTTATGTCCATCATTCTTAATTATTTCTTACAAAACCTGTCAAGTGGCCTTTCATTCAAAATATTTCTTTAAGCACTTTCTCAATTCTGTAACTTTTTCACTCTAATAATTTAAGTTGGAAACTGTTTAATGTATTAAGTGTACATTTACTGTAATAAAGCTACCAGAAAAATCATAGGCAATAACAATAAATTAAAAATTTAAGCTTAAAATGAGAAAATCTTATTTAAAATGTATCTGTTAAATTGCATCACTACACCAGGTTTTCTGTGTCTTTTTATGTAACAAACTATGTATATTTTTATGGTAAAGATTTAAAGAGCTTGTAACACCATTTTTTCACATCATATTTTACGTTGAACACCTTCCCTTCAGTGTTATTTCTGTTTAAAAAATAATTTTGCTTATGTTTTATATTTCTTTTAATTAAACACATCCATTTCTTACAATATAGGAATGGTTGCTGTCATTTCTTTATATCTATGTACAGAACATCATACTTGAAGATGCTAATATTACTGATGGGTGAACATTGATTTTAATATTAAAGTTAGTATTATGTTATTTAAAATGAAAAATATCAAAATTTTAGACTTACTTGTATTTCTTTATTTTCTGAAAACTGTATTAGTTTGTTCTTGCACTGCTATAAAGAAATACTTGAGAATGGGCAATTTATAAAGAGAAGAGGTTTAACTGGCTCACAGTTCTGCAGACTGTTCAGAAGGTATGGCCAGGGAGGTCTTAGAAAACTTATAATCGTGGTGGAAGGTAAAGGGGAAACCAACACTTCACATGGCCAGGGGAGGAAAGAGAGAGAGATGGGAGAGGTGTTACACATTTTTAAACAAGATCTCATGATCACCCACTCACTATCATGAAAGCAGCACCAAGAGGGAAATCTGACCCCATGATCCAATCACTTCCCACCAGGCCCCACCTCCAACATTGAGGATTCCAATTTGACATGAGATTTGGGTGAAGACACAGACCCAAACCATATTATTCTGCCCCTGTCCTCTCCCAAATGTCATGTTGTTCTCAAATTTCAAAATACAATCATGTCTTCCCAACAGTCCCCAAAAGTCTTAACTCATTCTGGCATTAACTTAAAAGTACAAAGCCCAAAGTCTCATCTGAGACAAAGCTAGTCCGTCTGCCTATGAACCTGTAAAATAAAAAAAACAAGTTAATTACTTCCAAGACACAATGAGGGTATAGGCATTTGGTAAGTACTCCCTTTCCAAAAGGGGGAAATTGGCCCAAAAAGGGGGTACAGGCCCCATCCATTCCAAAACCCAGTAGGGCAGTCGTTAAATCTTAAAGCTTCAAAATAAACTTCTTTGACTCAATGTCTCCACATCCAGGGCACACTGATGCAAGAGGTGGCCTCCCAAGGTCTTGAGCAGCTCTCCCCTTATGGCTATGCAGCGTTCAGCCTCCAAGGCTGTGCTCATGGGCTGATGTTGAGTGCCTACAGTTTTTCTAAGCACATGGTGCAAGCTGTCAGTGTATCTACCATTTTGGGGTCTGGAGGATGGTGACCCACTTCTTACAGCTCCGCTAGGAAGTGCCCCATTGGAGACTCTGTGTGGGGGCTCCAACCTGACATTTCCTCTACATACTGCCCTAGTAGAGGTTATACTTAAAGGCTCCACCTTTTTAGTAGACTTCTGCCTGGACATCCACGCTTTTCCATATATCTTCTGAAATCTAGGTGGAGGCCCTCAAACCTCAACTCTTATACTCTGCACACCCACAGGCTTAACGCCACGTGGTAACCACCAGGGCTTATGGGTTGCACCCTCTGAAGAAGCAGCTCAAGTACCTGGGCTGCTTTGAGCCATGGATGGAGCTGGAGTGGGGCTCTGGGACTGGCCCACAAACCCATTCTTCCCTCTCAGGGCTCTGGGCCTGTGATGGAAGAGGCTGCTGCACAGATCTCTAAAATGCCTTTGGGACCTTTTTCTCATTGTTTGGCTATTAGTACTTCCCTTCCTTTTAGTTATGCAAATTGCTGCACCCTGCTTTAATTCCTCCCCTGAAAATGAGTTTTTCTTTTCTACCACCTGCCAGGTTGCAAACTTTCCAAACTTTTATGCTCTGCTTTCCTTTTAAATATAAGTTCTAGGCCAGGCGCGGTGGCTCAAGCCTGTAATCCCAGCACTTTGGGAGGCCGAGACGGGTGGATCACGAGGTCAGGAGATCAAGACCATCCTGGCTAACACAGTGAAACCCCGTCTCTACTAAAAAATACCAAAAACTAGCTGGGCGCGGTGGTGGGCGCCTGTAGTCCTAGCTACTCCGGAGGCTGAGGCAGGAGAATGGCGTGAACCTGGGAGGCGGAGCTTGCTGTGAGCCGAGATCAGGCCACTGCACTCCAGCCTGGGCGACAGAGCGAGACTCTGTCCCAAAAAAACAAAAAACAAAAAAACAAAAAACAAACAAACAAAAAATAAGTTCTAGCTTCAGGTCATTTATTTGTTTATGCATATGAGGATAGGCTTTTAGAAGGAGCCAAGCTACATTTTGAATGCTTTGCCACTTAGAAATTTCTTCCAGCGAATGCCCTAAATCATCACTCTCAAGTTCAAAGTTCCACAGTTCCCTAAGGCAGGGGTGCAATGCCAACAGGTTCTAGTTCTCAATAAATTCCTCATCTCCATCTGAGACTTTCTTAGCCTAGACTTGACTGTATCACTATCAGCATTTTGGTTGCAACCATTCAGCAAGTCCCTAAGAAGTTCCAAACTTTCCCTCATCTTCATGTCTTCTTCTGAGCCCTCCACACTCTTTCAGCCTCTGCCCATTACCCAGTTCCAAAGCCACTTCCATATTTTCAGGTATCTTTATAGCAATGTCCCACTCCTAGGTAGCAATTTTCTGTATTAGTCCATTCTTGCACTGCTATAAAGAAATACCTGAGACTGGGTAATTTATAAAGAGAAGAGGTTTAATTGGCTCACAGTTCTGCAGACTATACAGGAAGCATGGCAGCATGTGCTCAGCTTCAATCATGGTGGAAGGGAAAGGGGAAGCCAGAACTTCACATCGACAGGGCAGGAGAAAGAGAGAGGTGGGGAAGGTGCTAAACATTTTTAAACAACAGGATCTCGCAATAACTCACTCACTGTCATGAGAACAGCCCCAGGCGGGATAACCACCCCCATAATTCAATGACTTCCAACAAGGCCCCACCTCCTACATTGGAGATTACAATTTGACATGAGATTTGTGGGGGAACACAGGCCCAAACCATTATCAACCACAATTAATTTTCCTTTGGTCCAAAAGCAAAAAATGTGAAGCATTTTTGTTTTCTGATAAAGCAAAAATTTACATCAGTTTATTTATTAAATATTTTGTTCATTTTGTTTTTTCAGATTCCTAGCACACTTTATTAACAGCTCTATTGACATACAATCAAACATAATTAAACAGTACATATTCAAAGAATATGGTTTAAGTTTTCAGATATTTAAATATTCATGAAACCATTGCCATAACCAAGATAATGAACATATCCAACACTCCAAGAAGTTTCCTATTTCTTCTTATAATTCTATCACATTTTGTTTCTGCATATTGAAATTTTATTATTAAGTACATACACTTTTAAAATTGCTATGTTCCCTTGATATATTGATCTCTTTATCATTATAAAGGATTCTTTATCCTTGGTAATACTTGCTCAGAAATATACTTTGGTATTATATTACTATAGGCATTCAAGTTTTCTTTTGATTAGTGTTAGCATAGTAAGTCCTTTTTATTGTCCTTTTGCTTTTAACCTATTTTTGTCTTTATATTTGAAGTCTTCCTCTTGTAGGCATTATATAGTTGAGTCTTGCTTTTTTATGCAATTATGTCTACCTCTGCATATTTATTGCAATATTTAGACAATTTACATTGATACACTTAGGTCCAAATCTTTTATTTTGATCTTTCTTTTCTTTTTTTTTTTTTTTTTTGGTCGCCCAGGCTGGAGTGCGGTGGCACGATCTCGGCTCACTGCAAGCTCCGCCTCCCAGGTTCACGCCATTCTCCTGCCTCAGCCTCCCGAGTAGCTGGGACTACAGGCGTGCACCACCACGTCCGACTAATTTTTTTTTGTATTTTTAGTAGAGACGAGGTTTCACCGTGTTAGCCAGGATGGTCTCGATCTCCTGACCTCGTGATCCGCCTGCCTCGGCCTCCCAAAGTGCTGGGATTACAGGCATGAGCCACCACGCCTGGCCTTGATCTTTCTTTTCTATTGAGCCCATATTTGTTTCCATGTCAATTTTTCTCTTCCTTTGGATTGATGATTTTATTCAATTTTATCTCCTTTGTTGATTTATGAATGTGAGTTTTTAAAGGATGAATTTTGTTACTGTGAAATACCAGGGGAAGTTCCCAGAAAAGTGGGATTGTCACAATGCCTACCCCTAGTTCCGTGACAGAAGCAGAACTGTTGCTTCCACTTAACTTCGAGTAGTAAACCTTATCTCCCATCTACTTATTTTTATGGCTGATCTTATGTTGTAGTTTGAATGAGCATGTGTTCCTCTCTCTCTCTCTGTCTCTCTGTCCCTCTCTCTCTTCACCTCCCACTCCCCACTCCCTCTCTCCACTGCTCTCATTTGGCCTTGCACATCCCTAACTCTTTCCTGCTATCTCATCATCTTAATGAACTCAGATTTAAGAGCTTTGGGAACGTGGGACACTAAGCTTGCTATTCAGAGTATTTACATTCTTTTCTTACGGCTGTCCTAACAAATTGCTATAAACTGGGTTACTTAAAAACAACAGAACTTTATTCTCTCCCAGTTCAGGAGGCCAGAATGTTGGCAAGACTGGTAACTTCTGGAAGCTCTGAGGGAGAATCTGTTTTATGCTTCTAGCAGTTGCCACAATCCTTCGTATTCCCTGGCTTACAGATGCATTGCTACAATTTCTGCCTCTACTTCATATGACTGTCTTCTCTTGTGTGTGTGTGTCTGTCCTCTCTGTCTCTAAGTCTTATTCCCTTATAAAAACACCAGGCATTAGATTTAGGGCTCACCTCAATCCAGTTTGACTTCATCTTAACTTGATTACATCTTCAAAGACCCTATATCCAAATAAATTCACATTCACATTTACCTGGGGTTAGGATTTTAACATATCTTTTTAGGAAGCACAATTTAATCCACAGGAGTACCATAAATCCAGAGAGCATGAAATAAATATTCACTGAGTTATACTAAATAGACCATAAACAAATCATTACTCCTACCTGGGTTTCATGTTTATGTTATCTATTACCGCAGAACAGTCACATATTTATTATCTCTCAGTTTCGGTGGATCAGGAGTTGACATACAATATTTTGATAAGGGTTTCACAAAGTTGCAGTTAATCAGGCTGTATTCTCATCCAAAGGCTTGTCTGGGGAAGAATCTGCTTCCAAGCTCATTCAAGGTATTGGCCAGATTCATTTTCTTGAGGTTTTAGAACTGAAGACCTAGTTCTTACTAACTGTCAGCTGAAATCTACTTTAGCTTGTAGAGGTTGCTTTCAGCAACTAGGGGCTACGTGCAGTCCTAGAGGCCACCTGTTATGCCTTACCATGTGGGTTTCTTCAACACATCTGCTTATTTCAAGTCAGCAAAGAGAGCATCCAGAGTGTGTCCCCAAGCAAGACAGAGTCTGATGTCGAGCAACATGATTATAAGAATGTCATCCCATGATTTTAGACATATTCTATTGGTTAGAAGTAAGTCTTTCCCAGACTCCGGGGGTGGAAAACGGGGAGCAGAGGATTACACAAAGGCATTTACATTGGTAGGTGGGGATCACTAGGGGCCACCTTAGAGTCTGTCTGCCATATGTTTCCTCACTTGGAGAATGAGGGTACTGAGTAGGAACTCACTAAAGTTCTCTTTGGTTCTATAATCCATGCATCTAAAGAAATCCTTCATTCCCAAATTTACATCGGCTTGTGATTCCCTTTCATCATGGCCCACTTCTGACATGCAAACACTGAGTCATTCAGTAACTTTATCTATGTTTTGACAATAAAAAGCCCAGACTAATCTGCTGCCTTTGCTAAGATTAGTAATCATTCACAGAAAGGTGTCTTTAACCAATCCAAGGTGACTTTTAATTCCTACATAAAACAAGGCCTTTACTTTTATCTTACTAAGTGGAATAACTTGAATTTCTAACACTCTTAACCTGCTTTCTCTTGGTACATTCTTTTGTGTATCCTCTTGAGGAATAAGAATACTTTCTTTGCTGATCTGAAGTTATCATCGAATTCCTTGCTTCCAAATAGGCAAACTATAGGACTATGACTTTTTGTTTTGACTTACCAATTCCTAAGGAAAATTGCCATCATATTGTTTTTTCTTGGGCTGCTTTTATCAGATCCAATCTCTATGTGACTCTTGCCTGGAAGACCTTGTTGCATAAAACTTCTTTCTTCTCACACTCACCACACGTCTCAGCTTGCTTACTCAACTCCACTTTCTTTTCTTGCCTCCTTTCTTTTCTCTTCTCCAGCCTGCTGAGGCTACAACCATTCCTCACTCTGCCACATCCAGAACTGTTCACAGGAAAACAGCAAACACACACACACATACACACACACACACACACCAGAAGTATTTGTTGCTAGTCTTTGCTTTTTCTCATATCCCTGTTGGTACATCCCTATCTCATCCTATTCCAGCACTGATGCTTCCTGCTATAGGCCCACCCTTCCTTTCACTATGCTATTTGTGGCTAAAACCTGATGCACCTTGGGAGAGAAGAGCTCAGAACTTAGATATCCCCACCCCAAGTCTCTTGCTGTGCTGCTACTCTTGTCAGTGTCCATATGTAATTGCCCATGGGTTCTTCCTGCCTGCTGCACAGACAAAACCAGTTCACTGAGACCACAGTGCTACAGTTGAGAAACAGTTTAATTAACACACAGCAAGCCAAGGAGAAGGACTGGAGTTGATATTCAAATTAGTCTCCCTGAGAACTCAGAGGTGAGGGTTTTCATGGATAATTTGGTGGACAGGGGGCTGGGAATGGGTACTGCTGATTGATTGGGAATTAAATCATAGGGGTATGGAAAATGTTCCTCAAGTCCACCTCTGGGTGGGGGCCACAGAACCAGTTGAGTCAGGAATCCTGGGTCCAGGTGGAGTCTATCAGCAAAAGTCTGAAAAAACATCTCAAAAGACCAATCTTAAGTTTTACAATAGCAATAGTAGTGATGTTACCTATAGAAGCAATTGGGGAAGTCACAAATCTTGTGACCTCCAGTCACATGACTCCTGAGCAGCAAGGCATTATAGAGAGAAAAGCTAGAGGGGACAATGGCTGACTATCATTTAGCTACACATATATTTTAGCAGAATTCAGGACCCTCCCATAATCCTCATCTTGTGGCCCTTCACTAGTCTTGCAAAGGCAGTTTCTGTCCTCAGAGAAGGAGGAGATCAGTTTTAGGGAGATATTATTATTATCCTTGTTTTAAAGTTAAATGATAAACTAAATTCCTTCCATTGTTAGCTTGACCTATGCCCAGAAATGAGCAAAAACAGCCAGGCTGTGAGGCTGGAAGCAAGATGGAGTCACCCATGCCAGACTTCTCTCAGTATCATAATTTTGCAAAGGCAGTTTCACATACATATGTGTAGCCTCCCCTGCTCCCCACCACTCACTTCCATCCTCTCCATGACACTAATAAATTAATTTCTTGTTTCAGGTCACTATCGAAGACCAACCGAAGTACAATATCCCTACTCTGGGAATGGCTACAACCTGGTTTACCTTCCCTTTATGCTCCCTCCCATGCCCACAGAAGACATCATTAATGGATCACAGACGGCATCATTAATCAATCATAGAAGACATCATAAATCAATCACAGAAGTCATCATTAATTGACCATAGAAGGCATCAAAACTTGATCATAGAAGACATCATTAATCAATCATAGTACTCTGACATAGTTAGCTCCAGTTTCTCCAGAGAATTCTTCCCAGCCTCGTGCTTAGGGAAAGCACTGCCAATTGATGGAAGCTGGTTCATGTCATAAAACCAATTTGCCATCCTTGCACTAGAGCTCAGGGAATATAAAGGGACAGAATGGAGGGAAAAAAGGCTGGAAAGGAAAATGGACAAGATCGCTGAAATATCAAATGACAGCTAACTCTTTTTACAGAGCTTTCAACTTGATCATATTTCAGGGGCCCAGTTGTGGAAATGACATAGAGATAGATACCCATAAGTTACCTGGGTTTCCTAAATATTAAAGAGCCAACTTATGGTGTTTTTAGTTTGCTTCATTTTTATTTGTAAAATGGGGGCACTAAAGGCATTCAATTTATAGAATTGTAAAGATTCAATAAAGTTATGTGTGTCAGAGTAGTGCTTTAGAATATGGTAGATACTTGGCAAATATTAGCTATCATTGATCATTAATATCAATTAGGACTCCCAAGCAGCTACCCTCTTGATGAGATTTGGGAGGCATCTTTTGCCACCAACACAGTCTTTCTTGGGTGGGCTGGACTGCATTCTGCCTCTGCTCCAGAGAGATGCCATGTGAAAAAATCGGCAATCCTGCTTCCCTCTGCATTTACCGTGTCATGGCACAGCAGATATGTCTGCAGCATCTGCAACGTTGTTGTGTGAATCATAACAAACTTCCCAAATGCAACCTGACCCGGGGCCCCTCACTGTGCTTCCCGTTAACTTTTACTTCACCTCAGGAAGACCTTCATGGGAAATGTGGTTTTAAAAGTGTTGGAAGAATTTGTCATCGGGGACCTCTTTAGTTACAGAACCCAAGTGAAGTAACCAAGGCAGGAAATACATCTGTTCCACAGCACTGGGTTGCCCCACTGGGTACACAGTCCTCCAATTCCAGGGGAACTTTCACACACGAGCATCCTATATCATAGCCATCTGCCCCAGTAAATCCAACTCCTAACGCTAGTTAAAACCCATGGTATCCAGGAATGCAATGCTTGATTCATTTGCTACTGATGAGGCTAGGAATCAGAAGACCTCCTTCTGTTTTCTGCTTCATTACATTCAAGAGCAATTAAGAAAAGTGATTTTGTCATCATGCTCTTGGCAATAAATGTAGTTTCTATAGACTGAGATGTAGCCTTTGAAGCAAAGAAGGGTCACAGGTTCCAATCACATTTTCAGGTGAAAGTTAATGACTGTCATTGTCAAAAGCTTTTTGTGATTCTGCATCTCTATTTTACAGTCTAAAAATAAAAAGAACAGATGAACACATTGGCCTCCTTTCCACAGAGCACTGAAAGTTGGAGCCAACTGGCCTTCAGGGACCTTCTGGTTACACAATGGGTTATGTTTTATGTTGGAGATCCTTAGAAGAAAGGTGCAATTCTTCCTGACCCACGGATCAGAGGCCAGGAGTTTGCCAAAAGGCATGAGGGAACCTTCCTAGATTTATGAAGTGTTCTGAAACTTCTACTTCCATTTCAGACCTGGCCGGCAAATCATTTCCTTATCCTTGTGCCTTCGGGCCATGAGTTGTAGCACTCCAAAGGACTATAAAAGAGAAAGTAGAGTGATATTAAATAATTTGGCAAATCATTGGGGTTTTCGGTTTTGTTTTGTTGTTATTGCCTTTGCTTCAAGCAAATCATATTTGAAAGGAATGGAAAAAAAATACGCAGATGAAATCAGTGATGCTAATTATTCCCCCAAAAATGTGTTGTTTCAATCCTGATTATACCCACAACCTACACTATCCTTTTCACAAAAAATAAGAGATACATTAACTTTTAAAGTTTTTTTTTTTAGCAACTTGGGATTTTAAAGACAGCTGAGCAATTCGATCCTTTCCCACTCTCTAAGACAAAATCCAAGAATTCAATATGAGTGGCCAGGGGCATAAACAAATGCTCAGGACTGTCAAAGAAATGTCAAATGCAACGCAGAAAATCGGTTAATTTTTCTACATTTTCATTTAATTTAATCTTGGAATTCAAAGACTTTTTGGACCAGCTTCCTTAAGACCTGGACAAAGTCCCAATCAGTCACCTTAGTCTTGTATTACAGTGGTCATGTCTTGATTTCCTTGAGCTTTAAGGCACAGGAGAAGAGACTCCTTGGGCCTTTCTTATTCTATCAACTGTTTTGAAACAACAAGATGCTAGAGAGCGCCCCCTACAGGAAATCATTGGCTTTTCACTTTATTCCTGTGCATGCAAACTCCAGCTGATCAGTAGCACATTGATACAATTTTCTTGATATTAGAAAAGAGGTAAAGAAGGGAGAACCCAGTACTTCACTAGAAGTTGTTGGATGTCACGAATGATTCCGTATATCAGTCACTCCTGCCTTTTGACTTCTGGATGCCAATCCAGACCTACCTTTGTGGACTCTATAATTTGCCTGAGTAATGTCACTTGGTCTGACTTTCTGACTAATCACACCTTTATCTACATGCTGGATTTTCTGGCACATTGTGTTCCCAGCCAAAACCTCCATGGCCCACAGGTTGCTTAAGCCTCTGCTCAGCTCTGCGGTTGGTTCTTTCTCACTTACCTGGAATCCCAATACAGAGAGCACTAGGCACTTCCTGGGACTTCAGAGCTGGGAAAAAGAAATGAAGCTTGTTGTGTCGTGTAGCGTATTGGGCTCAGCTCAAGGGTTGGCATAAGATGTGCCTCTGGATATCATTTCAAACCACTAGTGGTATGAGGACAGAGAGAGTTGATCCAATCCATGAGTCAGAGTCTAGTACAAACAAAGCTGTAGTGATAGCTGTTAGAAGGGTCAAAAATCAAAGGAATTTACTACATGCCAAATTCGTTCTGACAGGGGGATGGCATGGGTCAGGTGGGAGAAGGCAAAGAACTGATGGAGATGACACAGCTTGAAAACAGTGTTTTCCAAAGGGGCTTAGAAAAGACCAGAGTCTAGACTGTGGGATGGGAGATGATTTGGTCAGCAAGACTGACTCTTTGGCTCCTGGTTTATTCCAGAAGAATAGCCCCACCCACCAAAGAATATCTCTCAAGAATGTTGGATCGAATGACCAAGGTCTCTCTGCAAAGATTTATGTATGGGCAAGATTGAGCACATCCTGTCCAACTGAGTAAATTACAGAATTGTGTTTCTTCCTCTATCTCTACAAGTATTGAAAATAGGAGTATTCTAGATTCTGACCCTGGTAGATGTGTGATTTCTTCTGTGAGTCTCTGGTGCTCTCTTTTGGCTCTAGCCCGCCCTTTGTGCTCATGCCACCTTAAAAGATGCCTATCCTAAGGATATTGCTACTTCCTGGTGGCAGCTGTAGTGTTAGGCACAGTCTCAGGAGGCTATACTGCAATTCCAGGAAACACGCCTTGCATAGCTCACCCATGTTGCCTTCTATAAACTTTTAATACTAAGCTATCACATAGGAGAAGGCTGACTATTAATCAACATCCAGTCTTTTGGGAAATCACGTAATGTTCAACTTTCTACATTTGCTTTCCTAAATATCAAACTTAACGTTTCTCACTCCAGGGTAGTTACTTGATCTACATTCTGATTATTCCTTTGCTTAAAGATTTATTCCTGCTCTTGATTTTCAACTGTAAACTCTTACTTCAGTTAACCTAACCATAGTGATGCTGAAGAAAGAAACTGAGCCCATTTCTTCATACTGTTGGTGAAATGAAGGGTGTTATTAATGAGCGTCCTGGCTCGGGAGAAATAGCTCTCTTTAACGCTCTTTCCCACCAAAGTATACATAAGAAAGACTTCCCTAACACTAGCATCCCTTCTTTATCCCAGGGTCCTGGGCTTGCTGGGGTGCTGGTTGTTCTAGGACGTTGCAGCAGCATGGAGGTGAGAGGAATGAAGCAATTATCTTGGAACCTAGATAAATACCCTTTTTGTTGCGCAGTCACAAGATGAAGAAATAGAAATCTCAACAGTGACCCAGGGATGTCATATTTGATGCAAAAGATGCATTTTTGGAGGACTCTCACAACTCAGAATTTTTTAAAAGGATATTTTAAAACCATACATAAGGCAGGGAGGCCAGCACAGTGAATCATGCCTGTAATTCCAGCACCTTGGGAAGCCGAGGTGGGTGGATCACTTCAGGTCAGGAGTTCAAGACCAGTCTGGCCAACTTGGTGAAACCCCATCTCTACTAAAAACATAACAATTAACTGGGTGTGTTGGTGCACACTTGTAATCCTAGCTATTTGGGAGACTGAGGCAGGAGGATTGCTTGAACCTGGGATGCACAGGTTGCAGTGAGCCAAGATTGTGCCACTGCACTCCAGCCTGGGTGACAGGGTGAGACTCCGTCTCAAAAAAATTTTTTTTAAAAAAATAAACCCATATATAAGGCGGGGGAATTACACTCCTGAACACCACAAATCTACTAAATATAGTTAGTACTCAACGAATAATGCTCAACAGTGAAGTGGGAGGACCCAAGGGCAATGGCTCACCTCCCAATACCCAATAGCTAAGCCCCTTGGCTGCTGTATAGAAGCCCCTGGGGTCGTTCTTGGCATCGTCTACCTCTCGGGGCTTCTCAGGCTGAGCGGACCTCTCCCTTTTTGAGCAATTCTTGTTGGATATGCTCCTGGGTCCTGAGGTCCTGAGATTCTTGTCTACTAACTCCTTCTTTTTTGGGTCCTCTCTCTCTCCCGGTTTGGGAAAACCCTCTATCTAATTTGGTGAAAATTCCTCCTCCCAGCTATTTTGCAATACCTATGAATCCTCTTCTTGGCATTTTTCTCAGAAGCACCTAGAGATGGGCTTAAGTTTGTGAGCAGACACTAGGGCAAAAAAGCACCAAATGTGCTCATTTGTCAAAGAGGTCAACCCAAAACACACTCCAGACCAGAATATCATCCAGTTTCCGTTAGCATTTCAAAGGGCAGTAGAAATCGGAAGAGTGTTCGAACCTCCCTAGCAGGGCAATTGCTGAAACAGTTTTCCAGCAGCTGCCCTGCAGTCCTGCTGAGACCCTGTCATACAGAATAGGCCACACAACTCTGAATTGCTGGGAGGCACTGCCAAACAAAGTCAGAGAGGGCATGAGAGGGAACGTACAAACAATGTCAATTCTTCAGAAACCCTGTCTCTGGGGGAACAAAGAGAAGCTCAAAGCTCTCATTTTACTCTCTTCCCATTTGGGGTTCTGTATACACAAGCCTGCCTCCCACTTTCTTGTGAATTAACCATGGTATATTTATTGATTGAATCTTTAAACAAATATTTAGGAGACTGAACAAGAAGAAGAATTAACTATTATTTTCTTCAAAATAGTAAGTTCAACTGATGGAAATTTCAGAAAGAAAATACTGCCATGCTCAAGCTCCCTGTAATTGAAGAATGGCATTTCTGAAGCTGGACTGAGGTGATTGATTCACAAGATATAGCATAAGATACAGCTTGTGGTCCATAAGATATAGTTCACAAGAGATAGCAAGTTTTGAGTGAGGAAGAAGTGAATCAATTATATATATATATGTACATATATATGTATATATAATATATAAATTATATATGTATATATAATTTTTTTAGGAAGGAAGGAAAATATAGTATCTTGGAATAAAATCAACTCTCAAATAGGAGATGGCATGAACCAGGAGTGGGGAAAGAGGTCCAAATATCCAAATTCATGTTGTTGGGCCAGTAAATAGTAACGGAGTGTGTGGCATAGACCGGAGTAGATCCCGTCACATTTCTTAATAGCACACACCAACACAAAATGAAGCACTTTTTACAGTTTTGCTTAAGATACAGTTAAAGAAGGTGTTGGTGATCTAAGAATGTTAAAGTTTTTAAAAAGACCTGGCTGTTTTAAAGGGCTCAGTTAGACAATGAGGGAAGTAAGTTCCAGGAGGAAAGAAGGTTTTATGCTGCTGCTAAACAATCCATTGCCAAGTGCATTCCCACTCCATCTTCACATCCTTCCAGGAACAGCGCTCAGCCTGGCATGAGATGGACAGACAACGGCAGGCTGGGGAGGTTCCAGGGCCATTCAGGAGAATTTAAAGGCTCTGGAAAACCACCCAAGAAAGACTCTGACAGGGAGTTCACAGACTGAAATGGGCTTAATTAAGACCACATTTCTGACAAGCAGCAGGGAACAGGTATATTATGAACATGTATTGGCTTGGGTCTGGATGCCACAGGATGATATCTGATAAAGACCAAGGTAAGCATTCAGCAAAGAGAAGTTGATAGACAGTCCTGTCTAATATCTATTGAGTTCTTACGATGGTTTAAGTACTATCCTAAGTTCATGTGTTGATTTCCTTAGTATTCCCGACAACCTTTTGTGGTCCATCCCTTGTGAACATCACTTATGAAAAAGGAAACTGAGGCATGAGTTAGCCAAGTGCTCGTATAAAATTACAAAGGAGGCAAGTTGATGGAGCCTAATTGCAAACTAGACAGCATGGGTTCGGAACCTTCACGCTTAGCCAAGGCTCTACCGCCTCTTGGATATGAAGGAACATAACCACTGTGGACTCTGTACTTGAGAATTTCAAAGACGAGTCATATCAGTAAAGCATTTCTGAGCAGTTAGTACATGCTAAGCATGGTGCTAAGATGATTTTATACTTATTTTGTCCAATAACTCTGATGAATCTATTCCATTTCCTTCTAACCTTGTTCTTGTTGAGAGTTGCTTTGTAATGGAATTGATGCCATTTTCTATAGAGACTCCACTTTTATAGAGAAACCCAAAAGAAAAATGTAATGAGTGAATCCTATTCTCTCCCCTTTCTTTAGCTATTCATACCTCATTCATACGGTTGTGTGCAGTTAGCCTAGGTAGGAATGGCCTTTCGCCTGTGGCAGTGACCCAAGCCTTGGCAGAATATCCTGGCAGAAGTAAGTTACCTCCAGAGCTGGCTCTGAGGTCTCTCATACCCTTTTCATTGATGCCAGATAGTATGTCAGTTGTTGTCTTTTAACACAAATGGCATCCTGATCAGAAAACAAGTTTAAATGCTGGATTATTTATCTGGATGTATCAGTGAGGTAGGATCTTACTTCCTTTGTGTTCCTGACTTCACACTGTCACCACAATAATCTTCCAGAAATTCTTGGAGTCTCCTGCCTGGTCAAACATTTTCCTTAGCTCATTATTTACATTGTGAAGTCCAGCCTCTCAGTCTACCATTTAAATTTTTCCCATGATCCAGTACAAATTATTATTATTATTATTATTATTTGAGATGGAGTTTCACTCTTGTTGCCCAGGCTGGAGTGCAATGGCACGATCTCGGCTCACTGCAACCTTCTTCTCTTAAGTTCAAGGGATTTTCCTGCCTTAGTCTCCGGAGTAGCTGGGATTACAGGCATGCACCACCATACCCAGCTAATTTTGTATTTTCATAGAGATGGGGTTTCTCCATGTTGGTCAGGCTGGTCTCGAACTCCTGACCTCAGGTGATCCACCCGCCTCAGCCTCCCAAAGTGCTGGGATTACAGGTGTGAGCCACTGTGCCCAGCCTGAATTATTATTATTTTAAGATGTTATTTTCTGTGACTCCTTTATTTCTCTCCTACTCTCTACCTGAGGGTCATCCTTCCCTGACTGCAATACACTGGCACCTCTTTTCTGGGATATTTTTCCATTCTCTCACCTCCTAATGTCTCCACAGCTCTTCATACTGTGACTCTTTCAAGGCCCAGTTCCAATGCTTTGTCTATCATAACCTATTCTCCAATCGCTCCATAACGTCAAGTAATCTCCTCTTCTTCCCATAGCTCTTTATTTGTGCCCTTTCATGCATTTCAAATTCTCTGTTGTTAATTTATAGACAAGTTTTATATTCCTAGATTGCAACTTTTTTTTTTTTTTTTTTTTTCCAGGGCCAGACTGATTTCACTGTGGGATAGAAACAGAGACAGACATGGGTATTGTGATGAAGGACATAGAGGAGGGAGAGTGGGGCCCAGCTGTTATAGCACTGGATGTCCCCGCATTTCACAAAGCAGCAGCAAAGCAGCTTTTCATACCTCACAGAGAACCGACTAAGGGCAAATGACTAAACTCTTCTGTGTTTATATCGCCTTTATGTTTTCCCACAAAGGGCCCCCATTGGGTCATTTTGCCATCATGAAGTAGAGTGAGTTACCCTATTGGAAACTGTCAGCCTCAAATCACCTCAGAGTCCATTGACTTCCATCATCCCTGCCCCTATGCAGTTGCTTTTTGAATAAAGCACCAATTTTGAAACAAACCTGTAAACAGTCCTTAAACAAACTCTGATCAGCGATTAGGGAGGTAGAGTTGGCTTCATGCAAGTTTATTTTAGCCAAAGCAACTTACATAGAAAATAACTGGTGAGGATCATTTTTTTTTTCTCCCCCAAAGGTAGTTAGATTCTGTATTAGCTCACTTTCACGCTGCTGATAAAGATGCACCTGAGACTGGAACATTAACAACAGAAAGAGGTTTAATGGACTTACAGCTCCACGTGGCTGGGGAAGACTCACAATCATGGTGGAAGGGAAGGAGGAGAAAGTCACATCTTACATGGATGGCAGCAGGCAACGAGAGTTGGTGCAGGGCAACTCCCATTTTTAAAACGATCAGATCTTGTGAGACTCATTCACTGTCACGAGAACAGCACAGGAAAGACCCGCCCCCATAATTCAATCACTTTCCACCAGGTCCCTTCCACAACACGTGGGAATTTGAAATCAGATTTGGGTGGGAACACAGTCAAACCACATCAGATTCCTTCTCTTGCCTCCCCAGCATAATAGAATCTGATAATTTCTAACAGGGCTGGATGAATAAGACTTGGTTCCCAATTCTGCTTTTCTCTACAATCCGGACCCACCTTAGAAGGATTTTGAGGATCAAGACAGGAGGATTTTGAGGATTAATGTGTTGAAGCCGGCTATTCCCATTGCCTGCTTCAACATATTGAGTGGCCAATGAATGGTTCTTCTTATCTATTTGGTCTTAAGCTGGAGCTTAAAGCACATTATACCATCTAGCTCAGGCTACAACCCACTGCCACACCGCTTCCCTGTACTGCCCTCCATCGCTTGGATCAGAACCCCTTTTACTATCCATGTTGGTTTCAGGAATACATGTTAATAAGAAGTTCTGTAACCACACCCATCACAGCTTTGTAAAATCAGCCAACAAGCCTGTGAGCCAATGGTGTGACACAGCTGATTTCCACTGGTCTCAGTATAGACAGTTGTTTGCATCTCTTCTCAACTTCATGGATTCCACATTCAGTGATACTCTGCTGGGGTCCTGATATCTACCACAGTGGGAGTATTTACACCATGGGAATTGGCAAACACTATGAATATGACCTGGTTCTTTGGGATTTTAGTTTTTTATTTTGTTTTGTTTTTTGGGAGCTGGTTAACCAAATGCCATTGAAGTCAGTCCACCACAACTCCTAACAACAAATAGAACACAGAACACCTGCCCAAAGGGGCATTATTCCATTTCTTCTAATACAGAAAATGTGTCCTGTTTCTTTGAGGCCAAGTCCACATGAGGAAGCTGAGGCACACAGCTGATTGCTCCAAGGGAAAGACCACTGAGGTGACGCTCGAGGAGTAACCTAAACAGGCATCCTATTTCCACGCAGCTCTGGCTCATGGCACTTCCATTTTCTGACCCAAAGAGGAAGGTATATCCAGGCAAGAGGAGGAAAAAAGCCAGTGAACCGATTAACTTTTTCACAAGGACAAAGGAAGTCAATAAATGTTCAGAATAGAAAGGGCTGCTCCCATTCCAGGGCTCTAGCAGCCTCTAGTACATTTCCATGTTATGCTGGCCGTAATGGAAAGTGACAGCTGATGAAAGCTGCTATTCATGGTCATCTGAAACAGCTTTTCCTCCCAGATGAAATTCGGTGTGGCATGAGTCTAAACACACAGACCAAAGGCCAGGCGAACATATTCCCCAGGTCCCCAAGGGCTGGCAGAGGCGACTGTTTGGGAAGGGGGCTTCCTGAGTGAGCATCAAAGAGGCTCCGTGCAAACAATAGGAGTCTTTATGCCCCTCCTGAGCTCGGGCCTGAGATGGTGGTCCTGGCCCTCAGCTCTGCCCATCTCAGGCCCTCCTCTTTGTTTATAATCAGCCACCGGCACTTGGAGTGACTTTGGGGTTTCACGACTAATATTTTCCACAACTATAATGAACAAAGCCCAGATTTATCCTCAATGCCTTCTAGGTGAACTATTTCCCAGTAGGGTAAAATGTTGGGGTGGGTGACATGAAGCATGAACTGCTTCAGCTCTGAGATGACTACGCTGACTCTTTGTCTGGAAGTACCAAGAGCAATTGCAAGTCTTAGCAAAAAGGATATGCGTATAGAGTTCAGGAGTGAGTAATCCTGGAGCCTGTAGGACTGATCTTTATAAGCCTAAGGCAAGCAAACACTCTTCGGAACAAGGGGCCATAGCTTCTACTCCATTCCTTACTGTCTGGCACTGACATGAAATTACAAACATGTGGTTTCTATCAAAACAGAGTTGTTGGTACTCCATCAGCCTCAGGGATATAGTAACGGGTAGCTAGTAGCTTAGGAGCTGGAGGCTGGCCATTTAGAACAGCAGCATCGGGGCCAGAAGACAGGTCCTTCTGGAAAGACCAACACAAACTATACACTAAAACAAGCATTTAGCAAAGTGGCAAGATCAAGAGTCTTGGATTAAGAAAAATCTAACTTAATCCCATGGTTTCTACCTTTATTCCAAGTCACCTCTCAAACTTTCCACAATTTTCCATCTTTCTTGCTCTAAGGTTGAACTACTAGCAAGTTAGCTACAGATGCCCAACTAAGAGAGGGGAAATACATTGTACATCAGGTGGGCAAAATTAGCCCACAAACCAGGGAAAACAGAGTAAAATGTGAATGTGTTTCTCGTTGCTGCTCTTGACTCCTATCACACCTCTAGATCCCAAATGAATGAATTATAATCCCAGGCCACAAACTCAACTTAGCAAGAAATGTGACTTTATTTTCTATGGCTAATCTTATTTTCTTTGTGAAAACCCTATGCTCCTGAGTGGTAGAAACTAAATTTCCTGTACACTGCAGTGTCCCCCAGAAGTCAGAAACAATAATGAATATAACTGAATAAGCAAGTTGTCGAATGTGTGGATCTCAGGCTTCTCCTAATTCTTATAGCATGGTGCCTAAGTTTTTTGCCAGGCTCCCATGAAGGTGTGTGTGCACACTTGTGAGTGTGTGTGAGTGTGTGTGAGTGTGTGTATGTATTGGGGGTAAGATGTCTGTTCCTAGGTTGTGTCGGTCAGTACTGGTATTGATTCTTATTCCCATGAGCTATTATATATGAGAATTATTCCCATGATTTCTTCAGTTATTTGACCATCTGACTTGTTGCTTCATCCTTATCCCAGCCAAAAGGACTCTCTAAGTCTGGCTCTCATTTAGCATTTTTCGTATTTTTTCAGTAGGAAAGGGTGCAGGGTAAATAGCCAGCCACTCTCTTGTGCCATTCCTAAGTTGCAAGGACTCTGAGTGCTGAAGACATGTGTCACAGCCATTTCTACCATAGTTCCCATACTGTGCTGGGCACTAGGAAGCAAGCTTTTTACTTCCCCAAGATCCGCAGGGAAGAAATATCCAGTTGGCACTGCCTCACTTCTCCTAACCCCCCAGGGTTGTTATGCTGTCCCCATCTCAGGACCAGGTGGGTAGGGAGCCCCAGTCTCCAACTTCTGTCCTCTTCTTTAGTTCTCTACTCTCCTCCCAGCCTACAAAATCTAGTTCATGAGCAGAATAACTCAACTCTTCATTTCCTGTCTCATTTCAGTGTTTGTGAAAACATTTGCTGAGCCATGGATGCCCTTGAAACTATAATGTTCAGTTCATGTGACTTAAAAGTCTTTTCCTACAAACCTTTGTTCCTGCCAGGAGTTTCAAAAACAAATTTGGATCCAAAGCTGACTCAATGCTTCTTCCTTTTGGCATAGCTGCTGAAATATATTCCTGCTCTAAGATGTGAGAATGAAATTTTCTAGCTGCCTGGGTCAGGAGAACTGGCAGAGGGTGAAGAAAAGTGAGGGGAGAGCTTCGGCTAATACTTCAAGATATTATCTTGCTTTACCTACTGTTTTGATCAGATGGATATGACAAGCTTCCCACAAGTTTCCCACAATCTGTCATCTGTTATGAGGCTGCGGGGGCTGTGACTCCAAGGGTCCCATGGGGATATTTGGGGGAAGGGTTCTGACATATAATTGCTGTATGCTGGAACCAAAGAAGACCTGAAACATTAGGATCCTGCCAAAAACTTTGGATAGGAAAGAAATACACTCTTTATTTTTCCTCCAGTCTCTCAGATGGAAGAAACATCCCATCACAGTACCGGGATGTTTACTGTTTACTGGGAAACATTTGCAAAGTGTTTCCAGGTTGCCTGTAGCCTTATTATATTCACAGTACTTAAAGCACATGGGGAGGGGGCTGAGATCCAAGAGATGTCTTGTATTTTTCCAAGTTATCTGTATTCCAGGACCTTGTCCCAGTGGTGGCAAAAGGAAACGTAAAGGCTTGTGCCAGATATCTTTTTCCCAGAACTTTGGAGTGGTTACGTGTAAATAACCAAAATTTTGCCATCTATTTCAAATCCTTTACATGCTATTTCTCAGTTTTGCTGTCTTTCCTTATTGGGACATTCATTACACATCTTGATGAACAACTGAAAGAGTTACAGTCTAATCCGGAATGTAGCTAAGTTGCCCAGTGTGTCCTTGAGACTCTTGCCCTGTTATTCCAGAACAGGTGAGGACAGTAACTCCGGAGAGATGTGTGTGAGTAAGCATGGTGGGACAGAGGTGAATATACTTTGACGTCAGGAAAATCACCCTTTCTAATCCTCCCAGAATATCTTTAATGCAATTAGACACTCTTTACTTCCATCTGAATATAAATGATTTATTTGATTTAGTAAGCATCTTTTAAAAAGCTATGCAACCCAGAAAATGTAGACAATCTTCAACCCTTTGTATTGTTAATACAAATTAATTTCTCACAAAAATACTTTCAGACACTGTAAACTAGTTAACATGGATGAGAAAAACTGAAGCCAAGAAAAATGGAATTACTTATCCAGAATCTACAGTTAGTTAAAGGCAGCACCCTGACTTCCATGGAAATTCCTTTCCCTCTTTATGAATTTAATCAGATTTCTGGAAGTAGGCATAATGGGGACTAGGGGAATAAGGGTTTTAGCATGGATTTTAGATGAGGACCAAGAATAAGTCTTGGAGGTGAGAGCTCTGATTTGGCCATAACAGTTAAGATCATCCTGAAGCCACTGGCTATCAGGAGGAGGTAGTGGGGATGTGGAAAGAGGCATATGGGTGGGAAAATAGCAGAGAGACATTTCATGGAGTCTTTATTCAATAATTATTACAACTATGTTAGTACTATGCTAGGCACTGGTGATGGTAATGTGATGAAGAAAACATGATTAAGTAAAAGTCAAATAGAGCGGCATAGAAATGCTTCCCCTATTTTTTGTAAAGTTCAGCTTGATTTTTCCTGTTCTAGTTAGAAGGATCCCTCTATCCTATCAGGGGTGTAGGCAGGAGTAGGTCACCTTGATGATGAGGTACCAACCCCTATCCTACAGGGAATGAAGACTGGGCAACCAACTAGTTTTGGGATTGTTAGTGATTTAGGCTCAGATTGAGTGGGATCTTGATCTCTTTCAGATCTGCCACCAAAAACAAAAGGAAAAAGAAAATAAAACTACCATATGGGCAAACATAGTGTGTGGGTAGGAACCTAGAGGAGCATGAGAAGAATGGAAGAAGAAGAAAGAAGGAACCTAGAAACCAAATATGTCAGCTCAGTTTCTCCAAAAAGCAGACACTCAGATGAGATTAGAAATGGTAGAGATCCATCAGGGGACATGACGGTTCGTCTTTTAATCAAAGGGGAGAGGGAGCAAAAGAAGGTGAGAAGAGCCTTCAGATTATGATGCAGGTCTGATATCTGCAAAAGGAAATGGAGAAGGAAGGAAGATTGGGTAAAAAGAGTCCCAAATTGCAGGGCAATCCCAAGAACGCCTCTCTGGTGGGGAGCCCCAGAGCAGAGGCTTCCTATTAGAGGAGATTCACATGGGGCAGAACTGACCTGGCTCCAAGTCCTTTCACTGCTCAGTCATCATGGGCAGAAAGCAGCCTGGGAAGAGCATGATCTCCAGCAGCAATGCCCCAGTGCATCCAAAGGAGAGTCAGCTAGTGGCCATTAGCCAACCACTCTCCCCACAGTGGCTCATTCTAAGGGAAATCTGAGCCTTGCACCTGTATGGATACCTTGCACCTATATGGATACCATACCTGGAGACCCTGCAACCAGGAGAGAGGCCCAGGAGTGGGCTGCCACCTGGAGGTGCTGGCTAAGACATCCAAGAACTTGTCCTTTGTGAGTGGCACGCAAAGCTGTGTTGGATTCCAGTCTTTGCCAGCCAACCTCTCAAACCTTAAATGAGGCAGAGCGTCACATACTCTGTATCAAGAAACCCCACAGCACCTGCTAGAAAAGGAGTAATACCTGTCCTACACCAAGTACCCTCCCTCAGTAACAATCTGAATTGCTGTGTAAGAGTGGCAGCTGTGTCTGTTTCGGGGGATGAACAAGTTCCCTGGAGAACCTACACAGTAGGCCGTGGATATCTCTATTTCAATTATTTTCATTTTCTACACAGACCATAGAAACCAGATGTCTGATCTGGCAGTGTGCTATGATGGATCTAGAATTAATGTGAGTGAAAGTCAGAGTTTAAAGGCTATAAAATACATTTGAAGGATGCTATTGCTCTAAATATGCCCTTGCTAGGGTTAGGAGAAGTCAGTGATGCCTGAGAAGATGTTTGCTTCCAGAATATAATTAATGTTTTAGTGATGTAGTAATTTTGTTTGGGGGGAGGGAAAAGGAGTGAACATCCTAGTGAATGAATGAACTTCTTATATCCATTTGTCATGATTCCTGGGTGTTTAACTACAGGGCCACCGAGGGTTCAGATGAAAATGGTATAATACACTGGAAATCCTTTATCAAACATACAGGTTATGTCAATACCACAAGCTTTGAGACAGAGCATCTACCACAATCAAAAAGAAAATTACACGTTTTGAAGTAATAAAAACAGACATGCCCTCATGCACACAAAAAGCTGTACTTGGAGACAGGGAGTTCTGAATAAATAATTGATGATTCTTTGAGCCAAATAATGCACAATGGATTTTTTTGCATCATAAATAAATGAGCAACCTTTTATTTATCCAGAGAGACCTCCTTTAGCACACACACAGAACATCATTCTTGTACCATCACGTTCATTTCAGGGCTAGCCAGCTGTTTTTTGTGTGCTCTGTGGAACGGGAGAAATGGTTCATGCAAATGAAAATAGCAAATAAGTGTCAGCCACAGGTATGGTAGGGTCTTGATTTTATGATATTTTATGGTATTTTCTTAAACCTCACATCAAGAAAAACGGGACATTGTTTTCTGGAAGATGGGTTTTATATATCTGTATTGGGAGTAGTGACATTTTGTAAAATTCTCACTTTAGACTTCGGTGCAAATACAGGACATGAGAAGTTAAGCATTTCCTCTCGGGCGTTTTGCTTTGCACTGAGTGAATAGTTCTGTCTTGCTGTGAGCTCCATGGGCCAAATGATAAAGCTCATGCTTCATTCAGTATCAGGGAATTAAACGTTTCGGCCAATTAACTATCATAGTATTAAAACAATCAGGCAAAGAAACTGTGGCAGTTTGAAAACATGTCTGCAAGTTTCTGACTCTCCTGTCCTGGAGAGATGAAATCTATAAGCCAGAGTCTCATCCCTCTGCGGACACCATGCTGTAAGGAAGCTCGAGGTAGTCCGTGTGGAAAAATACATAGAGAAGCCCTCAGACTAAATAGAGAGAGAGGCTTGGCCAGCTCCTTGCTGCTCCAGCCCTCACTTTCAGGCACTGTTGGACTGAAACAGCTCTGCTAACCCCTCGCCAAAGTTCTGACCTGTGGAAACTACCAGATATAATAGAATAATTACTCTTACTATTAGCTATTAATTAATATTAGGTTTTGGGGTGATCTGTTAGGCAGCAATAGATAACAGCAATACATATGAATCATAAGGGTGTAGAGAATTATAGACTTAGAAATTACTTACCAATTTATTTCAGATTAATTACAATCAGTTGCACAGACCTCATTCAGGACATCCATGCCATGGGTGTTTGGGCCATGCAGCTTGCTGGAAATTCTGAAGCTTCACCATGTGTCAGAGGGTTTTTTTTGTTTTTGTTTTTTTTGACATAGTTTTGCTCTTGTCACCCAGGGTGGAGTGCAGTGGCATGATTTCGGCTCACTGCAACCTCCGCCTCCCGGGTTCAAGGGATTCTCCTACATCAGTCTCCGGAGTAGCTGGGATTACTGGTGCCTACCACCATGCCCGGCTAATTTTTGTATTTTTAGTGGAGACAGTGTTTCACCATGTTGGCCAGGCTGGTCTCAAACTCCTGACCTCAGGTGATCCACCCGCTTCGGCCTCCCAAAGTGCTGGGATTACAGTCATGAGCCACCCTTTCTGGCTTGTCAAAGATTTCGTTAGTGGCCTTTCTTTATGACAATTCAAGGCTTTTGCAGAGTCTTTTCGGAGTTTCTTCAATCCAGTAAGAAGCAATTCTGCATTTTCTCTGTAACTTATTTGAATCCTGTTCCTGCAACATTTCTCCTTAGATCACATGTCCCCTCCATGAGGAATCTAACTGGTAGCTATATTATGTACTAGGTTAATTTAATTACTTAAGAATTATTCTTTTCAAATCCAGTAACATATTAAAATGATTGCACATCACAACTAAATGGGATTTATCCCTGAGATGTAATGGTGCTTCAACATATGAAAGTTAATCAGTATAATATATCACATTAAGAGAATACAGGGAAAAACAAATGATCCTCTCAATTAATGCAGAAAAAAAGCATTTGACAAAATTCAACATCTTTTCATGATAAAAACACTCAAAAGATTTAGAAGAAAATTTTTTCCATTTGATAAAGGACATTTATGAAAACCCACATTTCCCATTATAATGGTGGAAGACTGAAAACTTTTTAAGGTCAAGAATAAGACAAGGATGCCTACTTTCACCAGTGCTATTTAACATTCTAATTAAAAATTTAAAATTCTGGCCAGAAAAATTAGGCAAGAAAAGGAAATAAAAGACATTCAAATCAGAAGGATGAAGTAAAACTGTCTCTATTCACAGATAAATAATTTTATACACAGAAAATTCTAGAGAATTTATTATTAAAAACCATTAAAGTTAGTAAATGAATTCAGCTGATTTGTAGGATTCAGCAAATTTTTAGGATACAATACTAACAGAAAACAATTCAGTTCTATTTCTATACACTATTAATAAATAATCCATAAAGAAAACTAAGAAAACAATTCCATTTACAATAGCATTAAAAAGAATAAAATACATAAGAATAAATTTAACCAAGGAGATGTAAGAATTATACATGGAAAATGACCACACATTGCTGACAAAATTTAGAAAGACCTAAATAATTGAATAAACATCCCTTTCCCTGGATTTCACCTACCTCACACCATACACAAAAATTAAGATGAATCAAAGTCCTAAACATAAGAGTGAAAACTATAAAACTAAGAATAAAACAGATGTAAATTTTATTGATCTTGAATTTGGCAATTGATTCTTACATATGACACCAAAAGCACAAGTGAAGGAAACAAAAAAATAGATAAGTTGGACTTAATCAAATTTAACATTTTTTGAATCAGAGACACTATCAAGAACGTAAAAAGGCAACTCACAGAATGGGAGAAAGTATTTGCAAATTATGTATCAGATAAAATCTAGTTTTCAGAATATATAAAGAATTCCTAAAACTCAACAACAACAAGCCAATTAGAAAATTGGGCAAAGGAATCAAAAATATATTTCTCCAAAGAGCATATACAAATGTTGACAAGCACATGAAAGATGCTCAACATCATTAGTCATTAGTAAATAAAAATCAAAACTGTAATAGATACTATTTCACACACATTAGGTTGTCTATGCTGTGGTGGTGTGCTGTACCTATTGACCTGTCCTCTAAGTTCCCTCACCTCACCCACCACTCCCCAACAGGCCCTGGTGTGTGTTGTTCCCCTCTCTGTGTCCATGTTTTCTCAATGTTCCACTCCCACTTATGAGTGAGAACATGCGGTGTTTGGTTTTCTGTTTCTGTGTTAGTTTGCTGAGGATGATGGCTTCCAGCTTCATCCATGTTATACCTACGTAACAAACCTGCACGTTCTGCACATGTATCCTGTATTTTTTTAGAAGAAATAAAAAATACTAAAAACAAATATGAGTAAAAAATAAAACAAAAAGGATGTATAATGAGCATTGATAAGGAAGTAGAAATTTGGAACCCACTCACATTGCTGTTGGGAATGTAAAATGCTGCAGCTGCTGTGGAAAAGCTTGGCAGTTCCTCAAAAAAAGTTAAACGTAGAGTAGCCATATGACCTAGGTATATACGCCAAGGAATTGAACACAGGTATTCAAACAAATACTTGTATATGATTGTTCACAGCAGCATGATTCGCAATAGCTTAAAGGTAGAAACCACTCAAATGTCCATCAACAGATGAATGACTAAATAAACTGCAGTGTATCTGCACAATGGAAGATTATTCCGCTACCAAAAGCTACAAAAAGTGCTGATACATGCCACAATGTGGATGAACTTTAAAAAATATTTTGTTAAGTAAAAGACGCAAGACCAAAAGGCTCACATATTTTATGATTACATTTATATGAAATATACAGAATTGATAAAAAATCATAGAGATGGAAAGCATATTAATGGTTTCCAGGGGTTTGGGGGTTGAGAAAATGGGGAATGATTGGTTAATGGATATGGGGGTCTCTTTTGAGAGTGATGAAAATGATTCAGAACTAGAAAGAAAGAAGTGCTGGTTGCACAACATGGTAAATGTACTAAATACCTCTGAATTACTTGCTTTAAGATGGTGAATTTTATGTTATGTGAATTTTACCTGAACAAAAAGAAATGAATCTTCTAATAATTGGTGTATTAGTCACTTCTCACACTGCTATAAAGATATACCTGACACTGGTTAATTTATAAAGAAAAGAGGTTTAATTGGCTCACAGTTCTACAGGTTGCACAGGCTTCTGTTTCTGGGGATGCCTCAGGAAACGTACAGTCACGGCAGAAGGCAAAGGGGAAGCTGGCCCATTACATGACCAGAGCAAGAGAAAGAGAAAGAAGGGGGAGGTGCTACTCACTTTTAAACAACCAGATCTCGTGAGAACTCACTCACTATCAAGAGAACAGCAAGAGGGAAATTTGTCTCCATGAACATCGGCTCCCGCCAGGCCCCTCCTCCAACATTGAGGATTACAAGTAGATGCGAGATTTTGATGGGGACACAAATGCAAAGCATATCAATCAGATTTAATATATGGTTTGGGACAAACATGCAGAAATGTAACTGTTGAAAAATCTTCATTTAATAATTAAAAATTTTCTAAGGGTCAATATTCATCCCAGAACACAATAAACAGCAAGCTAAAGAATTCTTTAAAAATATGTGTAAATACGTTTTCTGACTATCTTACTGCTTTAAGGAAGAGTTCCTTAGCTAGACAAACCATTTTCATTTCTGTTGCTAAATTAATTTTAGTCTGTTAAAATTATTATCACATTTTCTTATCATGTGTTAACTACAGAAATTTTTGAAAATACAGATAAGTAAAATATTATCTGTGTGTGTGTGTATGAGAGATTCACACGACCTTCTCTCTGTGTCCCCCTCAACCACATGCGATGGTGCTGGTTTCCAGCAACTGCAAATCGCAGATTACCTTTTGCAAATTTCTCCCCTTGATTCCTTCAACTCTTCTAATACCTATTGTTAGTTCTCTTTTTCTTGGCTGAACCTACTTGAGGTATAAAGTAATTTCCCCACAACAGTTTGCATACCAACACAGAACTAACATCTTTTAGATAGATGTCACTGCAAATGAATGTTGTTAAGTCTTTCCCTGCATCCAAACAGAATGTGCTTTCTATTTCTCTACTTTTTGCTACTTCACTATTGAACTTTCTATAATTACCGATCTTAAAATATCTGGTAGGCTAACATATTCTACTTATCCCCCCATTTTTTCTTATATTACTCAATGGTGTTTGCCACACACTCTTGGCATTGACTGTGCAAGAACTCTACTCTCTATTTTGGTTGTGGAAAGACAGTTAAAAATCCCTCTTGAAAATTTTTAGAGACAGAAATCTAGCATTTGCTTGGCTATTAAACTTGGAATTATCAACCACATTTGTATCATTCCATGCCACACCCTTTTTCTTTCTTTTTTTCTTTTTTTTTTTTTTTTTGTCAGGGAGGTACTATTCATTTATTTTTTGTTTCAATCGTCAGCTATTGAGCCACAGTTCTGTGCCTGACCCTATGCTAAGCACAGAAAAATAGAGGGAATAAGCACCCTCTGTTCTTCAGTAGTTCATATTCTTGTAGATTAGGCAGATAATTATATATGTTAGTTGCTACCCACAAAGGTTTCCTTTTGGGGGTACAGGGAAAAGCACTCAGATCTTCCATTCTCCTAGTTGGGAAACTGACAGTGAGAATGTGAAGCAGATGACCAGAAAAAAACAATTTTCTTGTTTATTTATTTATTTGTTTGTTTGTTTCAGTAGGTTTTGGGGGAACAAGTGGTGCTTGGTTACATGAATAACTTATTTAGCGACGATTTCTGAGATTTTGATGCACCCATCACCCGAGCAGGGTACACTGTACCCCATGTGTAGTCTTTTATGCCTCACCCACCATCCTTTCTCCCAAGTCCCCAAAGTCTATTGTATCATTCTTATGCCTTTGCATCCTCATAGCTTCACTCCCACTTATGGGTGAGAACATATGATGTTTGGTTTTCCATTCATTCCTGAGTTACTTCACTCAGAATAATGGTCTCCAAATCCATCCACGTTGCTGCAAATGCCATTATTTTGTTTCTTTTTATAATTGAGTAGTATTCCATGATATATCTATATACCACAATTTCTTTATCCAGTCGTTGATTGATGGGCATTTGGGCTTGTTCTATATTTTTTCAACCGCGAATTGTGCTGCTATAAATAGGCGTGTGCAAGTATCTTTTTCGTATAATGACTTCTTTTCCTCTGGGTAGATAGCCAGTAGTGGGATTGCTGGGTCAAACAGTAGATCTACTTTTATTTCTTTTTTCTTTTTTTCTTTTTCTTTTTACTTTTATTTCTTTAAGGAATCTCCACACTGTTTTCCTTAGTGGTTGTACTAGTTTACATTCTCACCAGAAGTGTAAAATTGTTCCCTTTTCACCACATCCATGCTAACATCTATTTTTTTTGTTTTTGTTTTTGATTATGGCCATTCTTGCAGGAGCAATGGGGTATCACATTGTGGTTTTGATTTGTATTTCCCTGATAATTAATGATATTGAGCATTTTAAAATGTTTGTTGGCCATTTATATCTCTTCTTCTGAGAATTGTCTGTTCATGTTCTTAGCCCACTTTTTTATGGGATCGTTTGTTTGTTTTCTTGCTGATTTGTTTGAGTTTCTTGTAGATTCTGGGTATTAGTCCTTTGTTGGATGTATAGATTGTGAAGATTTTCTCACACTCTGTGGGCTATCTGTTTACTCTCCTCATTTTCTTTTTTTTTCTGGGCAGAGGCTTTTTAGTTTAATTAAGTCCTATCTCTTTATCTTTGTTTTTGTCACATTTGCTTTTGGGTTCTTGGTCATGAAGTGTTTGCCTAAGCCAATGTCTAGAAGGGTTTTTCTCATGTTATCTTCTAGAATCTTTATGATTTCAGTCTTATATTTAAGTATTTGATTCATCTTTAGTTGATTTTCGTATGAAGTGAGAGATGAGGATCTGGTTTTATTCTTCTACATGTGGCTAGTCAATTATCCTAGCACCATTTGTTGAATAGGGTGTCCTTACCCCACTCTATGTTTTTCTTCACTTTGTGGAAGATCAGTTGGCTGTTAAGTATTTGGCTTTATTTCTGGGTTCTCAATTCTGTTCCACTGGTCTACGTGTGCCTACTTTCATACAAGTACCATGCTGTTTTGGTGGCTATGACCTTACAGTATAGTTTGAAGTTGGGTAGCGTGATGCCTCCTGATTTGTTGTTTTTGTTTTGTTTGTTTGTTTTTTTTTTGCTTAGTCTTGCTTTAGCTATGTAGGATCCCAGAAAAGACAATTTTCATTTAAACTTTGTGGGTAGAAGGAAGGAAAGACTGACACATTTAGTTCAAGAGCCACAGAGCCTTTTGCTGCCACTATGTGTTCTCATGGCATCCTGGATCTGAAAGGTCTGCATAATCTAAGTTAGAGCTATTTTGGCTTGCTGTACCGAATTTTGAATCTTGCAAATTCTTTAGCCATGGTGGGGGGGAAGGGTTCCATCAAATCCAGCCACAAATCAGATGTTTTTATTTTTATAAAACACCTTTCTTGAGATGTAATTCACATATCACATAATTCACTAATGTAAGGGGTACATTTCAATGGTTTAAAGATATATTCACAGATATATGCAACCATCACCAGTCAATTTAAAAACATTTTCATCACCTCAAAAAGATACCCCACACTCTTTAACTATGAACCTTCATTATCTCATCTTTACCAGACCTAAACTAGCTTGCTTACTTTCTCTCTACATAGATTTGCCTTCTGGGCGTAAATGGAATCTTATAAACTGTGGTCGTTTGTATCTGGCTTCTTTTACTTAGCGTAAGGTTTTCGAGGTTCATTTATGTTGTAATATGTACAGTATTCCCTTCCTTTTTACAATAATATAATATTCCATTGTATTAAACACCACATTTTATTTACCCATTTAGTCACTTGATGGACATTTGGGTTATCTCCACTTCTTTTGGTTATTACAAATAATGCTACAGTAAACATTGGCTAACAAACATTTGAATAAACGTGCATTTTTATTTCTCTTGGTCATATACTTACTAATGAATTCACTGGGTCATATAGCAATTGTATGTTTAACCATCTGAAGAACTGCCAGACTGTTTCCAAAATGACCACACCATTTTGCATTCCTACCAGCAGTATTATATGGGTTCCAATGTCTCCACATCCTCACCAACACTTGTTATTATCTGTCTTTTTGATTCCAGCTATTCTGGTGGGTGTGAAGTAGTATATCATTGCAGTTTTGATTTGCATTTCCCTGATGTCTAATGATACGATACTTAGCAACTTTTTCTGTGCTTGTTGGCTACTGGCAGAACTTTATTTGAACACCTACCTATTTCTATCCTTTGTTCAATTTTACTATATTTTTACCTTTATTTTTTTTTTTAGACAAAATCTCACTCTGTCACCCAGGCTACAGTGCAGCAGCATGATCTTGGGTCACTGCAACCTCCGCCTCCCGAGTTCAAGTGATTCTCATGCCTCAGTCTCCTGAGTAGCTGGGATTATAGGGGTGTGCCACCATGCCCTGATAATTTTTGTACTTTTAGTAGAGATGGGGTTTTGCCATGTTAGCCAGGCTGATCTTGAACTCCCTGCCTCAAATGATCCATCTGCCTCAGCCTCCCAAAGTGCTGGGATGACAGGCATGAGCCACTGTGCCTGGGCCCTTTGTCTAATTTTAATCAGGTTACTTGTCTTCTTATTGTGAGTTGTAAGAGTTTATTATATATTTTAGGTATGTCCTTTATCAGATGTATGATTTACAAAGCTTTTTGCTATTCTGTAAGTTTCACTTTTTTGATGGTGCTCTTTGAAGCATAAGAGTTTTTGCATTTTGATGAAGGTCGTATGGTTTCTTACTCAGTGATGTTTTTCTTATACACACCCTTTTACATTTCTGTTGTCTCTGTTGTCAGTATTCTAGTCCACACGCTTGTAACTTCTTCCATAACTGTAGACTCAATGGTCATCTTGGCCTCTCTATTGCCTATGTCTTCTATTTGTACTCTACTTTATTCTGCATCCAGAGGCATCTTCCTAAACCATAGCTGCTTGTAGTGATTCTTTAAAACATCCTTAGAATTCACTTCTGATTACCAACCAAAGCCCAAACTCAGTGCATTATTCAGTACACAGACAATCTTTTAATTTCATCTCCTATTCCTTTCCCAATCTCTTCAACATTTAATTTTTGTCATAGTTGCATACCATCTTTATTTACCTAATATTTTTCTCTAACCTCTTTTTCATAAATTAAAATTCTTCAAAGAAAACTTTATATGCCTGGTCTACATGAAAAACCATCCTGACTCGCCAAGCTTCCTCACTCTGTCAATCCAGATTACTTAATGCTGTCTTTGGACACCATTTAAAGTTTTCTTATTTCATACTTTGGAACATTGTTCTATCCAATTGAGCTACTTAGTTTTCTCATAACCTGTCTTGTTCTTCCTTGGCATCCCTTTCTTCCCTCTTTTTAGAATTTCTTCTCCCCACCAGCCATTCCCTATCCATGCCTGGGGCTTATCATCCTCCAAAACTTTTATCAAAGTCCTTTTCATCTGGTGTCTTTTATTACTATCGTAGCAGTGGTCTCTCTCTATGTCCTGACGTCCTCTGGATCTTTTCTAGAGCGGCTGTCAGGTTTGATCTATTTTTATGGCCACCTGTGTCCATGTCTTGTTACCAGGCCATGGCATGGTGTGGTAGGAAATTCAAGGTCTTACTGTGACTTGGCATTAAATAGTACATAGTCCTTGAGAATATCACAGCTTCTTTCTGATCCCTAGATTCCTCAACTTAATAATGGTAAAGTGGTGCTGTACCATTGGTTCTAGGCTAGGGCATACATCAGAATTACCTGTGTTCCCATGATTCTATAAAGAGCGACTGAATCAGATTAATTCCAGGATGCACCCCTGGGTCAGGGCAACAAGAGATCTTGCCTGACTTGGCTTAATGCTATCTCATTGGTTTTCTAGGGAGATACTAGGGTTGGCACATAGTAGTGGTTTAATATTTATTTGAAGGAATTCATGAATGTTTTCTAAAGCCCGTTTCTTCTCTGATATTTTATGTCTCTTGCCTTGCTCCTTTATGGATCTTCAAGGTGCTTGCCATAGTGTCTTGGCTGCCCTAGGTGATGATTAAGTATCTGTTGAATTGAATTAAGCTGAAGGTCAGAGAGTAATTTGAGGCACAGAGGTGAAACTCTGGGAATCAATCACTGACGAAAGCAGAAACTTTTCCATAACAAAGACCTTGTGGAGGACTAGAAATCATCCGTGGAAAGTTTTTGGAGATTTCTTTTTTAAAGGAAAACAGTTTAATATAATGCAATTTCAACTCCTACTCTCACAAGCTTTACTTCTATGAAGTTAAAATTGGTTTCATCCTCCCAAGTTTTTAAATGTCCACATTGTTATTAAACCTCCTGGGTCATCCTACCAGTGGGGATTGCTCTCTGCATTTTATCATTAATGCATTCCTGCAGACGGAGGCACTGGAAGAGATAGGGTGATGACCTGTAAACCAGTAAACCAGACAGCAGCGAAAGAATGTGGTACCTGCTTTGTCTACTCTTGGTTCCTTCCTCCAAGACCTAACTGGGCTGCCCCAGGTGCAGACTTCTTCCAGAATGCCTAGCAACAGGGATAACTTGGAAAAGGCATCCTTTGATTCAGTTCTCTGACAGTTCCACGGCGTTTTAATTCTATGCCTAACAGGCCTTTGTCTTTACACTACAGCTTGGAGTTTTATTCTTTAATAACCTGAGTTTAGTTCTTGTCTTTAAATGTGTTGGGAGAGCTGAGCTGATACTCTCAAACTTCACTGAGGGTCTTTTATATTCAATCTTTGCCTTTTAGAGAGGGTAAATTATCAGAAAAAAAACATTCTTTTTTATAACCTCCATTCGATTTCCTTTGTTGAATGAGTAGGAATGATAATCTGCATACATTATGAAATATTAGACATTTCATTTATTTGAATCTTTCGTCTGAAAGATGGAGAGCTGTGAAATTTCCAAGAAGTCCGGTAGGAGGTGGAGGTGGTCTCTTCCCTGAGGTACTGGCTGAGTGAAGGGTGGTTTTGGTTTTTGTTTGTTTGGCTGCTGCATCTCCTTTATTACAAGTAACCTGCCCAGGTATCGAGGAAGCTCCTTCGGAAGGTATAGCTATGTTTGCTGACTTACCGGTCTTGGCTGCCAACCACATTACACTGAATAGTCTTGGGCTGTGCACACCTAGAAAGAGAGAAGTGTGTGAAGCAGGGTAGAGGCTTAGAAACCCTTTGTCTCCTGAAGGGGTGGCCTGCCCCTCCACACCGGTGGGTGTTTCTTGTTAGGTGGAACGAGAGACTTGAGAAAAGAAATGAGACACAGAGACAAAGTATAGAGAAAGAAAAAGTGGGCCTAGGGGACCGGCGCTCAGCTTACAGAGGACCCACGCTGGCACTGGTCTCTGAGTTCCCTTAGTATTTATTGATAATTATCTTTACCATCTTAAAGATAAGGGAGTGGCAGGACAATAGGATCATTGTAGGGAGGAAATCAGCAGTAAGACATGAACAAAAATCTCTGTGACATGAATAAGTTTAAAGGAAAATGCTGTGCCTTAAGATGCATATGCAAACATCTCCATAAACCTTTTAGCAGCATTGTTTCAGCCTATCACATGGGGAGAAACCTTGGACAATACCTTGCTTTCCTAGGCAGAGGTCCCTGCGACCTTTGGCCGTGTACATGTCCCTGGGTAGTTGAAATTGAGAGAATGGTGATGACTCTTAACCAGCAAGCTGCCTTCAGGCACTTGTTTAACAAAGACACATCCTGCACAGCCCAAAATCCATTAAACCTTGAGTCACCACAGCACATGTCACTTGCAAGGACAAGGTTGGGGGTAGGGTCACAGATTAACAGCATCTCAAATACAGAACAAAATGGAGTCTCTTATGTCTACTTCTTTCTATATAGACACAGTAACAGGCTGATCTCTCTTTCTTTTCCCCACAGTCTCCCTCATGAGTCCCCACGCCTTCAGTACAGATGACCCTACTAGGTGTCCATACCATCAGAATCAATAGGCCCATACAATCAGTCAGTCTTCCTGGTGGGCAGCCATGAATTCTACATGCTGGCTCCTTCACTCAACAGTCACTTCCTTGACACCAACCCTGTGCCACCAAACATTGGGTTTGAACAGAAAGAAAAGAGCTGGTCTCTTCCCTAAGTGGTTTTACTACATATCATATCCACAAAGTAAGAATCTAAGAATAAGTATACATTAAATATTAGCTCATTACGTCAGTTACTGTTGATTCACAACTTGAGGTCCTAGATATGCAAGAAACTAAAATTTGACTTACAACCATCTGAGGAATACGTAACTTACAGAAACACATTTTTCAGATTCTGTCAAAAAATCCAAAAACATAAGTCTTAACTGCTTGCAAAAGAATCACTTGGCAAATTTGTTTAAAATGTACATTTCTCAGCCATGCACATGGCTCATGCCTGTAATCCCAGCACTTTGGGAGGCCAAGGAGGGCAGATTGCTTGAGCTCAGGAGTTTGATACCAGCCTGAGAAACACGTGAAACCCCATCTCTACGCAAAAGAAAAATTAGCCATGCATGGTGGTGCACCTGCCTGTAGCCTCAGTTACTCGGGAGGCTGAGGTGGGAGGATCACTTCAGTTCGGGAGGTAAAGGCTGCAGTGAGTCATGATCGTACCACTGCACTCCAGACTGGGTGACAGAGCAAGACCCCAAGACCCTGTTTCAAAAAAACAAAAACAAAAAAAAGAATATTCTAGATATGTAGCTGAGAGAAAAAAATCAAGGGACAGAAAGACCATACATTTTTGTAGTATGTGTGTGTAAGATTGCTTATTTAAGTATAAAATCTCTGAAAAAATACATAAACAAATAAACAGATACCCCAAGCTTACTGTACTTGCATTGTGGGAGGAGACCTGGGTAGATGGGTATAGGGAGACAAGAAGATTTACCCTTCATTGAATCCCCATCTGTGTGTCTTAAATGTTGTACCATGTGGATGTATTTCTTAATTATTCTATAAAAATGTTATTTTTTTAAGAATAAAAGAGTGAAAGATAGTAATTATTTAAAATAAGCATTTCTGGGCCCTTCCCCAGACATTTGGATCCTAAAGGTGTGTGTGTGGTGGAGTGGAGGGGCCTAGAAATTGGAGTTTTAACAAACAGTCTGTGTTAATATGATACATGTGCTTTAAGGACCACATTTGAGAAACTTGCTACTACTTTCGGGAGTAATTCATTGATTCATCAAACAATAAAGGAGAGTGTACCCATCATAGTCCAAGCACTGGGATAAGCACATAGAATAAGGTGAGACTAATGTTTAAAGGGCAGGATAGAGATGCGACTATTTCACTGCAATCATGGGTCTCAACATTTAGCATGAATCAGATTCACTAGGAGGGATTGTGAAACACATTACTGGGCCCCACACCCAGAATCTTCCCCAGTAGGTCTGGGAAGGGGACTGGGAATCTGCAATTCTCATACGATCTCAGGTTGCTGGTCCACGAACTGCATTTTGAGAAATTCTTAAACATCCCTGAAAAGTAATTAACTAAATCCATTTGCATAGATTTTAGGATGTATTTCAGGATATGAAACTCACTACTCATATGTAAAACTTTCTTCATTAGAAAACAAAAGCTAAGTGTTTTCCATATGACTACCATTTATGCAAACCCTACAATGACATTGACGTTGAGTCTTTCTGTAAGTTCTTGAAGAAAGCTATCACTTTCTTCTCTTTCTTATTACATCTTCTGACTCTTAGGCAGAAGACCTGGTTTCTAGTTTTTTGGTCCTCTCTTCTTAAGACCCTACAATCCATTACTATTCCTCTTGCAATATGGTTATCAAAAATTCTTGAGGCCTGAATCTGAGGTCTCATCCACTCAAGGTAAAACAATCCCTTGACCTTTGTTCTGGAGACAGCAGTGTAGGCTGGTAGAAAGAGCTGTCTGACGTTGACCCCAGCTCTACCTCTAGCATTACAACTTGGTGAGATTAATTTGCCATCTCTTTCTATTCTATTTAGACTCAGACCGAGCCTCTCCTTCCTTCTTATATCTCTGGTAGTATCAGAGGACCAGTCTCCCAAAACCAAAAGTTCCTCGTATATGAAGATGTGCCAGCCGATGTAATTCTGACTGGGCTCAGCGGGGACACTCTGCAATAGTATCGTGATAGCAATAGCTTCCTACACCCCTCAAAAGAATAGGCAGTGACGGTGAAATACAAAGCGCCCATTTTGACAGGGAAGGCCCATTGTGCCCATAAAACACTGGGTGGGAAAGAGGGTATTTTCCGCTTTCTGCAACTGATCAGAGCACTAGCAGATGGAGGCAGAGACAGGGATGGTAAGGCACGTGCTGTAGTTACCGAAGTGCTCCTTTCTCCCAGAGAGCCATGGCAAACAGGGAAAGTGATGAAGTACCTCCCTGAGATGGTACTGGGGTGAGACTTAGGCAGGCTGGGAAATAGGTGCCCATGGAATCCTACACATAAGAAAAGGAACATCCTCTTGCGACCTTCAGCTGGGTCCCGAAAGTCCAGTGTTCTCAGGAGACACTGGGGATGCCATGGCCACTGTCAACTGTGTTTCTCCACTCCATTCTCCTCCTTAGATGTCACTATATTGGCCGTTGTGGGAAGCACAGAAGAGTCGGCCTGCTTCTGTTATCAATCTGCCAATTCCTCCCCTTAGAAGTAAAAGCCGGCCAGGCACAGTGGCTCATGCCTCTAATCCCAGCACTTTGGGAGGCCGAGGAGGGCGGATCACGAGGTCAGGAGATCCAGACCATCCTGGCTAACACGGTGAAACACTGCCTCTATAAAAGGACAAAAAAATTAGCCGGGTGTGGTTGCAGGCACCTGTAGTCCTAGCTACTCAGGAGGCTGAGGCAGGAGAATGGCGTGAGCCCGGGAGGTGGAGGTTGCAGTGAGCCGAGATCACACCACTGCACTCCAGCCTGGGTGAGGAGCGAGACTCCATCTCAAAAAAGAAAAAAAAAAAAAAAAGAAGTAAAAGTCTCCTTTAAAAAAATTAATGAAAAAACTTGAATATGTGTAGAATTAAAATATAGAGTGACTGTCTGAGTCTGTTCAGCCTGCCATAACAAAATACCATAGACTTGATGGCTTAAACAACAGAAACTTAGTTCTTACAGTCTGGAGATTGGAAAATCCAGGATAAAGGCCCTGGCAGCTTCTGTGTCTGGGGGTAGGGGGTTGCCGCTAGCTTATAGAGTGAGTCTTCTCTTCTCTCTGCATCCTCTCGTGGTAGAAGGAGTGGAGGGTCTCTCTAAGGTCTCTTTTGTAGGGATACTCATCCCATCACGAGGTCTCTGCCCTTCTGACCTAATCACCTCCCAAAGACTCCATCTCCTAATACCATCGTCTTGGAGGTCAGGGTTTCAACATATGAACTTTAGAGGAACATGAATATTCAGACCATAGCAGCTGTTTCTTAAAACAACCAGAAATAGGCTGGGCGCGGTGGCTCAAGCCTGTAATCCCAGCACTTTGGGAGGCCGAGACGGGCGGATCACAAGCTCAGGAGATCAAGACCATCCTGGCTAACACGGTGAAACCCCATCTCTACTTAAAAAAATACAAAAAACTAGCCAGGTGAGGTGGTGGGCGCCTGTAGTCCCAGCTACTTGGGAGGCTGAGGCAGGAGAATGGTGTAAACCCGGGAGGCGGAGCTTGCAGTGAGCTGAGATCCGGCCACTGCACTCCAGCCTGGGCGACAGAGCGAGACTCCGTCTCAAAAAAAACAAAAAACAAAAAACAAAAACAAAAAAACAACCAGAAATAAAAAACCACTCATCTTACACAGAGGTTAAATTTTATTTACCACTCGTGTCTCATCTTTCTTTCTCATAAAGCTTTATTTCTCAGAAAGCGAATTTCCCAAACCTCGGGCCTGAGACCTCTCTCAAGTAGAGGCCACACAATCATGGCCCTCCGGTTTCATGTATTAATATTTATACACACAAATTCATAACACAAATGTCTGACAATTGTGATTGCCGACAGCCACAATGGCCGTTGCAGATGAAACCACCTGCCTTGTGTTGCGGATGTTATTGCTATTGTCGTGCCCACCTCTCAATGAGGGCTGACACCTCGTTGGTATCATCTACCACGTCCCTCCTGTAGTTATTTAATCGAGGGTCCCTACTGGTGGTTTTCTTTTTCTTCCTTTTTTCCCCATGTAAGTTATGCACAGACTGTCTTAACCTAAGCGTTTCTTGGATTCTAATGTCCCCTTTTCATTTTCACATGTTTGATGGTTGGGGGAGGCGGCTCGTACTTGTGTTTGTTTTTTCTTTAGTGAAAACAACCGTTCTAGGTCTCTTCTTACTTCCAAAAGTCTTATTTGCACCCCTGACCCCACGAAAAGTCTTGAAGCCTTCAAGCTTTCTTTTGTGTTTCTGTTCGTGACACCAATCTTAAGACCTGACCTAGAAATTTCAGCTGCAAACTTCGTAACTCACAAGAGTCAGAACAGAGCGGGTAATGGAAGCCTTTGTAATCTGGCTCAGAAAATGAGGCCCAGGGGTCCATCTCATTCTGCATTCTGGCCTGTGTTGGCTCTGAATAAGTGCTGGGATAAAATGTTACTAGTGATAATAATAGTATGGAGGTTAATGTGCTGTTTTCCTAGAGTGATCGTGCGAGTGAGGAGAATGATTTAAAGGGTGTAGCTTTGGATGGGAATGCTTCTGAATGTGGAATATTTTTAAAGGCCATTATCATTAACATGGCATCATCCTTTCAATAAGTCTTGTGTAAAACAATAAGTTTCTCTTTCCTAAATGCAGCACCATAAAAATATATGTTTGAAATGTATTATATTCCATACAAAATTGATGAAGAAAGCCAAGCAGGAACCACCCCATGATCACAACACTTAATGCCTTTTAAATGCAGTTATGGAAATAGATAAAAACCATTCAGCATCTGCTCAGCACAGGGATTTTCAAATTTGATACAATAATCCTAACTTTACATTTCTCAGGGCTCCCTTCCTAATGCATCAAAAGCCACACTAAATTTAAATAATACAGTCAATCATCTGGCAAATTTGATTTAGAGGGAAAGTTTTTCATTAGATTGTTTTGGGAGATATCGGCGTGATAAACACCCCCATTATCTAAATGCAAAACCCAGACGATGTTTTGTTCACAAAATATTTAAGCAGCAAATCACTATAAACACCATCAAGAAACTTATAATCAAACACCAAGAACTTGTTGGAAGCTTTGACACAAACACAGGCAGAAGATGCAACGTTCAAAATAATCAATATTCGGAAACAAAATCAAATGGCTAAAGCTCAAGGATATTTCTATTTGGGCCTAGTTTAGGTAGTTTTCTAAGTATTGTCGGAATCCTGGTGAACAATTCACTCCAGATAGATGCAGGAGAGGTAACTCTAGGAAGCACGATACCAATTCATTAGGAAAAAACTTTTGATTAACCAGAATACTCAGGTTGGACATAGCCACTCCCTTTCAAAGGCCAACTGCAAATGCGTTTTCATGACTAGGTTTGCCAAAAGTATTATCTTTCTGTCTTAGGTAGTATTGGAGATTCATGTTTAAATATTCATTCTCTGTTTCCTATTTTGACTCCTGGTAGATCGTCATTTTTAACAATAAAAACAGCAGTGGCAATAAGAGTAATAATAATGCTACTAGTGGTAGATGACAGTAACAATAGTGGCTTTGGTACAATGACTCCCACTATTAAATTAAAAATAAAAACCAAGGGGACAAAGACAGTGGATGAAGAAGTTTTACTGTCAATCATTGAACCTGACCCCACAGAGTGTCATCACAGGGTGATGAAGTTCTGGGCGGAGAAATGGGACAAGTATGTTAAACCCCGATGGAGAAGAATTATCTCCGTCCCACGTCAGGGAAGCCAATCCTGTGAGTGCTGCTGCTTGGCTAGGGGTACTGGATTGTCTGGGTGGTGAGCATTGGGCTGGTTCGAGGAGACCTGCTATGAAAATGGGGTGCTCACCTTGGAATCATGAAGACCAGCCGCCTCAGGTGCATGGGTGCCATCCCAGAGTCTGAATGATAAACTGTTGTCAGCAGCTGAGGAAGACAGGACCCAGTTTACACTGCTTTGAGAGTCTTGGAGGCAGCTCAGTTTTTCATAGTTAGGATATAATTCCTCTGTGATTTATTGTATACTACTTAATGTGGCAGATATCTGCTGATCTACTCACCCAGCATCTGTTCACTCTGCCTTACATCAATTTCCCTTTGGAGAAAACCTTCATCCTACCTTCACCCATTGACAACTCCTTCACCTTGAGGAGTAGAGCATGACCTTGGTGAGAACAGTCAGCACATCCTTTGCTCCTATGCCTATATCCCCATCCCCCACCCCCACTATATTAATTTATTCAGGGGTAGGCATTGAACAAGTCAGATTAATCAGAGCCCACAATTCACAATTCTAAGGCTTTCACTTGGTGAATAGGAAAATCAACTCTTCTCCACTTCATGTGAGACTGAAGCTATGGGATCTGCCACTTAGAACTTGGCCCTGGATACAACTTCAGAGATAAACAATACGATTCTGGTAGCATGACCTGACTCCTGAAATAAGTGGTGCCTACAGCTAGCTCAGCCTCCTTGAGTTTCCAGCTTTCAGAGTCACTTAGAACCTCCTCCAGCTTAAATCACTTTGGTTTGTGTTGGAGTTTCCATTTCTTGTAACCCGAAGTTCCTAACTCTATCATGGAAGATGTTAGGTTGCCTGCTTTTTTGGTTTGGCACGAAAAGGAAGATGGATGCAAAAGAACAAAAGTTATAAAAGCCGTAGAGCCTATTTCTTTCTGCTTTGTGTTATCCTTAATTGTGCAATGGAAATCATGATCTCTTGCTGGATCTTAAGCTCTAGCAGACAGAAACCACAACCTGTCTTGATTTCCCTCATAAAGCATACCTTCCAGCAGAAGCTAATGGAGGATTGTGCTTGCCAAGCACAGTGAATGGTGGATTTTGATGAAGACTCTCTCTAAGTCCTCTTCTTAACTGGGCTTTGACTTTGGGTTTCAGGGTCCATCTTTGTCCATCCCTCAGTTTCAGCAAGAATCCTGCTAAGTCATTTTGGGGACAATGCCCCGGATGATAACCTGATTACCCTGGCCTGCTCTTCAGCAAGAATCATGTTAAGTCTGTTTAGCCAGAATTCGCCTTCTCTGCCTGGCATTTCCTCCTAGTAATTTTCCATCCACCCAACCTGCTCCTTGACGATAAACCCCCTAGTTTTTACTTGTTGTATTTGGAGTTGAGCCTAGATATGAAAGTCTCTTTTCCTTTATTGCAATAAATAGGTTCTGAATAAAACTGTTCTTAAAAAAAAAAAAAAGTTACACTTCAACTGCTATCTGGCTCTTTTTTTTTTTTTTTGGATACAATATACACATTTCAATGTAGGTGCTGGGTCAGGCTGAGTTGTTTTGGATAATGACACATACGATTTTCTTTTAGGGGGAGAGACAGTGAGAAATTTGGGAAATTTGCAGGGGAAGTAGACAGAAACTAGCAAAGCTGGAGCTCCCTTACTGTAATATCTCCCTGCAACCCTCCAAACCTTCGTAAAATATAAGCGAAATTGAAATTGCTTCATGAGAACTGGGGAAGCTGTGTACAGTTCTCATGTACTCTACTGGGGAAGAGAGTACAGTACCAAAGCTGAAAAGCAAGTGAGCAGACGTTTGGATTATACTTGTGAGATCTGCCACATCGGATCATGCCTGGACTTGGATTTGTAGGTACTTCTTACTTAGAGGGGCCTGGCCCCCTTTACCTACATGGCGATTACTTTTCCAGTCAAAGCTGGAGGGAAAGTGACTGGCGAGAAGCCTCATTCATCCAGAAGAGTTTACCTTGGCAAATCACCCATACAGAAGGGAAAAGCGCCTCAAGCTGCGAAGCCCAGAGCCTTCAGTTATTGTTTCTGTCGCTGACCTTTGCTCCCCAGAAGGCCTCCCCGAGGAAATCAGACTCCGGGTCAGCTCAATTGCCTTTTTGAGCTTCACCAATTTAAGTGATTACTGGTGTTTGCTTACCACAAATCACCGATGAAACAGCAACAAAAAGGAATCCTTGTCGCCGTTTTTCTCAGCACACCGTGTTCTCTGTGCCTCTTTTTATAGTTCAGCAAAAGCAACAATTGAAGGCCACCGTCAAGCCAGCCAGGCTGATCCCCTACCTCTGAGGATGCCCTTTTGTGTCTATTATCCTTTTAAAAACTCACCTCGATGTTTTTACCAAAACAACCTGATGACTCATTCATGAAATACAAGTCCAGGGAGGGGCTAAGGTACTCAACAAAAGGTAAATCTTAATATATATACAAAAAGAAATCACGAAGTGTAACCGATATCTGGCAAAGAGAGGTCATTGGGAGCCAGAGGCAGACCTATGCTTGATCCAATTAACCAAATAAAATTCCAACCAAATAGGCTCAAGCAAGAAGCAGTACTGTTCTTAATTGTGGGCAAATAAATGTATGCGGCTCTGGCCAGATGCCTCAGAGAACATGAGCTAAGTATTAAAAAGGATCTCTTCCCAAAGTGAAAACAAAAAGTGATAGAGGATACTTTTTTGAGACAATTTGGGGACTTCGAATGTTAACTGCCTGAATTAAAACAAGGTTTCTTTTCTTTCTTTCTTTCTTTTTTTTTCTTGAGACGGAGTCTTGCTTTGTCACCCAGGCTGGAGTGCAATGGCATGATCTTGGCTCACTGCAACCTCCGCCTCCTGGATTCAAGAGATTCTCCTGTCTCAGCCTCCCAAGTAGCTGGAGTTGCAAGTGCATGCCACCACACCTGGCTAATTTCTTGTAGTTTTAGTAGAGACGGGATTTCACCATGTTGGCCAGGCTGGTCTTGAACTCCTGACCTCATGATCTGCCTACCTCAGCCTCCCAAAGTGCTGGGATTAAAGACGTGAGCCACTACCCCTGGCCCCAGTGTTTACTTTCTTAAGAATCATTTTCCATTTTGGTTACGGAGAATATGGTGGATTTTGATGGAGACTCTCTCCCTGACCAATCTTTAGTAAGGCTTATCTAAGTCCTCTTCTTAACTGGGATTTGACTTTGAGTTTCTGGGTCCATCCTTGTCCATTCCCCAGTTTCAGCAAGAATCCTGCTAAGTCATTTTGGAGAGCATGCTCCAGGTGATACCCCTGGCCTGCCTTCAGCAAGAATCTTGTTTTTTAATAGATACATGCTGAAGTATTTCAGAGTAAAACATTAAGTTGTTTATAACTTACTCTCATATGAGTTCAGAAACCAACTTCTATGTGTAAAATAGAATAGAAGAGAATATGTACACGTATACACTCAAACATACATTCATATATCAATCTAACCCATGAGAACCCAAGAGCTTCCTTTTCAGGATTAGAATATACATAAAACATTGAGAGAAGGCTCATATGAATGGAAATAATATTGTTGAGGCCGGGCGCTGTGGCTCATGCCTATAATCCCAGCACTTTGGGAGACGGAGGCAGGCGGATCACGAGGTCAGGAGATCGAGACCATCCTGGCTAATATGGTAAAACCCCATCTCTACTAAACAAAATACAAAAAATTAGCCTGGCGTGGTGGCGGGCACCTGTAGTCCCAGCTACTCAGGAGGCTGAGGCAGGACAATGGCGTGAACCTGGGAGGTGGAGCTTGCAGTGAGTCAAGATGGCGCCACTGCTCTCCAGCCTGGGTGACAGAGCGAGAGACTGTCTCAAAAAAAAAAAAAAATCGTTGAAATGAAAGAAAAAAATAAGGTTTATTTCATTATGTTCAAATGTACACAAAAGACAATTTTACCCTGTCATTTGTGAGATTTACAGAGATTTAAAATTTTCTTCCTGTTGCCTTTGATCACCTCATCTTGGGCCCGTAGTAAACATCCTAAAAATAAAATTGTAATGGGAATTTTAGACACTTGCTTCAGACACAGGAGCTCAGAAACTGTCTTGGAACAAGTTCTGTTCTGCTGTGAGGTGGGAGAGAGAACCACTAGTTAAAAACAATTGGTAAAGGCCAGTAGATTACTACCAAGAAAGCTAGGTCAGAAAAAAAAAAAAAAAAAAAGGAAAGCAAAAGAAGTATATGTGGATGTATGTCTAAAAGGTGAGTGAAACTGTATTATTAAGTTCCTATTATGTGTGAAGGACTTTATCTCATTCACTTATTTTACCTTTAAAGCAACCACACAAGGTCAGCATTATTATACTCTGTTTACATATTTGAAACTTAGGCTTAGAGAGATCACAAAACTCACCCAAGGGCACACAGCTAATGCGTTTTAGAGACAGGATTCAAATCCAAGTTTATGCTTTTACCACTGTACTAATTCAATGTCAAAAAGTTTATCACAGGCTGGGCGCAGTGGCTCACACCTGTAATTCCCGCACTTTGGAAGACCGAGGCGGGAGGGTCACCTGAGATCGGGAGTTCGAGACCAGCCTGACCAACATGGACAAACCCTGTCTCTACTAAAAATGCAAAATTAGCCAGGCATGGTGGTGCATGCCTGTAATCCCAGCTACTTGGGAGGCTGAGGCAGGAGAATCGCTTGAACCTGGGAGGTGGAGGTTGTGGTGAACTGAGATCGCACCACTGCACCCCAGCCTGTGCAACAAGAGTGAAACTCCATCTCAAAAAAAAAAAGAAAAAAAAGTTTTTTTTTTTTTGTACAAAGGCCTCGTACTTCAGCCCCATACTGAAGTACCGGAGAGGCACTTCACTAGTGGGGAAACAGATAGAGAGAATAAAGCCTGACTGTTTGCCTGGTACCTTTATTTGTAAGAAACGAGTGCTGTCTACTCAGAAATGCTTTGTTTGCTTCTTCTCAATCTGCCCCTATCAGATTCTCTGTACTTTCAAAAGAGATAGAAAACATATCTGGTAAATAAACGTGATACAAAAAAGAAGGAAGACACTTGGTCATTCTTCTTATCTGCCTTTAGAACCTAACACATATGCACAGTTGTCTTTTAAACCAGGGGGCAACAGCCTGGTTTTTGTAAATAAAGTTTTATTGGAACATGACCATATTAATTTGTTTCCTATTGAATTGAATCGGGCTATTTTCCTGTGACAGTGGCAGGTCTGATTAAGGATAGATGTTTATGTTTAGAATTTTTTCTCTAAAGATCCAAAGAAAAAACATTTTAGGTTTGAGGGCCTTATAGTGTTTATTACAGTAGTTGTAATATAGTTGTAATCTTTATTATAGTAGTTGTAATATAGTTATAGTCTTTATTATAGTAGCTGTAATATAGTTATAGTCTTTATTATAGTAGTTGTAATATAGTTATAGTCTTTATTACAGCAGTAGTAATAGTACTTCTCTAAAGTAATCTTTAGAGAAAAAATTCTAAACATAATCATCTATCCTTTAGCCTCTAATGCAAAGAAAGATTCTGGTGGTTGCTATTTCTAAAAGAACACGAAGTCATTCCTGACTACCTTCCACCCCCCAAAAAAAGTCAATAAAATTGTAAAAGCTGATATATAGTACAGATACATTCTCTGATCATTGTACATTATAACTGAAAATTAATGTTCTGGGCATTGTAGTAAGAAATAGTTGGCTGGTAAGAAGTAAAAAGAAATGTAAAAAATATAGTAGCAGATGTAAGGAGCACCCACTCCCCCTAGAACTCAGAAAGATTGCTTAGGGAGGAAGCTCCCCACATCCCCACCAACACACACACACACACACACACACACACACACACACTCCTATGGACTGAGATCCAGACCTCCTTGGAGTGAGTATTAGAAAGCTACAGATCAATACCACTCACAAACATGTATGCAAAAATTCCAAACATTATTTTAGCCAATTGAATTCAGCAACATATAAAATGTATAATACATCATTAGTGAGTTTAGCCCCAAAATGCAAGGTTGGTTTAATAATATGCAAAAAAAAGTCAATTAATGTGATTCATCATTTTTTCTTTATGAAGAAAAAATTTTCTTTATGAAGAGAAAAAAACATATAATCATCTCAGTAGGTACAGAAAAAGCATCTGACAAAATTCAACACCAATTTCTGGCCAAAAACTGTCAGAAAACTAAGAATAGTACAGCAACTATGAAAAACCTACAGCTAGCATCATAATGGTGAAAACTAAATGTTTTACCCCTAAGGTCAGAAAGAAGACAAGGATTTCTGCTCTCATCATTTCTATTTAACATTATACTAGAGGTTCTAGTCAATGAAGTAAAGCAAGAAAAAGAAGAAGCATTCAGATAAAAACTCTATTTGCTGGCAAAATGATCACCTATGGAGAGAATTCAATGAAATTTGCATAAGGTCTACTAAATCTACTAAGTGAGATTGGCAAGGTTTCAAAATACAAAATTAATACACACAAATCAACTGTATTTCTATGGACTAATAATGAAGAATAGAACATTTCAATGATACCATTTGCAATAGAATAAAAATATGAAATACTTAGTGATAAATCTGGGAAAAGATGTGAGAGACCTCTATACTGAAAACCAAAAAAAGAAATCTGAGAGAAATGAAAGAGAGCTAAGTAAATGGAAAAGCATATCCTGCCACGGCTCAAAAGACACAATATTGTTAAGATGTCAATTTTCCACATATAGATATGTAGATTCAATGCAATTCAAAGCAAAATTTCAATCGAATTTTTTCCTTAAAGTTTGACAAATTTGTTCTAAAATATATATGGAAAAGCAAAGAACTTAGAATAGTTAAAACATTAAAAAAAAAAGCTGGGGGATGAACAGTATTTGATATCAAGACATATTATAAAGCTAAGTAATCAATACAACGTAGTATTGCCATCAAGATAGACAAATAGGTCAATGTAACAGCATAGAAAAATCCAGAAATAATTCCACACATATACAAACAACTGACTTTTGACAATGGTGCAAAAGCAATTCACTGCAAAAATAATAGTCTCCAAATAAACAATGCTAGATTAATTTGATATTTGAAAAATAAATAAATCTTATCACTAATCCATACCGTGCATCATATAGAAAAATAAACTAAAAATGGATCACACATTTAAATGTAAAGCCTAAAATTATAAAATTTCCAGAATAAAACGTAGAAGAAAAATTTTGTGTTCTTGGTTTATGCAAAGATTTCTTAGATACAAGAACAAGACCATGATCTATGAGAGAAAAAATAATAAATTGGACTTTATAAAAATCTAAAACTTCTCTTAAAAAGACAAGCTACAGACTAGTATAAAATACTTATAAATTAGATGCTTTTACCCAGAATATATAAATGACTCTTAGAAATCAATAATAAGAAAACAACTCCACAAGAAAATGAAAAAAAGATCTAAACAAACACCATATAAAGATGAATGGGTAGCAAAGAAGGACATGAAAAGGTGCTTAAAATCATCAGTCATTAGCGAAATGCAACCAAAAACCACAATGAGATAAACACCTATCTGAATAGCTAAAATTAGAAAGACTGAACATACCAAGTGCTGGCAAGGAGTGCAGGAACTGGAACTCTCTCAAACACTGCTGTTGGTAAGGTACAATGGCACAGTCACTTTGGAATCAGTTTGAAGCTTCTTAAAAAGTTAAACACATGCCTACTAAACATCCCAACAATGCTGCCCCTAGGTACTTATCTAAGAGCAAAGAAAGCATGTGGTCATGCATGAACTTATAACAAATATTTGTAAGAATGGAAGCAACCCTAACATCCATCAACAGTGAATAGATGAATATACAAATAAGAATGCTGAAGAAGCAGCTAGACAGAAAAGAGAACATTCTGCATGATTTCATAATAAAGTTCTAGAAAATGCATACTAATATGTAGTGACAGAAAATACTAGAGGGGTGAGGGGGAGAATTATAAAGAAATGTAATGAACATGTTCATTGTCTTGATTGGGTAATGGGTGTATATATACATCAAAAGCTATCAAATTGCACACTCTGGAGATGTGCAGTTTATTACACTTCAATTAAACCAGTTAAAAGTATTGTAAAGAAAGCCCAATACAAAAATTAAAATCAGAAAAAATATTTGCAACACATGTGATAGACTATGGGTTTAATTTACAAATTCAATTTATTTAGAAATCCATCAGAGTGATATTTCTAAGACGCTTAAAATTTTTAATAAAGAATGAGCAGATCTAAAATAACCAAACAAAAAAATTAATAAGTATTAAAGAGATATTTATCTTCACTTATTGTTAAAGAAGTACAAATTACACAGCAAGTGAAATATCTATTAATACCTACGGTAGAAGTTTAAAATGTCAGTATGTGCACCGTTGGCCAGTGTCTGGGTTGAAATATCTTCTTGTGCACTGTTGGAAAGAGTCTATTGGTAAAACATTATTTGGAGTATAATTAAGGTCCTATCTATCAAAATCAAAATCAAAATGCACCAACAGTAAATCCAACTATGTGTAGGAATTTGTTCCATGAATGTAATGGCAGATATGTGTTGAGTTCAGCAATATCTGACATAAGAAAACAGTCAATCAAACCACCAAATAAAACCAGCTTGTATGTGAATCAGCAGGTGGAATATTCTGTCCATTACAGCACCGCATAGTTTTCAAAAGAAAGATGTTGATGTATATACAGTGAGACCTTAGTATCTGCAGATGCTGCAATACATCCACAAGTTCAACCAGCTACAGAGTGAAAATATTTGGGAAAAAAAACTTCAATACAATAACAAAAATACTAGAAATAAAAACAATATAGTATAACAATTATTAACGTAGCATTTACATTTTATTAGATACTATAAATAATCTAGAAATGATTTAAAGTATATGGGAGGATGTGGGTAGGTTACATGAAAATACTATGCCTTTTTATATCGGGGATTTGAACATTCCTGGATTTTGGTATCTGTGAGGGGTCCTGTAATTAATGTCCCTCAAGCCCCCTACACCCCCAGCAAATATTGAGGGGGGTAACATATGCTGCTATAGAAAGGGCACAGAAGGTATATTATTGAGTAAATAGAGCAAGGTATGGCTATTTTATATGTAAATAATTCCATTTGTGAAGGATTAAAAAGCTTTCTTACACACACACACACACACACACACACACACCCACATCATATCACATATGGCCCTATGCATAAGAGTATTCAGAAAGGATACACAAAGGTTAAAAGTGATTAACTGTGATCAAAGATTAACTTTCTAATCCTATGTATGGCTTCAATTTCTTTTCCAATTTTTACAAAACCAGTTTCTATCACTACTATGGTAAAATTAATAAAATAGAATACCAAAGCATGATGTCACTTTTTTGGATCATTGAGTTTAAAAGTGTCATTCTTGATATTTGCGATTATAAAATTAAAATATCTGAATAATATTCGGAATGTTTTCTAAACTTGAGTGATCTTTATTTTGAGTGTCTTTATTTTGAAGCTCTAGCCCTAAAATGATTACTTTAACCATGTATTACTATTTAGCTACTTCCCTGGTGTGGCGGAAAGAAGATGCATGACCTTTGGCTTTAACAGAAGTCCCAGACCTGCGCTTTACAGGCCATGAGACCTTGGGCAAATTATTGCCTCTCAAGCCACAGTTGTCTCACTGATAAAATAGGAACAATAGTATTTATGTCACAGAAGTGTGCTGATCACACATTGTATACCTGTATTAAAATATCTCACGTACCCCATAAACACATCTATGTACCTAGGTACCCCTAAAAATTAAAAATTAAAGAAATTTTTACAAAGCAGTGTGTTAAGATTGTATGAGAAAGAAGAAATTTAGTTTTTTGAAATTGTAGGGCCAGATCATCTTTCCTGCCAAGGAAATGTTATTCAAAACTTTGTAGACATCAGAGAGCGGACGTGAAGCTCTCCTTCATGATAGACAGGGGTGCTCACTGCTGGCTCAAAGGAAGGATACTGGGATTCTGCCAATCAAATTTATTCAGTCAACAGGTCAGATGAAAGATGTTCTCAGTTACCTGGGGAGCTTGGGGGGATGGCCCTGGATGAACTTTACAGTTTTTTTTTCCTCTCTGAGTTTTATTTTGGAAGGATGAATGTAGGTGTTTGGTCAGTGTTTGTGTGTATGCCTTTTCTTCTAGGTAAATATTGATTTTTCTTGCTGGATTACTAAACTCCTCCCCAGAATTTCTCCATCTCATAAGAGACCATTTGTAAGAGGATAAATAGGGGTCATATTCATAAATACCAGATGAAATAAATTGTATACATGCTCGGGCTTGAATGACAGACTAACTGATGTTATGATGTGGAAAAGTAGCCAGGATAGAATCGCAGAATCTGAAAGGAAGTTTTACCACCAAGTCCCCAAGTGAGGGATGTTGGTGACCCATTTTCAAGCTTGTCACTTAGTTGGTGACAATCCAGCACGTCACCCACTCTTTTGATCTGATGAATGAAATGGGGCCAGCTGGACACATCTCTTCTTGCAAGATACTGGAGATCTTTTTATTTACATAAACAGTAATGCAGTGAACTTGGAAATGTCACGAGGTCGTATCTGCTAGGATTTATTGCCTGGATTTGTTTTTAAGACACAGGAGAGAGAAGATTGTCTCTATGCACGACAAGAGGCAACGGAGAGGAGGAGACGGAGCAGAGGTTTTTCTGAGTCCTGATCTCTTGATGAGGATTTCTTCCAAAACTTCAGAGCTTTAGGAACGCCACTGGCTTCTTTAATGTGTATGGAGAATATTTCTGTATTTTGAGAACAAAGAAAACCAAGGGACAGCTACAAATCTGAGAGCAAATCAAGAAATAGATCTCAGAGAAAATCTCCTGGGGGTGTCGTGTCTACGATCAGGACACTTCACCCACCAGGCAGAAAATCTGAGCAGTCCTCTGATAACATTGCCTCAGAGGTTAATCCATTCCTGATGCTGCTCTGTGGACAAGGAGATGATTATCCAATGTGTCATGCTGAAGGCATAACTTCTATAAGCCCTGCCGGTCACCTCACAGCCCTGGCCAGGCAGGCGAGAGGCCCTGGTCAGAATCCCAGATCTTTCCCATCAAGCACAGAATTTCCCCTGGGTTTGCTGGGCATGTCTTAATTCTTACTAACTGATGGTAATTTTGACCTGTGAGTTAACAGGAACTGCCCTTCGAATTTCTTTTGGCCTTCATGCAATCTGTTAAGGCACTTAAGCTTCTGCCTTCTACATAAAACACTCCTATTTTTAAAAACAAACTTTTAAGTCAAAAATGACAGGGTTAATTATTCTGAAATATGCTGTTTACAGCCCAAACTCCATAAAACAGAATACATGATTTAATACACCATCCAAGACAGCACTGGTTTTCATTTCTGCACAATCAGGGACTAAATCTATGTCACTCACTCCCCTATGTGTGCTGGAAATGGTTTTATGTTCCATCTTACTTTAAATTATACACATCAAGATCATAATGGGACACAGTCTACTTTGTTGCCAAAACCTGCTAGGTTAGATCATCTATTAAACTCTATTTATTTTTTATGACAAACAAGAAAAATGACAAAGCAGCTACTGAATGCCCACTAATGAACACCAAATGCCTCTCGAGGTTTTCTTCATATTGTACTCATTTGTTCAGGAGTCCAGTTAACTTCCTCTTTGATGCTCTACCTCCCCAAAATATTCCTAAGAAGAAGCTGGTTTTCATAAGCTACTGGGGACTGAGCTGGTTGCCATCTGCCCTCTTGCTCTGATTCCGGGGTCAAAAGTTTGATTCAACCTTGACAACGCAAAGTTTCAGAAAAAGGAGAAAATCTCACGTACCATTGTGGTTACCTATCTTGGGGGCCAAGTAAGCAAAATGAAATATTAACTCTACATCTGAAAGAGTCACATCTGTATCTAGAAACACTTTTAGAAAGACTTCCGGATGAAAACGGGAAGAGGAAGTAACTCAGCTAAGGACAGAGCTTCCTAAGATGGCAGCTGTGAGAGCTGCTTAAAAATCAGACTCAGAAAATTCAAAGGGGCATTTGGAGTCAATTGGATCAACAATTCAGATTTCGACAGTGCTGCCGATTTTTACCTGCTGTATATTTTTTAGGTTTGCCTGGAAAACTTTCTAAGTGCTATTGAAAGCTATTGCTCACCTATCATGTCTAGAGTACATGCCTAGCCCAGCCGGTCAAAAGCAAATCCCACTGGTGGCACACGCCTAACACACTTCGTGCGCAGTGGCCTCCTCTGTATTCAGAAACATAGTTCTCTGAATACAGAACTATGTTTGTGGGACTCCGGGACAAAAAAAAAATGCAGTGTTCTGCCTTCTTCATAGCATAGCATGGAGGATAGAAAGGAATAGCTGCCTAATTCCCTGGTCCCTCGCTAAAACCGATCCTGGTTAATGTGGCAGACCGAGGAGACGTACAGGATGCTTTTCTTCAGGAGGTTCCAGGAGATGCAATGACATGAAACCCGAGAATGTTAAAAATAAAATAGAATCCACCGGGCACAGTGGCTCACACCTGTAATCCCAGCACTTTGGGAGGCCGAGGCAGGTGGATCACCTGAGGTCAGGAGTTTGAGACCAGCCTGGCCAACATATAGTGAAACTCCATCTCTACTAAAAGATAAGAAGTTATGGGGATAGCAGTGAGTTCCCAGTTTGAATTGGAGATTTGAAATACCCTTTTATTTATGTCACACGATTTCATTTAAACATCTCTGTGTTATCAATAGATGCTTTGATGCTGGGACTACATAGGCAAATACATGGTGCAGTTTCTCTTTTGAAGGTGGCAAGTGAATCATGGGATACAAAATGTGGAAAATGCCAAAAAAAAAATAGTTCCTAGAGAAACAATTGGTATGTAGAAGTTTCCTAAGTCGAAATTTAAAAAAGAAAATGGTTTTGTACACTTGGGGTGTGTATGATTGTAGCGTGAGGGTTGGAACAAGCATGAAGAAAATAAAGTGGTCCCATAGGCTCAGAATATTCTGGCTTTGAGTTGATACTCAGGAAACATACATTTCCCCATCTGCTTTATCATGCAGGCTAAGTCTGTTCAAATAATTCCTGCATTGAACTCTTTCATGCACTGCTAACTGTGGCCACCTTTCTTCCCATCTATTCCTCACGCAAGGTGAGCTGAATGATAATATCTGAGGAAATGCAGACGGAGGCTTACAGGCATGGCTTACTTCATGAGACTCCACATGGAAGATGACTCAATTGGGCCAGATCCTGTCTAAATTTGAATTCACTTTCTTGAGGACCTTAATTAGGTAATTTTTTTCTACTTAAAATCTTTGGCAGGCAGGCGGGTGTGCAGTATAAGATACCCAAGTAAATTTTCATTTCAGGAAAAGACAATGATTACCTTTTTAGCATAAGTTTTTCCCAAATATTGCCTGGGTCATATTTATATCGCAAACAATCATTCATTGTTTAGTTGAAATTCAGATTTCATTGGGCATACTGTATTTTTGTTTTTGTTGCTTAATCTGGCAACTCTACCTATAGGAATCTATATTTGTAAGTTACTTTTAAATATCAGTAAGAAAGAACCCTGGAAACCATGTTTATCTTCCACACCCTCTCCATACCTGGAAAAAGATCTAGCCTATTTTTGTAGAAAATAAAATAATCTATGAAAAAATGGCTACCGTGAATTTTATGGGTGTTTAGTCATAAGAAAAACTCTTCATGAAATCTCTATTGGTGCCAGTGACATATTACTAACAGAAACCTAAGGACAATTTCTATTTTTATTAGAAAATAAGATTAAGATGAGTTAGGCTACATCAAAAATCAAAATTCTTTTTTTTTCTTTTCTTTTTTTTTGAGACAGAGTTTCACTCTGTCACCCAGGCTGGAGTGCAGTGGTGTGATCTTGGCTCACCCTAACCCCCACCTCACGAGTTCAGGGGATTCTCGTGCGTCAGCCTCCTGAGTAGCTGGGACTACAGGCGCATGCCACCACGCCCAGCTATTTTTTTTGTACTTTTAGTAGAGACTGGGTTTCACCATGTTGACCAGGCTGGTCTCGAACTCTTGACCTCAGGAGATTGACCAGCCTTGGCCTCCCACAGTGCTGGGATTACAGGCATAAGCCACCACACCCGGCCCAGAATTCTTTTATTACTTTAAAACTATTTGTAGTCACACAGCATTTAATAAAGTTGAAAACATATTAAAAATCTAATTTGTCTTTCTTTAACTTCATAAACTGAGGCAAGTCAAACAAACCCTAACAGAAAGATCAACTGGTTGACTGTCTTAAGAAAAAGCCACTAAAGCTATTCTTTGTAGGTCTCATCATACCCTGTAAAAGGACAACAACAACAACAACAAAATTGAGGCTCTGACATCGGATATTGACAACTATGACAGAATTTTTGATCTCAATGGTTACATTTTTTTTCCTAAGCAAAAAAAAAAAAAAAAAAAAATTAGATTACAATTATTTGCAAAATTTCCCGTAACAGCAATTGTACAGTCATGTTCAACATACTATCTTAGGAAATTGCCCATTGCAACATTTAAACGTTTATGTTTCAGTCTAATCCAAAGTTAATCTGGTTTCATGAAGGCTTCTTGTGAATTTCAATTCCTTCACAAGGGAAGGATAAATGAGTACAAGTCTTTCCGACTTAAAATATGAAAACTGGCCATTTTACAAAGACCTGACAGAGAAAAAGAGCTGAGATTGTAATCTGCTGTTTCTTTCTGGGCAACCACCACCCAGCTAGAACCACAGTGACAGAACCCAGCTCTCTGACAGCCAGAACCACAGTGACAGAGCAGGCAGAGTGCTCATAGAACAAGCAGTCAAGAGAACACTGTTTTGGCTTGAATCCCCTTAGGGCTCCTTGATGATTTCTTTCCCTCCATAACATGCACACATATTATTTAGTTAGCGGACTTTTCTGTCTGCAAACGTAGACCCAATAGGAATGCTGGTAGTGAACATCATTTTTTCCTAAATGAGGAACTGTGTGCTTGGTTTGCAGGGACAGAAAAACCTCATTGGAATCCTGCTAAGCTGAAGTAATGATGATAGGTAGGCAAGATTCAAGAAGATGCCAATAAAGACATTCTACAGCATTTTAGAGCAGAAAATCAGGCTAAGAACACAAAAAGACTTCTACAGGCTGAAACACAACTCTTCAGTAGTTCATTCCTGGAACCTATCTCCCTTGTTTTATTTTTCAACATCCTTATCCTTGGCTCCTGATTCTAAGGCATAAAGATGTATGAACCTTGACCAAAGTCATACGTGGTAAAAACAGAAGTCACGTCCAAGGCTGCCTGGCTCTAAAATTCAACCTTTAACTCTATACTATTAATATGAACTATTCTAAGTTTCAAGGTAGGTACTTTTTTTTTTTTTGGTCTAAATTTGAATTAGGCAAATTTGAAAGATGACAGTACAAATTATTTAAGATCTTAAATTATGCCAAAATAAAGTATAGAGCGCTCCTATTTTTTAAAATGCTGAGAATTGCAAAATTTCAAAACTGACTGGCAGACTCAATTGTAAAAAGGTTTTATGTCATGCCATAAGAGAGTATAGTTTTAGCTGGAAATAAATATACATACATATACTATTATTTTTGTCAGTATCCCATGAAGCATATGGCAATTAACATGCATCAGCATCCCTGAGCAATATTGATCATCATTATACTGATATCTTAATAGGTATTGTTATAATTTATTATTTAATAAACATTGTTATTAGTGTAACCTGAAAAATATCTTCTTCGACAAAGTCATCCACGTATTCACTATGTTGCAGTGATAGAGCTGGTGCTAAAAATTGTGCCTGGAAATCACTAACTTTTAGGAACATGTTAGATGTGATAAACCACTAAGCAGTAGATCAAACTGCCAAAGCGTGCTGTGCTGTTAATTTTAGAGAGCACTAAGGGAAGCATTAGAGACATTGCTGAGAAAATAAAAAGCAGTCTTCAAGCAAAAATATGTTAACCACAGTTGTAAGAGTATATGGTCCCAAAATTAAATTTGCTCCTTCACTCCATGTTTACATTGGTTCCTAGGAAAAAGTTAGGCTTGAACGATGCTGGGTTTTCAGGAATGCATCTCTCGCACAAATGGCAACCACCCTGCATTTTTCATTAAAAGCATCTGACAATGTTCGGCTCTCTTGCCCGGCTCTATGAAAGAGTCCTGTGGTTTATCAACAAGAAAGGAATTTCCATGGAGATACAGACTCATGTCGCCCCAAGACTTAATGCCATGCTTACCTGGAGTACAACAGTATCTAGTAAGTATTCAGTCAATAAGCAAAGGAATAAATATACTACCTCAGATCACTTAACACCATCACCAATTCCCAAAATTTCACTCTGAACACTTCCCACTGGATCATTTATGAGAGTGCTTTATTCAAAGAATTGACCACTTACCCCTAATCTGGCCTGTCAAATAACAACTAATTAAGCAATTCCACAATCCTTTAGTAATTCAAACAAATGAAAGTCTTTGGCACAGAATTGTATCAAAAGCATCAGAGCCTTCCCCACCGTGGGATTTTCAACACAATTCTTTGCTTTGATATTTTCCATCTTCATTGAGAATAGATGTAAGAAAGAGTTTTTTGAGCTGCATCTTTGTGTTCATGGTAAGGATGATAAGTTTTTAGTTATATCACACAGGGTCCAGTTCACCAGAATCCCCCATATAAATTCCTGCCTGATGCTAGTGATCAATAGCAAATAGATTTTCCTGGGCAATTGATTTGTTTTCATCTCTTTAAACTGTAAATTGTATAATTAGCAATGTTTCTTTTTGTCCGTGTGTGTGTGTGTGTGTGTGTGTGTGTGTGTGTGTGTGTTTTACATGCTAAACTTAGAATCCAAATTTGTGAACCAAGGTAACAAGAGTTTAGCCCAATTTCTGGTCATCATTTTTGTTCCTATCCTTACCTTTCTTTTATGGCTTTCTGTTTTAATTTATCTTGTATTTTATTCATCTTTTATTCAAGCCCCTTTTGGAACAAGGCAGAGTCTCAACTAATGCAAAGTAAATAATGTCAAAATCTATCAAAGCCATTAGTTTTATTTTACTCTTTGAAGGGAGAAATTAATGGACTTTGCTTTAGTAGATAAGATAGGCATGCATTTTTTTTTTTACACACTATGTAGCTTTTTCTAAGTTAGGTGATATGTTGTTAAATACTCAGTGACTCTAACTTTGTTACAGATGGTACTAACTTATCTGGTACAAAATCCAAACTCACTGCTCCATTCCCTCTGAGCTTATTTGGGGACTGGGAGCAAAGTCAGGGCAGGACACAGATCACATTGTTCGTCTCCAGCTCAGAGCCTGTTTGTCAGTTTCATTTTTTTTTCTTTTTGAGAGGAACTCTTGCTCTGTCACCCAGGCTGGAGCGCAGTGGCACATCTTGGCTCACTGCAAGCTCTGCCTCCCGGGTTCACTCCATTCTCCTGCCTCAGCCCCCCCGAGTAGCTGGGACTACAGGCGCCCGCCACCAGGCCCGGCTAATTTTTTGTACTGTTTTTAGTAGAGACAGGGTTTCACCGTGTTAGCCAGGATGGTCTTGATCTCCTGACCTTGTGATCCGCCCACCTCAGCCTCTCAAAATGCCGGGATTACAGGCATGAGCCACTGCGCCCAGCCTACCTGTTTGTCAGTTTCAATGAACTTTCATGTGGATGCCATCTGGTCTTTACCTGCTATATCTATGTCTGCCTTGACAGTTTCATCTTGTGCATTTTCCATTAATTAGGCCAGTAACTCTGATCTGTTTGGTTATCTGTTACCAAAATCTAAGGCACAGAGTATGCAGACTCTAGACTCAGGCTCACGTTCCTTTGTCAAATCTGTCACTTGCCAGCTGTGTGGCTTTGTCCCTTATCCTCTCTGTGCCTCAGTCTTCTCATCTGTAAAAGGACACCAGCAACAGTAAATTATGGGAATTAAATGAGGCATTGTGTGTGAAATCCTTGGTACAGTGTCTGGCATATGGCTGGTAAACACTGAAAGTTTTCTATTGTTATATTGCTGCTGTTTGTAGCTTCTGCAAGTTCTACCTTTCCATGACATCCATTTAACCAGTTCCGTGAGCATCTAGCTGACCTCGCCCTTCTTGTGGATATAAAGAGTCTATTATTTTTAGCCTTGAAGTCCCTTACCAATACTCCCTTAAATTCTTTTCTGGGGGGCATGTCTAATTTCTAGTGTATGCCTTCCTGTTTTCCTCACTTAGCTTGTCTTTCCATTTTTGAAAAATGGAAGGAGAAAAACCTATTTTATTTTGCCAATTGACCATGAAGAGTTGTATGTGTGCTTTTGTTGTATTCCTTAAAGTGCCAGGTCTTTTAGTTCCTTGGCATGCATTTATCCTGGACTTTTAGCAAGCTATTCTAAAATAGTCACCAGGCTGTCTTAGCTTTTAAACTCTTCCTTTCAGTTTTTCCCTAACAAATGTTCCCACTTGGCCATTAAGCTCTTTTCATGAATAATAACATGAGGCATTTCTTTTGGTTTCCCTTTTCCCTCTGGAAAGTAAAAATTGCCCTGACAACTGCTCACTAGTGTTTCACCCCCAATTTCTTCCTGCAAGATGCCCAGTCATGACTCAGGGCCAAGTTCCACACTTGGCCAAGCTATTCCACACTTGGAATAGCTTTCCATCTGGGCTATTCTACAAAGCTGTCTTCTCAAAAGCTTTGCCTCTACCTGTCTCTTGATAGGTTTTTTTTCCTGTTGGCCTAGTTGAATCCCGCATTGCTCATCGTTTTATCCACCCAACAAGTATTTGATGAGCGTCTAGTGTGTGTCAAATTTTCACACAAAGTGAAGAGGACCCCTTGGTGCATAAACAGTATCCCTGTCTGAAGGAATGTATGGTGAGGATTAATGTTATGATGGGGGAGAGTACAGATACTATGGAAGTATCTAGCAGAGGTGCCCCACCCAGTTGTATTGGTTTAGGGAAGGCTTCCCTAAGAGGGAGATATTTGCTGAGATTAATGAAGAATAAATTATAGTTATGCCCTGCAATAATGACTTTTTTTGGTCAAGGACAAAGCACATATACGACTATGGACCCAAAACATTATAACACCATATTTTGTACTGTACCTTTTCTATGTTTAGATACACACACACTTACCGTTGAGATACAATTGCCTATAGTATTCATTATGGTTGCATGCTGTACTGGTTTGAAGGTTAAGAGCAATAGGCTGTACCTTATAGCCTAGGTGTATAGTGGGCTGTACCAACTAGGTTTGTGTAATTGCACTCCATGATGTTTGCACAATGATGAAATCAATCATCCAATGACCTGTTTCTCAGAATGTATCCCTGCCATTAAGCAACACAAGACTATAATATAAATATGATCCCACCTTAGTGGCCATTGAGAGCATTTGTCAGTTGACTGAATGATAAAGGAGTAGAGAAAGCATATTAGCCAATTATTTTTCAAACCTTGGCCATGGAAGATTGGAAAGACATTGGTTTTGAGAGGGGAAGAGGTAAAGCATAGGAGGGAACTGACAGAACAAAATTATTAGAGGTATCAAGGAACTGGAGGTCTGGAAATTGCCCGAGGAACAGTACTGTAACAGCCACTGAAGGGGAGGGCTGTGAGGACAGGACATGACGGCCACAAGCACGAGTGGTCAAGAGGAATTGAAGTGGTGGCCTTTGAGGCTGGGGAGATGATGTCACCATGGGATAGATGATCAACAGGGAAGTTGAAGCCATTTGAGATCACAGAATTTCCAGGGTAGAGGAAGCAGAAGGAGAAAATCAGTAAGTCTTGTGCTAAAGATTTCAATGACTGAGGAAAAAAGAACTGGAAGAGTCAACACATTCAAGAAGGAATAGAAAGCAGCATAGTCATAGCCCAGGCTCCAAAGTCTGAGACACATGGTGTAAAGTCCAGCTCTGTCACTTCCTGTGTGACCTTGGACAATCCACCCTACTGCTTTGTAAGCTTCATTCTCCTTCTCTTCGTGTGGGAAATCATCATAAACACCTATCTCCTAGAATTACAGGACTATTTAGTGAGAATGAGGTCACATGGGAAATGCTTAGTCAAGAGGTCAAGACTTTGAGACATTAGGTATCAGATTCCAAATTGAGGAACCCGAGTGAGTGCAAATTACCATAGAAAGTATTTTAAAAAACACAAAAATAAGAATCAAGCTATGGCCCTTAAACTCCTTATAGATATGGAGAGAATAAACGGCAGTATCGGTTGTTGGCTGTAGGGAAAGACATTTGTTGCAAGGTTTTCCCCAAAGACAGGCATGCACAAAGTCCTCCCTTGTCCCCTATTCATAAAAAAGCTAGTGTGGATTCCAGAGAACTACTTGGGGAGCTTCCTGTGTGAGCCCTGTGGTAGGAGACACAGTGTGTACTAGGGTCTTGCCTCCTCCTGTAAGATCTAAAGAGCTAACTGCTGATGAACTGGCCAAAGGAGGGATGCCTGCACTGCGTTCAGCCTGCATTCCTAGAGTTGGTCAGGGAAAAAGCTGAGTTGGCATTTTCCACAGACTGGTTGTGGTGGCCCCAAGGAGAGAGCTGCTGTGTGGTTGCTTCCGGTCCTGTCCACCCGGACTGACTGAACGGCCATGGCGCCTGCGAGACAGCAGCTAGGGGAAGAGTGACGATTTCCAGGGGCTGCAGAAACGTGCAGAGGAGCAGGCCGCAGTCAGATGTGAGCAGTGATGGTCCCTGAAGAACTTCCTCGCAGGTAAGCAGCCTTCTTCAGCAGGCTGGGTGGGAGCTGAGTGAAGGCGCCTCACTGTGACGTTGAATAAAGATGGAGGCTCTGCACATTACATCAGACCAGACAGTCTAATTTCTGAATCGACACTAGACTCTATTCAGCCATCGAATTTATTCGTGCCTGGTAATTTAATGTAACTGAGGCTTTTTACTGCTTTTGAATAATGGGGAATTAATATAGTGACAATAAAATCAGTATGATGGTGATTATTATAATTATTCCTATTGCATCTTCTTCTAGAAGACGGGAAAGAACTACAGAGGGACAAAAACAGATAAAATAGTTCCTTGAACACCTGTGAGCTCTACATGTTCAATATCACATTATTACTATTAAGTAAAAAGAATGAAGACCAAAAAAAGAAGATATAGCTGTTTGATATAAATATTAAAGAAACTGGAGAGTTTTATTTGGAGTTGGAGAATTTCTTAAACTCTGGAAGGAGTGTGAAAGAGGCAAGTCTTACCTTTAATCCTGAAATACACAGAATGGGAGTGAGTTGTAACTCTCAGAGGGGAGTCATGGGAGGCTCCCTGGCTCTCTCGCTTCAGTCAAGCACAGAGAAAGGAAGAATTCTCTAAATAGGTTGAGTTTGTAGGGCGAGCCTGCCCATCTGAAATGGATGTCTCTGAGTGAACAGAATGGAGATTGAGCCAAGGTAGAGGAAGCAGAGGGCAGGATGAGCAAGATAGAAGGGAAAGAAAGAGTGAACAAAATTCCACATTTCCATTGGTGACTTAGAACAGAGGTAGAGGGTTGGGCGCAGTGGCTTCGCCTGTAATCCCAGCACTTTGGGGGGCTGAGGTGGGTGGATCTCCTGAGGTCAGGAGTTCGAGACTAGCCTGACCAACATGGAGAAACCTCAATTCTACTAAAAATACAAAATTAGCCAGGCAGGGTGGCGCATGCTTGTAATCCCAGCTACTTGGGAGGCTGAGGCAGGAGAATCACTTGAACCCAGGAGGCAGAGGTTGCAGTGAGTCGAGATCGTGCCACTGCACTCCAGCCTGGGCAACAAGAGCAAAACTCTGCCCACCCACCCCCCACACCCCTCCAAAAAAAGAACGGAGGTAGAGATGGGGCAGGTAAGTTCTGCCAAACTGGGAAGAGGGACCTAAGCCTCTCTCCAACAGGACAGCCATGAACTGGGTTGATTGTGTCGAATTCTGCAGCTTCCCACTGTCATTTCTAACTCCAGGGAAATGCATTTAAATGGTCAGGAGGTACCTTCTGTAATGTTTACTTACACACACACACACACACACACACATATCTCACACACACGTATAATTCAAGTTCTGCTGTTTGTTAATCGTATGTGATGGCAAAGGCCTATAATGTATAATAACATCTAATGGAAAGAACAACATTACGTTTATAATAGAGACGTGGCGAGGTGTAATAGTGGAACTGCATTCACAACACACATTTGTACACATTTGAATTGCCTGGGCTATGAGGCTGCTGTGCTGATAGCTGCTCTCCCAAAGTGCCCGTGTGTATCTTTTCAGGATCTTCTTAAATTAGGTTGGTGCAAAAGTAATCGAGTTTTTTGTCATCAAAAGCAATGACAAAAGCCCCAGTTATTTTTGCACCAACCTAATCACTCGGAAATAAATGGAATTGAGGCCGTGCATGGTTGGGGGCGCAGAGAGTGAGCTCCATCACTCTCCCCTAATGCCTGCAGCCCTGTGATTTGCAGTGAGGAGCTCCTTGCTCTCCTTGCCAACAATTCCTGTTTGGGGTTGCAGTGGCATTTTTGCATGTTGTGGTTTGCCTCCTATGCTGTGATTGGTTCACGTCACTGCCTTTGAGTTCCAAATGCAGGAAAGCTGAATCTACTGCCTTCTTCTCCATCCAGTGCTAAGATCTGCCTTTTGGGAGGACAGGATGAGAAATGAACATCTCTGTGGCTCGTCATGATAAGACACCACCCAAACTCCAGCCCTTTCCCTAGCAACTTCTGGGGCTCCAGCCCAATTTGTTATATACGAACATGCACCAGAATTTGGTATTCCCCGGAATTAAGCCAAGTCACAGGCCAGATGTGCTTATTAGTTGATAATGAATTGCATTTTACATATTTATGCATTTTATATGTATTTCACTAGTATGTATTTGCTATATATTTCACTTGGCAATTTCCCAAACATTTTTATGTCCAGGTGTCTCAGACACAGTGGTGAAAATATATGTAGGTTTTGGTAGAGATGGATCTGGACTTCTCCACTAGCCAGGGATGTGACTCTGGACCACTTAGGAAACCTCTCTGTGACTCATTTTTCTTGTTGAGAAAGGACATTTGTAAAATAATCTACCTTACAGGACTGCCTTAGGGACCAATTGAGAGTCTTTCTATAACATTCTTAATCTAGTAAGTGATAATCCCGTAGAGTTTTAGTTACTATTAATAACTCCACAAGGGCTACGTGCTTATCCCCATTTAATGAATGAGGCAAGGTAGGCTCAAGAAATTGAGTGGCTGGTTCCACACCACACACTGAAGCAGTGATCTCAAGAGGTCAAACTCAGTGCCTTTTCCCCTATGTTTTTATTGACTTGCATTTTAGTAATTAGTGCCAGGTCATGCTAGACATGATCAATCTATCTATCTATCATCTATCTATCCATCCATCCATCCACCCATGTACCTATTTATCTATCCATCTGTCTATCCATTCATCCATCTATCCATCCACCCATGTATCTATCTATCCATGTATCTATCTATCCTTCCCTCCTTCTATCCACCTACCTATCTATCTGTAGTTTTCTTTTAATCGTACAATGATTCAATCATTTTTATAGCAATAACTGGTTGCTTGTTGTTAGGAAAACCCAGCCTAAGTCTAGCTGGTCTTTGCGTCATGTTTCTCTAAAACGCAAAGTTGTTTTCTTAAACTCACAATTTTAAGAAGCATTGGTGCAGCCTATTCCCCTTCATGGATTAAGTCAGAAGAAATCAGACCACTTGATTCAGTACTTGGTGCTTTAGGTATTTAATCTAAACTGGCAAAACACTCCTTGCCCGTCCGAAAGGTCCTGAGCATGCATTAGCTGTGGTTTCTGCGGGGGCTGGTGTCACATCGGCTTCCTGAACAGAGGTCTGCACATAAAGGGAAAGAGACCTCATAGCAAGAACACAAGCCCGGCATGGAATCTAAACACTCTTTAGTCGAATGTCAGATGACAGCTTGGATTTCTGAGTCTTCTGAGTGTGATCTGAGGAAGCAGGCCTGGCCTGCCACCCACGTTTTTGGCAAGCGATGAGGCTTACAACTGACTATCCTCCAGTCAGCTCCTGTGTATGAGCGTTTTGAAGGACTCCGGCAAGAAGCCAAAGCGACATCATTGCTGCTGTTATCAGATGGAATGAAGTCCACATGTAAGGGCCCTGGATTTGGGCTGCTTGGGTTTGAATGCAGAGGGGCAGGAATCTCACCAAGAGTCTTTTCTTGATACCTGAGTACACCTGACACCGAGTGGGTGCTCAGTAACTATTTGTGGATGTGACCCACTGACCTTGGAAATCAGCTGAATTTCAGAACTCTCCATTCATTCGAAGGGTAGCTCTTTGATTCCTTTACTGATTAATGAGTAAGCCTCCCTCTTTCTACCACCTCCCGAAATGCCACTCATTAAGAGTCTGTGTGCTGCACTGCCAGACACACTTCGTTTGGCAAAACTTAGGTTATGAGCTCACAATGTCAATTCACAAAACGCAAGATGTGTTTATCTGAGATGTCTTTTGCTTAGACTCTGTGCTAATGGTGATTCTCCCACCTTGGGATAAATGTAAATGTTTTGCCTTTTCATTTTGAAGATTCTTATTGTCAATATCAGTTTGTAGCTAAGGTCTGCATACTTTCTGTGGGTGAGATCATCATTCCCTGTATTTCCATCTACCATTTCCATGATGAAGACTCCAATATCTATGTCTCCAGGCCAAAACCCTGTTATTCTTCATTAATTTTTTCAGAGCTACCTTCACAAAATTTAGCATTACCACATGCCACGTTATAATTAACTTATTTTTTGCATTAAATCGATTACCTCCTTCTCGATCTAGTTAGAGATTTTAAAAGCAACTTTATATCATGAGCTTATAAATAGAAAACTGCAAAGGACATGATATCATTCCTTTTTAAGGCTACATAGTATTCCATGGTGTGTATGTACCACATTTTCTTTATCCAGTCTATCATTGATGGGCATTTGGGTTGGTGCTGCAATGAATATATGTGTGCATGCATCTTTATAATAGAATGATTTATATTCCTCTGGGTGTATACCCAGTAATGGGATTGCTTGTTCAAATGGTATTTCTGGTTCTAGATTCTTGAGGAATCACCACATTGTCTTCCACAATGGTTGAACTAATTTACATTCCCACCAACAGTGTAAAAGCTTTCCTATTTCTCCATAGCCTCACCAGCATCTGTTGTTGCTTGACTTTTTTTTTTTTTTTTTTTTTCAGAATGAGTCTCACTGTGTCGCCCAGGCTGGAGTGCAGTGGCATGATCTCAGCTCGCGGCAGCCTCTACCTCCCGGGCTCAAGTGATTTTCCTGCCTCAGCCTCCCAAGTAGCTGGGACTATAGGCGCACACTACCACTCCTGGCTAATTTTTGTATTTTTAGTAGAGAGAGACAGGGTTTCGCCATATTGGCCAGGCTGGTCTGGAACTCCTGACCTCTGGTGCTCTACCTGCCTCTGCCTCCCAAAGTGTTGGGATTATAGGCATGAGCCACCACACCCTGCCTGTTTCTTGACTTTTTAGTAATCACCATTCTGACTGGCATGCAAACACTGCATGTTCTCACCTATAAGTGGGAGCTGAACAATGAGAACACATGAACGCAGGGCCTGTCAGGGGTGGAGGTGGGGGGAGGGAGAGCATCAAGATAAATAGCTAATGCATGTGGGGTTTGTTACCTAGGTGATGGGTTGATAGGTGCTCCAAACCATCATGGCACACGTTTACCTATGTAACAAACCTGTATGTTTTTCACATGTATCCTGGAACTTAAAATACAATTAAAGTTTTAAAAAGATATAACCCTGTATTACTTAAAATAAATAGCAATGATTTAGAAGTTCAATACCTGGTTTCTCTTCAGATAGTTACATTGTTTGCCTTTTACTATTTAGAAGTTCCAGACACCAAATGACCACCAAGTCCTGTTAATTTGAGCTCAAAATCAACTTAAATCTGGTCTTATTTCTGCTCCCCCACTGCCACAGGGCTGAGTTTTGCAATAGCCTCCTCTGTTTTCCCTTTCACTTCATTTGCCCACCCCTGTAATCCCAGCACTTTGGGAGGCCGAGGCAAGTGGATCACCTGAGGTCAAGAGTTCGAGGCCAGCATGGCCAACATGGTGAAACCCTGTCTCTACTAAAAATACAAAATAAATAAATAAATAAAAAATTACCCAGGCATTCTGGCAGGTACCTATAATCACAGCTACTCAGGAGGCAGGAGAATCACTTGAACGCTGGAGGCAGAGGTTGCAGTGAGCCAAGATCACGCCATTGTACTCCAGCCTGGGCAACAAGAGTGAAACACCATCTCAAAAAAAAAAAAAACAACAAAAAATGCAAACTATTTGTACCAAACTATTTGTACCATATTTCATTAGTCTAGGGTGCACATTTTTTCACATTTTGGTTTCTCTGAAGTGAAGATGTGTACTTCAATTGATGATAAATCATAGGGTAATTTGGTGGCCTTTTTCCTTCTTCATGGTACATATGAGATTTTCCAATCAATGCATCTTAAATTTGATGAAACATGTTGATCCCTGCATGCAACACTATGCGTATTTTTCCCTCGGCTGCTTTGGTTCATGTTTCTCTCTGCCTCAGATCCCCTTCCCCACCTCTGCGTGTTTCATGACTTCCGGTCATGCAAGGCTTGTGTTGAGTCTTTTAAGGCTCAACTCAGCAACTTCCTCATCCGGGAAACTTTCTCAGACCACCCTCTCCCCCATCTGCATCAGGCATATTCTTTTCTGAGTTGCAATAACGCAGAGCACATATATCTATTGTCACATTTCCACATTTTATTATAAATATGTAGGTAGGGCCATCCTTACCGGTGATGACTGCGCCATATTCATCAGTAGGCAGAGGCAGCACCGGAAGCCGATGAACAGCACAGACTCAGCTCCACAGTGTCACAGGGTTAATACCTTTGTGCCGCTGTCCCTTTATGTGAAAAACAGGGACATTATTATGCACCTTTCTCATAGGTGCATAGCGTTGTTGGGAAAATTAAGTGAGACTACTCATGCCGAGAACTAGCAGAAGTGTCTGGTCCGTAACCATCACTGAACAAGCATTAGTTCTTAATACTGTTTATTAGTTCTAATACTTTCTAGCCACAATTCCAGCAGAAAACTAAGCCAGAAAAAATTAAAGCTATTTCCTATTTTTTTTTTTTTTTTGAGACGGAGTTTCACTCTGTTGCCAGGCTGGAGCATAGTGGTGCAATCTCAGCTCACTGCAACCTCCGCCTCCTGGGTTCAAGTGATTCTCCTGCCTCAGCCTCCTGAGTAGCTGGGAGTATAGGCGCGCCACCATGCCTGGCTAGTTTTTGTATTTTTAGTAGAGATGGGGTTTCACCATGTTGGCCAGGATGGTTTCGATCCCTTGACCTCGTGATCTACCCGTCTCAGCCTCCCAAAGCGCTGGGATTACAGGTGAGAGCCACCGCGCCCAGCCAAAACTATTTATTTAGCTTTATTCTAGGAAGATAAAACTTGCCACTTTCTAGCCAGAAAGTTACCATATCTGTGGAGCTGGTGGCACTCCTAAGTGGTCTAAATAAAATATATCTGTTTAAACAATAGCAGAGCATAATACTAATTTATCCTGTGACGCTTTTTAAGATCATAGACTTATACTAGGTGTTCCATGAAAAACTAACTTAAGAGTCACAATCTTTGCCCTCTCTCTCTCTCTGTGGATATATATACACACACATATATGTACATATATATATACACGTGTGTGTGTGTGTGTGTGTATATATATATATATTTTTTGGCAACAGAGTCTCACTCTGTCACCCAGGCTGGAGTGCAGTGGTACGATCTCAGCTCATTGCAAGCTCCACCTCCCAGGTTCACGCCATTCTCCTGCCTCCGCCTCCCGAGTAGCTGGGACTACAGGTGCCCGCCACTGTGCCGGGCTTGTCCTCAATATTTTTTACATTTAATGGGCAAACTTACATTTATTTACAATTTAGATAAATACACAAATATCATAACACACAAAGGAAAGCAAATTTGTCTACCAGCTGACATCATTTGAAATCATGTTTCTGCCCTATGTGTTTTCAAAGAGGCCACGAGGCTAATTTGAAAAAAAAAAAAAGAAAGAAAGAAAAAACTCTGGACACATCAGCTTATGCCAACTTTTCCTTTAAAAATTGGATCATTTAACAAGTTTCATCTGAACTTTCTTGTCTGGTACAAAAATGGGGCATTTGTTTCACAGATTATGAGCCATATGAAAAAAAAAAACAACTATAGAAAAAAATTTAGGGGACATTGAGGAATAATTTTCAAAGGCCACTTTTTAGCTCTTAAAAAGGAGTATGTAATTCTAGTCACTAAATACTAAAACAGGGTATATTTGGTCCATATTTATCATCAGTCAATAACAAAGACAGAGAGAAGGGGCAAAGGAACAAGGGAGACGATTTCCACACAAAAACTTCTCCCTCCTACACCCTCTTCAGATGCTGTGGCTAAGTCAACTTTCAGTGTGACATAGTGTTTTCAGATTCCTGCAACTATCTCAATGTTCTAGTTTTTGATCCTTTCTCCAAGGACAGATAAATTCAGGTTAAAGGTTAAATGTGGCCTTCAAACACAGATTTTTCTAGCCTTGTGCCTGGAATGAATTAGCAGCTAAAGTAAATCCCGTCTAAACAGTTCTTTCAGATTCATTTTTTAATACCCTTAATTTTAAGAACTGAAACATTCAGTTATTAGGAGTAAGGAAGCAGAGCTTTGGCATGTAATAGGCATTCCACAATATTTGCTGTTGATTTAAGGCGTCTATTTTGCACTCCGTAAGAGCAGGTTACAGGAGTTGAACACTGGACACATACCCAAGCCCTACCAGCAGCTGGGGAAGAGCAGGGCAGCTTATGGGGATGAAACAATCTTCTGCTTAGGATTGATTATGTTGGTGTCATACAGATGAATATAAAAATGTGAACAAACTTCTTGAGCTGCTCTTCACTGTAGGGAAAATCATGTGATTTGGAGAAAGTTAATATAGTAACAGAAAAAACGAAAAACAGGATTTCTCATTTCCCACATTTCCCAACCTCTAGACAGATAATCTCTCTCTAAGAAGAAAGAATATCTTTGTGTATATATCGGTATATTTGGGGGAAGATATATGGAGAGATTCCATGTTTCAGTGCTATAGTTAGTTCTCTTTCTTTGCAACACTTAGTCTTGTCCATCCTGGGTATTGGACAGCCAATTCTGTGTTCATTTCCATCTTTACACTATCTGATGTAGAGTCTTGATAATACAACCTTGAACTTGGTTCGGTTTTGCTCTCATTTCCTATAACAGATATTTCAAACCTTTTCTACTTTCCTCTCTCCAATTTCCTGTGCTCTCATTCTCAGCAGTCTAAATTTCCTTGGTTCACAGAGTTACTGGAAGCCCTCAGAAAGAACACCCGTCACTTTCTGCAATGGTTTGCATTCCCATGCCGTGATACAAGCTTAGCAATACTCTGTCTAGCCAATCCATGGATCAATTCCATCTCGCCTGCTCTCTGGCTGCTCCTTCTCAGTTTTCTTTACAGTCAATATTTAATTTTTTCATCCCCAAATGTTGAAGACTTTTTTTATTTTTCTTCTGAACACTCCCTCTAGTTTTTCTCAATTACACTCATGGCTTTAATTAGTTCCTGGAATGTTTAGGGGTTCAAGATGTTCTCCTGCAACTCATCTCTTTTCAGAACTTCAAATCCAAATCCCCAGTGGCCTATAATAGACCTCTCCATTTGGAAGCCTTTTCCAAGTCATCATGCCTGAACTAAACCCAAACCTGCCCTTCTCCTTGTGTTGCCAGTCTCAATGAATGGTACTACTATCCCTGCAGTTGCTCAAGCCTGAATCTTGAACCTCATCTTTGACTTCTGATGCATTCTCATTCCTTTCACCTCTAAAAATTTTGATCAGCTTCTGAATACATCTCAACTCTGTTTACCTCTCTATATCCTCAATGTAAATACAAGAGAAAATCATCTTTCATCAAGATTAGTGTCAAAAATATTATTCACTGGACACTTGTTGAAAACCATAAGACATATTTTATTTAGACTACTGCAGTAGGAAGGAGAGATGGAGCTCAATTCTGATCTGTGCAGAGGTGAAAGGCACTTTAAAGGGAGACTGAGGGAGTGGGGAGGAGGAGCCAATGGGAGCTTGAGCAAAGTCAGAAAGTGGAAAATTACAAAAAGTTAGGAGACAAAAGTGATTGGTCCACAAGATTTGGCCATCTGTGTCTGCCGAATTGTGCTTGTAATAGGTTCCTACCCACCCACAAAGGCTGGGAGACAGGAATCCTGTCCTTCCTGATGATTAAATTTCAAAGGAATGGCTCCTAGGTTCTTAAGACAGACATTTCTGGGTTATAGAAGATGCAACTCAGAGAAACAAAGAAAGAATTTACAGTTGCAAGTTTTCTAAAGTCAATGCTCTAAGGACAGGGAAGTCAGAGGCCTGTAGTCAGGTTTTGGGTGAAACAGAGAATAAATTCTTTTCGGCAGTGCTGAGCTTTCTAAGCAGGCATTTATGGAGGTTGAGGTCATCACCCTAGGGCATGGGCTCGAGCTGACAAAAACTGTGCTAGCATTTGTTCAGGTCTCTTAGTGGGGATGGGTGAGGGGTAGACAGAATTGTTTATGCTGAATGTTGAAGTTCTTACAGGCCAAGGTTGAGGCCTAGTTGACAAGACGGCTCAGAGGAGGATGACAGGAGTTTGGTTGAGGAAAGGGTCTTCATCCGTGCTCTAACACAAAAGCATCTGTGGTAGGTTGTCTCCAGTACGTCTTTCAATAGCTCCTCTTGTCTCTGTATCCACAAGTCATTCCTCCCAACAAGAGGTGGAGTTGACTCCTTGAATCTCACCTCGTACTTTGTACTTTGTTTTGATCAATAGAATATAATAGAGCTCTCTGTTCCTTAAGAACCCTTCACTCTCCTGGAGCCCTGAGTTCTAATTCAGGTAGTTTGACTGTCCCACTGGAGAGAGAAGCCCAGCAAGCCCAGCTCAGACTCCAGACATGGGAGCAAAGACATCTTTGGTGTTCCAGCCTCAGCCAAACTCCCAGCTGTATGCAGCCTCGTGAAGACCCCAGCTCTCGCCATGGGCCATCTTGTCCAAACTGCAGAATCAGGAACGAGTAAATTGCGGTTGTTGTTTTGAACTATTAAATTTGGTGGTGATTTGTTTCAGGTCTGAATACACATCCACTCCTACATCTCTGCCACACCTCTCTCTCCTTGTGCTTTCGTCAATTTTCTTGAGAAATCCAGAACAATTACTGGACAATATTGCATTTTTCTATTATGGTGCTTTGTTAACTAAAGTTTTTGAAGAATAATGATGAACTTCAATTCTTTAATTCCAGTTATTGGGAGTTCAAATTTTTGATGAATTTCTTAGCCTAGTATGTAGTATTTGATCAATTTTCTTTACATTCTCACTTTAAAATTTACAAACAGCACATTTGTCTTCATTACAGGCTATTTCAGTGAGGCCAACATGATTAGATAGATGGTTAATATGAGGCCATTCTATGGTTTCTGATTCACCTTCTCCAATGCCCATTGTCACACCATGCGGTTGTAATTAAATCCGTAATAAGCAGGGATAATTTTTCCAATTTCCCTAATGAACCATAAGATACCTAAGGTTATTTATTAATACAATTTATAATTCTGTCCTGTCTATTAGGAGACACAGGGGGGAAGGATTAGAGGTTGTAGGCTGGCCTGGACATACAGCGAGGGGTTGCCTACCTACATTATCATAGAAAAACACACCTAGGGGTTGTAAGGACACACCCCAAGCCATAGAAGGGACAAGGTCTCAACATACAAGAAAATCAGAGTTGATCATTGCCCTTCTGTTTTTCCCATATTGTCTTTATCAGGCCACTGAGGGCCTGTGAAGGGAGGTGCAAACAGATATATCACTTAGAGGGCTCAGTGGGAAACTTCCACATGAGGCTCTGCAAGAAGTCAAGAGGGTGGATAGAGAATCATGAGAGTGACTGGACATCAATGGGACACAGGAAGATGGTTGTCAAAAGAAATGGCCACCAGAAAGCTGCCTAACACCTGCCTGCAGCCACAAAGGATGAGGAGACCTGGACGAGGACCAGAGCAGAACTAAGGCTCATTAGATGTGAGATTGTGTAAGGGGGGCCTCAATCTTTCACTTCCTATGAGCCTTCCAAAGGCAAGAGAGGCTTCTCAGTCGCTGCCGATCAACCTGAACGCATGAGGGACTTGGATAGATTCTTGCCAACTGACCTGGTTTTGCTGGAATTCCAGAAGCCCCATGAAGCATGGCTTGAAGTAGCTGGTGCTAATGACACTGAACCCTAGCCTGGATCTAGACTCATCATGAGCTCGGAGCAAAGGCAGGATATCCTCACCAGCATCAGTCTAGTTCTGCTTTGGAGACCAGTTTCGCCGATCAGAGAGATTGAAAAAGAAGCAAAGGAAACACCCAGAAATTTGCATCCTTCTGGCTTAAAGTCTTTCCATCTCACAGGAATGCAGTTAATGCCAGGACAGGGTCTAGACTGTGCCATTTTAAAAGGATGCAGACCACATACTTCTCTTGCTTTCCAGGAAAGCTTAAGAGAAAATAGCTGTTTTCATTGTGGTTTAGCCCCGGTGTCCACAACCCTATCATTTAGTTTCTTAAAACACTATCCTATTCTTCTTTAGTCTGAATTAATGAGGAAAGCAGGGATAGGGTCAAATCCATACTCTGGAAGTGTAGGTTGTTTTCTGTGTGCTACAATTTGAGGGGACCCTAGAGGGAGTTTGAGGAGGGAGCAGTGTCCAATTATGGCTTGAAGGAGAATTTAAATATTTGTTCCATTTCTATTAATTGCATCCCATTGAGTTTTTCCTGGTTAGCTCTGTATAGACATGGACACAGTCCAGAGTTTTAATTTCTGGACATCTTCATTTTCAAGAATGACCATGTCCAGTGACTGCAGTGTAGTGGCGATAGTGTTTAGGCTCTGTGGGTGGAGTCAAGGGTCAACGGTCATTTTTAAGAATTCTCTTCTCCTCCCCCAAGAAGGGCTGCCTTGATTAGGGGAAGTTATTCTTCAAATCTAAGATTTTTTTCATTTGTTTACTGGAAAAATGGTGTATGTATTTTTAAGCATCTAATGTAAATAATTATCCTTCTTTGCTTGTTGCTCCTTTCCTAGACTATAGAAGTAGGCTTTTAACTAGTTTTTCTAGCATGCCTCTCCCTTTGAGTTTACTTCTGTGTTTTGTCCCCAAAGAGGTTTGGTTTTGTTTTTAATGCAAAACAGAACGTGTTTACCCTCTTTTTAATGGCATTTGTCACCCACAGGATAGAATTCAATAGTCTGAGCATAGGACACAAAATTCTTCACTAAGGATTGGCAGACTTTTTCTACAGAGGGCCAAATAATGAACATTTTAGATTTTGTGCACCAAAAAAAAGCCAAATTGAGTAACTGTGCTCACAGAAAGGCTAATAGTCTTTTGCTTTTTTGCATTTTACACTTCAAATTGTAAAAATCATTCTTAGTTGGAAGGCTGTACAAAGCAGGCAGAGGACTGTCTGTGGGTCATGGTTTGCTGACTTCCTGGTCTTGTCTTTTTCGCTATTCCATCCTGGCCTCTTTCACTGATTTCTCCACTTCTACCCCTCGGCTGTTTTATGCCCTTCCCTCCAATACCAGCTCAGGACACTTGTCTTCACCCCACCGCGGCTGACTCCTGGCTTGGTCTCTGCTGGGGAGGGCTGGTTTTTACAGTTCCTCCTGCCCTCTTGGTGATTCCTGTGTGCTTCCTGCAACTTTCTAACATTGCCCTCATCGCACTCATTTCAACTTCGTTAGCTTATCTCCCACATGACATTCTGAAATCCTGAGGGCAGAGTTAGTTTTTGAATGACCTTTGAGTTCCCTGGGTACAGCAATGGGCCTGGGACAGTGTAAGTGGTCAGCAAATATTGAATTGGCCTAGCCTTTTTTTTTTTTTTTTTAATTTAATTATCTATAAGGAAAACGGAAACATAAGTTTGATAGGAAAGATTGAAGTGGATAAGTAAAATCTGAGAGCTGGTGTTTTCTTTTGTTTTTCCTGTCTGTATTTCCTGTCTGTATTTCCTTTTCCTTTTCTCCTAAATTTTCCCCTAAAACAAGCACAGGTCTGTGGAAGCTTCAGAGGATAAACAGACCCATTCACAGGATGCTGCCTTGGGTACCGTATCCAACTTTAGGTCAAGGTTAAGGCTTGGTTCCAGTTTCACAAAGTTTTGAAACTCAAGAGAGATTCTGATTTGACCTGAATTTAGTTTTTTGCCTCTCTTTTTTTAATGCAAAATATGCTTGAGCAAATAAGGAAAGAGTAAACATCTAGACCAGAAAATAGAAATTAAGTGGCACAAGGATTTTTTAATTAATAGAATTTATTTTTTGAGCAATGTTATATTTACAGAAAAATTAGAGTACTGTTTTATAGCTATTAAGTGACCAACATTTTACTTTAAAAATTTTGAAAATTTTCTGTGTTGGAAAAAGTTGATAAAAGTGTGAGTAAATAAGAACTCTTGGAGCAGAATTTAGCGATGTGCATCAAAAGAAAGGTTCCAGAAATTTTTCCTTTAAAACAGCAATTCTGTCACTGAGAATTTTTTCTTAGGAAAATGTCAAAGATATTCACTAAGTTTGTCTTTAAGACTGAGCACTGCAGCACTGTTTATAATAGTGAAAGTTTATATCACAAAAACATATCAATATGTTGAAATAATATGCAACCATCAAAAATATGTAGTAAGATAGTTTAAAAATTCAAGATATGCTCATAATATGTCAAGTTTTTAGAAAGCAGGTTACAAAGCAGAATAAATATGTTTTGTAAAGAGAAATTGCTATTGCTGTTACAAGACAACAAAGGATATTCATGAAACAGTTGCTCTCTTGACAAGGGGAAAAAGGTGGTGTCAAAAGTGTGATTGTTACATTGCTCGGGTTATTCTAGGGGATTTCCTTTTTCTACGAGTGACCACATCTGCTCCCTGAATGTGATTGCTAAGTCCCACCCTGCCTCCCAGCCCATTTTCTAACAGCCAGAGGGATCTTGCTAAAAATGTAAATCAGATCATGTCACTTTCCTGCTTCCAATTAGACTTAGAATAAAATCCAGACTCCTTCACATAACCTAAAATGACCTTCCACTTCTGGCTCCTGCCTTCCTGTCATCCCACACCACATCTTGCCTGCTCACTGGATGCCAAGCACACCAGCTTCCATTATATCCCTTCCCAGTGAGTTGGTCATTCCTAATGCTGAGAATGCCATCTCTGTGTTTGCATGACTGGCTCCCTTTAGTCCCTCAGGTCTTAGCTCAAATGTCACCTATTCAGAGAGGCCTTCCTGCCCTCTGCCAGTTACTCTCTATCTCATTACCCTATTTATTGCTTTCACAGCACAATCAATTATCTTATTTAGTCATTGCTTACTTGCTTACTCTCTCTCTAGAATTTTCACGGGCAAGCACCATGCCTGTCTTGTTCTCTGCTGGATCCCAGGTGTCTAATACAAGGCTAGGCATAAAGAAGCAGCTCAATCACTGTTTGTCAAGTGAATGGGTAACTTGGGTGAACAATGTGCTGTGCTCTTTGGAACTCTGGAAAAAGGAAACAAAAGCCCAGGAGATTACCTTGGCATCCAGAATTTCAAGCTCACCCAGGAAGAGCTTCTGAATGAAAGCTGTCTATACAGATGTTCTTGCTGGCCTCCAACCCGTTCTAGTGACATGTGCAACCTCCGTTGCTCATACTCTTCCAGTCCTTATGGTTTCTCTGTTTCTTTTCTCGTTTTCTGAACTCTGCTCAGCTCAAGAAAATTGGCTCAAATTCCACCATAGGCTCTCATATGCGTCGTACTTCTACATAAATACATTTTTATTTCATTGGATTGTCCTCTAGTATGTGTCAGTACAGATGAAAAAAAAAAGTAGTGTGAAAAGCATTAGATCTGAGGAGGAGAAGCTGAGAAGCCTGGTTTGAGTCACACAGTTCTGCTGCTTTCTAAGTGAACTGGAGCAAATCATTTAATTTCTCTGGGATTTGTTCAGAAGCATATTGGTCACTGTGAGGTCTAAAAAAGAGGCCAGGAAAGAGCGCCTATCAAAATGCCTGACACATCACAGATATTTAGCGAGTGCATGCTCACTCGTTCATTACTCATTCATTCTCAGCTAGAAAAAAACAACAGAATCTGCATAGATTTCAGTGTCAATTTCATCCATTTCAGTGTCTCTGCTCCCATGGAAAGGCCCATTTGAGTGTCCAGGCAAAGATGAACAGCTTCTAAGTCACAAGAACCATTTACTGGCTGGGGTACCAGAAGGAAGGTGGTCAAAAAAGGAGACTCTTTATGTTCACAGAGCAGCTTTCAGCCAGGAATCAAGGGTTCTGTAAGATAAAGTAACATTTACATTACGGCACTATGGGGATGAAAGGCTCAAAATGGCAACAAATGTAAACACAGGCTTTTTATAAACAGTTTGATAACTCATGTTGTTGATAGCTTGGTTTCTGTTGGCTCTTATTATATTTCGTCAGGGTTTGAGGAAACGAGGGAAGAGGGGTGCATTTTGGGCTTCTTATTAGAAGATCCACTGGCTCTTCACTTCTTCTCCTCTCAAATTCTTTTGGCCCTGGAATACGGGAAACAACTTTGTATAGTAGGAAGAGTTAAAAAAAAAAATTCAGGGCCAGGCGCGGTGGCTCATGCCTGTAATCCCAGCACTTTGAGAGGCCAAGGTGGGCAGATCACGAGGTCACGAGATCGAGACCAGCCTGACCAATATGGCGAAACCCCGTCTCTACTAAAAATACAAAAAGTAGCTGGGCGTGGTGGCAAGCGCCTTTAATCCCAGCTACTCGGGAGGCTGAGGCAGGAGAACTGCTTGAACCTGGGAAGTGGAGGTTGCAGTGAGCAGAGATCATGCTACTGCACTCCAGCCTGGTGACAGAGTGAGACTCTGTCTTTAAAAAAAAAAAAATCAGAGGAAAGGGATTTGTGTCCAAATCAGTTCACAGGCTATGTGATGCAGGCAAATTTGTTGACTGTGCTATACTTCCCAACTATGTCTGCCATCTTGAATGTGTATACTCATCTGACCTCTCACTGAGAGACGTGAAACGTTAAGAACAGGGTACTTTGAACTTGAGGCCACTCTTCCCTCATCTGGAATGTGGACCTCTGGAAAAAGGAAACAAAAGCCCAGTAAATTATATTGGAATCCAGAATTTCAAGCTCACGGAGGCAGAGCTTCTGAGTGAAAGCTGTCTCTACAGATATTCTTGCTGGCCTCCAACCCATTCTAGTGACATGTGCAACCTTCTTTGCTCATACTTTTCCGGTCTTTATGCTTTCCCTGTTTTTCTCCTTTTCTGAATTCTGCTCCGCTCAAAAAACTTGGCTCAAATTCCACCATAGGCTACTGTATGCATTGTACTTCTACATAAATACATTTTTATTTCATTGGATTGTCCTCTAGTATGTGTCAGTACAGATGAAAAAAACTGTTGTGTGAATAGCATTGGATCTCAGGCCAGAAGCCCTAAAGGGGCTTCCTGAAGGATCAAGATCTGATAGCCAGGATTCAAGAGCAGAAGGTAAGCGTGGTCTTGAGTGATCCCCATTAGAGAGCTGGTTATTAGTTGGGTCTTCCCGAGTGAGAAGCGTGTGGTCAGAATTAAGTGCAGAGGACAGTAGAGGAATTTATATTTTTAACATGAACTTAATATTCTGTTGACCTGAACAATTTCCTCTCAGGAGTAGAAATATCACTGTGGGGCCTCTATTCCTAAACATACTTCTATGGGGAAAATTTAGTTTTGGTTTTGAAGACTATTACCAGACTATTACCCGGTTGATTGTATATCATTATGCTGTTCACTCTAAAACTAAAAGGTTCTCTTTGGAACCATTCTGGTACACAAAATATATCTGAGATGCATAAAAGGCACCTTGATATTAACTTTCCCAGCATCTCCTATGTAGAGATGCAAGTGCTGTTGGACAAGGGACACCCATGACGTGTAGCAGCTAACCTGTGGTATGATGCAAATTAGAAATAAGGTAGAGTTGCTTCGTTTCATCATCAAGATGAAAATGTGGGTGGAAGTGGGTATGATTCTGATAGGATGATCAGCCTGTGATTGGGAGGTGGCACTGTTTTTTTCCTTTCTTTCTTTCTCTTTTTTTTTTTTTTGATGGATTCTCGTTGTCGCCCAGGCTGGAATGCAGTGGCGTGACCTCGGCTCACTGCAAGCTCCACCTCCCAGGTTCACGCCATTCTCCTGGCTCAGCCTCCTGGGTAGCTGGGACTACAGGCACCCACCACCACACCAGGCTAATTTTTTTGTATTTTTAGTAGAGACGGGGTTTCACCGTGTTAGCCAGGATGGTCCCCATCTCCTGACCTCATGATTCGCCCGCCTCAGCCTTCCGAAGTGCTGGGATTACAGGCGTGAGCCACTGTGCCTGGCCACTATTGTTTTCTTGTTACTTTTTGTGTCCTCAAGCAGCAGTTTAGGGAAAAGATACACATAAGGAAACTCTTCCCTGGGAATAAGACAGCGACCTTGAAGGGTTTGAACATCACCTTGTTCTTAATGGGTCCACAGAGGCTACTCACAACCATATATACCCACTGAAGAAATAGACAGTGATGACATGACAGCAGCACCTCCAGGCATCAAGCACAGACTACAGATGTTTAGTAAATAAATGGAGTATTTCTCCCATGCATCTCTATTTGGTAGAAGTCCATGAAGGAATGTCCATGAATGAATGAATGGGTAGATGGATGAATCCCCATTTTACAGACAAGAAAACAGAGGTTGAACACTTAAGTAAACTTGGTAGTCATCTGTGTTGTGAATTTAGTTCCCATTGTGATTATTTGAGGTTCTTTACTTCCGGTGTGTGTGTGTATCCCCAGTTTGCATAATTAACTTTATGGGAGAAAAATAGGAAGGAGTCAAGGTTATCTAGCCATCCCCTTTTCCCTTACTCTGCATGGCAGTCACTATCTTTTGCTTATTCGCTACCCTCCTTTCCTGCTCACCCCCATCCCCGCTTCCCCATGTGCTCTCATCATGTTCCTCTTTAGTTTCCTTTTGGATTTTTCAATCCCAGGTGGGTAGAGAGTGAATCACGATTGGTCTAAGCTACCTATAGCAATTCCATCCTCTGTGCCAGTGATTAGGCTTGGCCATGGGCATAAAGCCCAAGGTGAGATTTTCAAAGAAGCTTTGGTAAAGGTGTTTTCTTCTACCCAATAGAGATGAATGGGAGAAATACTTCATTTATTTACTGAACATCTGTAGTCTGTGCTTGGTGCCTGGAGGTGCTGCAGCCATCTTGTCACTATGAGGGGCAACAGCTCCAAAAGGCTAAGATGGGAGAGTGAAAATGTAAAAGGCACATAGAGCCTTTTACTGTTATGTCACTGGATTAAAATTCCCCAGACCGGCCACACGCAGTGGCTCACGCCTGTAATCCCAGCACTTTGGGAGACTGAGGTGGGTGGATCTCCTAAGGTCAGGAGTTTGAGACCAGCCTGGCCAACATCGTGGAACCCCGTCTCTACTAAAAATACAAAAATTAGCCAGATATGATGGTGCACATCTGTAATCCCAGCTACTCAGAAGGCTGAGGCAGGAGAATCGCTTGAACCTGGGAGGCAGAAGTTGCAGTGAGCCGAGATCGTGCCATTGCACTCCAGCCTGGACAACAAGAGTGAAACTCTGTCTCAATAAATAAATAAATATATAAATAAATAATAATAAATAATAAAATTTCCCAGACTGTCCTGTCCCCAAACTTCATGCTATGTGAGAGAAGACAGCCTTTATTGCTTACAATTCTTGTGTTTGAGTGTTGCTTATTCATAATGCAAAGCATCCTGATACCTCTAACCTTATGCCTGAGGAAGAAAAAGAGGAATAAGCAGAAATCCTTTCTTTGGATAGATAAAGTAAACCTGCAAAAATGCAGAGTGGAAGTTTCTAACATGAATGGGGATAGAAATACTGTGTTTCCAGCCACTCCTAACTCTGGTCTTTCTTTTTTGATTTTTGGCTGAGGAGAGACTGTAAAAGTGGTGGCTAAGGGCCTGAGGTCTGGCTCGAGTCTGAATCTGGGTCTACCACTTACTGGCAGTGTGTGTGCATCTGTGGTCAGGTTACTTAACCATGAGCCATAGTTTCCTCATCTCTAAAGTAGGTGTAATAATCACCCTGGAGTCATTTTGAGGATTACATGAGACAATGCATGAGAAGCAATTAGCACAGGGTCTGGGGCATGGTAAGACGTCAATAAATGCAGCACCATTACCATTTTCATCTGTCTGAGTGTTTTGACTTATCCAATCAGCAGCATGTCTCTTATTCTCATGTTAGCTTCCATGACCTGGCATTCTCTTTCTGCTTATTCCCCTGGTCGGATATTTCTTACACCAGCCATTGTCCATGGTTCAGTCTCTTTCTTGGGCGCTGTTTCAGCCCCAGGCTTGCATGCTCCTGGATTGCATAGAGGTATCTCTCTCCCTACGTTGCCAATGCTTGTATACTCTTCAATAGGACTTAAATGTTTTTCCAGTGTGGATTGGAATGACAACTGGTGTGTGTAAAGCAGAAGGCATGCTACATAAATAAGGAGACCCCACTTAATGACCTGCAAAAATTATAGAGGGCTGGCTCTTATGATAATAGACAGTGGAACGCTGCTGACTATGACTTTAAATGGCAGGAATGCAGGGAGGATGGTAATACAGTGACAACAAGGAAAAATATGAGATGGTAACCTACTAGGTAACCGACAGCACATGAGAACTTAAGACCTAGCGCATAGATAGCAATGGAAAGGGGGTCAGGTTACATGGGAGAAGGAACAGAGTAAAGGATAAAAAGTAAATAAAATCATAGAGTTCTTCATCTCTGGAACATGTGAGTTTCAGAAGGCAGGATGTCCATGAATGGATCAATGGGTAGATGGATGAATCCCCATTTTACAGATAAGAAAACTGAGGTTGAGCACTTAAGTAACCTTGCTAGGGAAAGGCCATACAAGTAGCATACACTGGAAGTACTGATTCCTAGTTCATATGCATTCTGTACTATATTGAAAGAAAAGTGGTATCTGTTTGATGTTCTTAAGCTCTTTTGGAAGAACCATTTGTTAGAAAAACCTGAGTGTACAGGCCTTGTCGGCAGTCTGCAGATATTGAAACTCATCAAATAAAGGAGGTAACTTCCACTCCAACCTGAAGACTTGCTTAGTGTTTCTGCTACTGATTTTGGTTTGGGGCCATTGTGCACCCTGACCAGGGAAGCATTTCAACCCCATTAACTACTGTACATCTGTAAGTGTAGATTAACAAGCAGGTTTGACAAAGTGATACTGTGTATGTTAATACACTCTCAGAGTATTCCAGAGCAGTGCATGACCTATTGAGCTGCCAGTGTTTACTAATATGATTGTCAGACAGGATGACGGTGGGATGATACCTCCCAATACTTCAGTGGGAGTGAAACCTTGGGACAAGATAATATGAAATTCATTTGACTGCGGAACAAAATACAATACTCAGAATTGAGCCTGAAATCTACACTACGTGTTTCCTTACTTTTTTCCCACCATCAAACTGAAATGATCCCATATTCTCTCATAGTGTATAAGTATATTCATGAAAAGGAAATACGTTGTACAATATTTTTTGCCTCAGATCATTTCAAGTAAATGGAGCTGCAAAATGAAATGTTGGAAATGAAGATTATTATATTCATTATACCTTTGTGTGTAGCCCATTTCTTGGAAATGTATTCATATGTTATGCTTAATAAACCATAATTTAAAGATCACCTTGGATGCAAATTTTTGAGCTGTTTCTGTTATTCATTATACTTCGCTTCTTGTTTTCTTGGCAGAATTTGTCACTCTCCCACCCTTATGAAAGCCAATGGATGAACAAGTGCAATTCTGAAATTTGATGAATTTGACTGGAAAATAACAGATATGTATCAAAGTGAACTTTATTTCTATTCTCCCCACATAGGCAGAAAAGCTGGTATTCAAACTCTGTCTTCCACTTATTGTTTGAGGGGGGCGGTGAACACTGTGAGTGGCAGGTGTTTATTTATATCTTCCTGAAAACAACTCTACTAGCCAATCCCTTGGAGTCCCTTGGAGTTAGGTGGAACCTTGCAAATCATCTAGTCCAACACTCTTGTTTTGCTGAAGAGTAACAGTGTGAGTAACTTGAGATGAAAACATGATGCTTCCTAAGCAGTTATATTGAGAGGAGGAAGCTCTGTCCATAGACATCACATCTTCCATTCCCTGTCTATTACTGGATGGTGAAAAGTAAGTGATCATGGGAGGCTTCACAAAGAGGGGGTTTTGAAAGTGCTTCTTAAGATGGTAAGGATTTGATGGGTGAAGGAGGGCAGCCCTTCCAAAGGTGCAATAGCTATTGTAATGACCCAGTTGCAGAACTACATGAAATGTATTTGTAGAACAGCATCCAGACCAATCTGTCCAGAGGAAAAGCTTTATAGAAAGGGTAGAAAGGCGGGGAGGGTGGCTCACGCCTGTAATCCCAGCACTTTGGGAGGCCAAGGCAGGTGGATCACCTGAGGTCAGGAGCTCGAGACCAGCCTGGCCAACATGGTGAAACGCCATCTCTACTAAAAATGCAAAAACTAGCTGGGCTTGGTGGCACACGTCTGTAATCACAGCTAGTCTACTCGGGAGGCTGAGGCAGGGGAATTGCTGGAACCCGGGAGGCAGAGGCTGCAGTGAACTGAGATCATGCCACTGTACTCCAGCCTGGGCGACAGGGCAAGACTCCGTCTCAAAACAAAAAAAAAAAAAAAAAAAGAGGGTAGAAGAAGATAGAGGATCTAAAATTAAAGGTAAACTGGAGGCAAGTTGTAGATGACCTTGAATAATTCTCCTGAACTTCATGAACCAGATTTATCACTGAGCAAAGGGAAGTCTTGGAAGTTTTTGAATAGGGGAGAAATTCAGAACTGCAGTACTTGGGGAGGTTAATACAGTGGTGATGTGGAAAAATGGCATAGGCAGAGGGGCTCCTTGCCTTAATGTTGGTGCCCAAGATGGATATCACTCTTATCGGTCCAGCACTCCTTCCCCCACTTCTGATGCTAGAAGTCCTCTTCCCAGTAAGGACCACTTCCTCATGGCTGGGATGGATGATTGCAAACCACAGTGCCACTATTGCAGGCCTGGGCCTGCTGCCCTGGTCTGGGCAGAGTGAACCCCACCTCTGGCCATAAATTTTAGTCCAAGAATGAACATTTGTCCCAAGTTAGGATAATCAGTCTTCTCAGGTGGCTTTCTACCAGGACTATTAAGAAACTTTCTTGCAGGTAGAATTGCTAAACAACTGAATTATGATTCAGGGGCTGTGGGAGACATGTTGCATCACACAGCAAAAAAAAAAAAAAAAAAAAAAAAAGAGTTCTTGGTCTACAAGCTTAATCTAATTAAGTGGTGAATTCTAAGCTAGAGTGCCAAAGGGAGGTGGCCCAGAACTGGGTTTAGCAGTTGAATTGCTCCAGATGAGAAAGTGAGAATTATTCTGTTTGTTTTTGCTTTTCTTAACTAATGCGTGTTAAACCAAATCCTTTTTTAAAGGGCTACCACACAAGAACTTAGTCTGAGAGTAATATGAGGGACTGAAAGACGAGGGTTGGTATCTGGTAAAACACAAAGCATTATGAAAGGAGGATGGGAAAGGAAAGAGGAAGGCCTGAAGCAAAGAGAGAAGTCAGAGAGGAGAGCGTGCAACTGAATTGGAGACTGAAAAGAAACTGAATTTGAAACCGAAATGAAACCGAAAAGGTCAGCCCAGCATGGAATAAGGTCAGCACAAGGCAAGACGGGAAGCGCATTCATAGAGGACGCCAACTCATGGAGAAATAAGAATCCAAGCTCTTGGGAAACCCTCAGAAACCTTAGGGACTTTCCACAAATCGTGAGAAAGGGGGTTCAGTCCAGTCTTTGCTAGATGTTAAGGGCACTTTAGCCCTGTGAATATCATTGAAACATGTTAAGCTTTAATGGAAAGAACATTAGCCTCAGGGTGAGAAAGCCTGGCTCCAGCATGAAACTTAGTTATGTGTCTGTAGTCAAGTTGTGTGAACTTTCTGACTCAATTTCCTTCTCTACAAGCGGATGGATTTGGGTTGGAGGAACCAAAATATCCCTTTTAGTTTTAAAACCCACTATCCATGATAAGCAAACCATGGAATGCCTTAAGAAATGGAAAATAAGGAGGACTCCGTGGAGGCATATATTTCACAGGAGGCCAGAAGGCAGTTAGTTCTATGTCTTTCTTCCAATTAATTTGGAATGATCTAGGAATTTCTGAAAGTTCAGGTTGTTCAATACATGCAGGAACCTTCTGGGGCTGGTTAACAGCTCCAGGTTAATAGGGCCTGTTTAATTACACTTGCCATATGCCAGGCACAGCGAAATGTGGCTTCCATGTACCAGGTTCTTATTAAAATTTTAGGGACGGATGGTGTCCCTTTCCCAGGAAACTGAGGCACAGTGATTAAGCAACTTTCCAAGTTCACACCTGCTGAGGGCCAAAGCAGGGATAATTATGCTGGTGTCAGAGTCCAGAGCTGTTTCTTGTATGCTGCATCACCTTGTCTGTCGATGGCGGACGGCTGTATCTGCAGTGCCAGCCTTCCTCACACGTGCTCACATTCTGTCTATTGTGTGAGCCTCAGGACATCCCCGTGTGGGCAGGACAAAGATGACTGTCCCTATTCTATGGTTGAAGAAACTGACTGATCTGCTGAGACTACGTAGAGGAAGACCCAGGACCCAAATCCAGGCAGGGCATCTACCAGGGTCATAGACCCAGGCAGTAAAACCTTCCAGATGTGCTTTGAGTAATCTGAGATTCTGAGACTCTGTTCTTCCCACACTGGAGGAGTTGAGAATGATCTATTTCTTCTGAGGTTGTGCAGCAAATATTACATCGTTTACGTAACAAAGACTCCTACTCACTCTTACGTACTCGCCTCCCTTCCAGAGGGATCTTGCGACATGTAACTGAATAGAAACCAGCCAATCCTTCCCAATCTTCATTGTTTTGTGCCAGCATCGCTGTCTTTTCCATGCTGGGAGTGCAGGTGACTTCCTGACCTTTGGGAACTGGATCAGCACATTGGGAGTAGACATGGGGAGATGGCCTCAAGAGTGTGTTCTGGGGATTCAGACACTCAGGGGCTCAGCAGTGCCCGAGCATCTACTCACAAGTTCACACTTACATATACGGCCATTCCAGCCAATCCCCAGCATCTCCCTGTCTCCACGGTGTCTGGTGGGCATGGAAGTACATGCCTCTTCACCAATTCTCAAGCTGAGTTTTATACTAATGTCGAATCAGCTGTTATCATGAGACTAAAATAGCAGTCAGCTTACCACGAAGTCTTAGCTCAAGGGCCACTTACTGATTTTGTTTTTCATAAGTGGCGTCTCGTTCACAGCCACGCTAATTTTAGCCATGGTTATCAGCTCCAGTTTGGGTAAATTCAGCCTCGATGATGTCAGTCATGGCTCCGTTGCCTTCATCAGGGTTTTCAGAAGGAATGGCTGTTGGTAAGGGCCCCCTTGAAAACTTACTGGGGCTAAGGACAAAATAGGCAAAATATGCTTCTCTCCCAGTGTGTGTTTGTATTCATCTTTTTTTTTTTTTTTTTTTTTTTTTTTTTTTTTTTTTTTTTTTGAGGCAAGTCTCGCTCTGTCGCCAGACTGGAGTGCAATGGCGCGATCTCAGCTCACTGCGACCTCTGCCTCCCAGGTTCAAGCAATTCTCCTGCCTCAGCCTCCTGAGTAGTTGGGATTACAGGCGCCCTCCACCACACCCTAATTTTTGTATTTTTAGAAGAGATGGGGTTTCACCATGTTGGTCAGGCTAGTCTCAAACTCCTGACCTCAGGTGATCCGCCCACCTCAGGCTCCCAAAGTGCTGAGTTTACAGACATGAACCACTGCACCCAACCTGTATTCATCTCTCAAGAGGAAACCACCTTCCTCATCCCAGTGCCTGCCCCGGCATGCAGGCGTTTCACATGTAGAGAGTTTTCATGTTTGTCTCAAATGAAAAAGTAAAATTTTCCCCAAATCAAAGAAAGACATCATGTTAATTCTAAGAAACAAGACTAAAGTCCAAACTTATCTTGATTATATTTTAAAGTTTAAGGAATTTGCTATAAATGTGTCCAGGTAGGAAAAGAAATCCAAACTCAAGGAAGTAAAAATCAGGCTAGTATCAGAATTCTTCTCTGCTCTTAAAATTCCAGAAAAGAGTGAGAAAAAACCACAGAGTTTTCGTGTTTCGATCCTTCGCGAAAACACAAGCAGAGTGGGGAGGAAAAGGTGGTGGGTGAGGGAAATTGGAGAATAGAGTTTTGATGGATTGCTTTAAGGAAAATGAAGATAACACAAATATTAATAAAGTTGCTTTGCACATGAGTAAGAGTTAACAATTCTGAAACTACAAGTGTGCTACAGCCAAAGAAATAAATGAGCAACGTAGTTAAGGGGAATCAGCTTCTCACTATCAGAGAAAGAAGTTAGAAACAAGGAAGGAGGGAAGGCTAGAAGTTCCCCTTTGGTGCTGGATAAAAGTCAGAGCTTCCAGTGTGAATTTATGGATATTTGATATATGGACAGGCAGGTAGATACCGAAATACAGAAATGTTTGTACAGTATGCATGAGTTAACACACATACATATATTGCATGCTGAGTGCTCCCTAAAAGTGACACCCCAGTGGCAATGAGCATATCCAGCACCTAGATCTTAGTTTTTAAATACTATTCTCCAATAAAAGGAAACAGGGCTCTCAAAAGAAATACCTGATAAATTATAAGGTTCAGGCCAGGGCAGAGAAAATATAAAATGAGCCTGGGGGATCTTCTAGTGTCAGGAAGCAAAAACATGTAGAAAAAAAAAAAGAAGAAGAAGAAAAAGCAAAAGAAAGGATGAGGGCATGTCAAAAGGATGCAAGAGTTAACTTAACCCAAAAGAACTCCCAATGGCCAACCTGAACTAAGCTGATCAACAGAATAAGTAATAACATTTAGTGTTGAATTATAACCCAAAGAAGAAAACAAACATCCACAAGTTCATACTGGTATAAACACATGATTTAATGAATGAAGAACTGAATGACTGACAAATATTCCTTGCAGAAGAATTCCAGTTACTAAGTGGAGAAGGAATGAGGGAATTAAAATATCACTCTTAGAATACCAAAGTAATAATGGCTGCTGGCAAGATCCATCAATGAATGCTAAAATTAGTGGGTGAAACTTTAAGGATATTTTAAACAGGATGTTTTCATAGGCTCGAAGTTCTCCCCATCACATTTATTAATTCCCGTGTGGTTTTAACATATGTCTGCAAATTCCTTGGTACTCCTCCCTACAGGAGGTAGGACTTAATTCCCCTCCCCTTGAATTTGAGCTACACTTAGTGACTACTTCCAACAAGTAGTACATGGAGAAGAAAAATAATGATTTTGTAGTGAACAAACTTGGCAGACACCACCTGAAACAAATGATCGACATTAATTATCAGTTGTGATAAGTCATGTTGATGCTATGTATTTCCTGATATGATATGATGAGCAGGTACATCCTGTGCAATATTTTCCCACAAAAATCTATAACCGCAGTCTAATTATGAGAAAGCATGAAGCAAACTTAAATTGAAGAATATGTTTACAAAAGACCCTAACAGCGCCGTTCAAAAGTGCCAAAGTCATGAAAAACAAGGAACGATTAAGAAACTGTCACAGATTAGAGGAGAACAAAAAGACACGATAAAAAAGTACAATATAGTGCCCTGGATTGGATTCAGAAAAGGAAAATGACATTAGTGAAAAAACTGGTGAAATCTGTGTAACAACTGTGGTTCTATAAGATGTTAATATTAGTAGTTGTTTAAAGAATGTGTAGGAACTCTCTGTAATTTCTTTCTATTCTACTGTTCATTTAAAATTATTTCAAAATAAAAAAATTTAATTGCAAGCACACAAATTAATTTTAAGAATTTCAGCTATATGATGAATGCAAGAATTCCACCCCTAAGTATCACTATATGTATATAAATGGGTGATAGGCCAGGCACGGTGGCTCATGCCTGTAATCCCAGCACTTTGGGAGGCCAACATGGGTGGATCACTAGGTCAAGAGATCAAGACCATCCTGGCCAACGTGGTGAAACCCCGTCTCTACTAAAAATACAAAAATTGGCCGGATGTGGTGGCTCACACCTGTAATCCCAGCACTTTGGGAGGGTGAGGCTGGTGGATCACCTGAGGTTGGGAGTTCGAGACCAGCCTGACCAACATGGAGAAACCCCATTTCTACTACACACACACGCGCACACACACACACAAATTAGCTGGGTATGGTGGCACATGCCTGTAATCCCAGCTACTCGGGAGGCTGAGACAGGAGAATCACTTGAACCCAGGAGGTGGAGGTTGCTGTGAGCCGAGATCTTGCCATTGCACTCCAGCCTGGGCAAGAAGAGTGAAACTCCGTCTCAAAATAAATAAATAAAATAATAAAAATACAAAAATTAGCCGGGCGTGGTGGCACGCGCCTATAGTCCCAGCTACTTGGGAGGCTGAGGCAAGAGAATAGCTTGAATCCGGGAGGCAGAGGTTGCAGTGAGCCAAGATCGCACCACTGCACTCCAGCCTGGAGGCAGAGGGAGACTCCGGGGTGGGGGGCGGGGGGGGAAGCGGTATAGCATATTACATAATTTTGAGCAAAAAGGATAACAAAGTGACAATATTGCCATTATACAACATAAAACATGAAATGCAGAGAAAATGCATTAAAAGGGAAATAAATTGTTTCAGTTTGATAATAATTATCAACTGCAATAAAGATATAATTGGCATGTAACTTTATCTGTCAAATTAAATGTCCTCACAATTTATAAAGTAAAAACTCTTGTTAAGTGTAGACGATGGCATTAACCGAAATATGAATGTTGATGGTTTTAACACACCACATTTGGTCAAGTAGACATAACATGCTTAATTGGATAATAAAAGAAATAAGGTTGATTTACTAGATATGTCAAACTTTTTAACCAACAGGGAATAGATATTCTTTACAAAGCCCCAGGGATAATTTTGAAAATTGATTATAATCTACAATCCAAAAAATTGCCAGTGATTTCTAAAAGGAAAAGTACATACAGGCTACCTTATGTGGTTACAATACAATAAAACAAGAAATTAACAAAATGTAACTCAACAGCCACAAAATTCCAAACAAGTTCAGATGTTAAACTGACCATGCATTCCTAGAGCAAACCCAGGTGATATTATTATCCTTTTTATATATTGCTGGATTTTATTTGCTGATTGTTTCTACGTTTATTAAGTCATATGAGTCAATATAATGCCTGCTTCGTTTTGGGATATGCATTATGCTGGACTCATCAGATAAATTGGGAAGTATTTCTTCCTCCAATATTTTTTAAAGAGTTCATATAAGATTGGTATTATTTTTTTCCTTAAATGTTTCATACAATTGGAGTTTTTTTGGGGAAAAGTATTGGATTACGAATTAAATACCATGAATACAGTTAAAGCTATTCTGATTTTCTGTTATTTCCTGAGTCAGTTTTGATAAATTGCACTTTTAAAGGAATTTGTCCTTTTTATGTATGTTATATTTGTTAGCGTAAAGTTGTTCATAATATCCCTCTCATCTCTTTTTTAACGTCTATAGGATCTGTAATAATATCAGCTCTATTATTTCTGAAATTGGTTATTTGTGTTGTGTCTTCTTTTTCTTGATTAGTCTTCCTAGGAACTGTGTCAATTTTATTTAATCCTTTCAAAACATGAAGTATTAACCTGGTTGATTTTCTACGTTATTTTTCATTTTATTGATTTCTGTCTTTATCTTTATTATTTTATCTTTACTGGGCTTTGGGGGATTACAGTATGCTTTCTTAAGCTATCACAGTTTACTTATAATTAATATACCATTTCACACACTATGTAAGGAGAACCTTACCGGAGTGTAATTCCATTTCTTGCCTCTTTTGTGCCAGTGCCAAATACTTTACTTCTATATACCATAGTCAGTCACCTTTTATTTCCCTACATACTTACTATTTATGGTGCTTTTTTGCCTTCCTGTATATGCATCTGGTACCATTTCCCTTCAGTCCAAAGAGTGTATTTTATTATATATTGTAGTTCAGGTCTTTGTAACAAATTTCCTGTTTTTTAATTTATCTGAAATATCTTTATTTCATCATTCTTTTTGACGGATATCGTTTATGCACATAGAATTCCTTTTAAAAGCACTTTAAGGATGTCCCATTGCCTTCTGATCTTAATAAAACATGAAGTATAAAAGTTTTTTTTTTTTTTTTTGAAAGGGAGTCTCGCTCTGTCACCCAGGCTGGAGTACAGTGGCATGATCATGGCTCACTGCAACCTCTGTCTCCCAGGTTCAAGGGATTCTCCTGCCTCAGCCTCTCAAGTAGCTGGGATTACAGGCACACACGACCATGCCTGGCTAATTTTTGTATTTTTAGTAGAGACAGGGTTTCACCATATTGGCCAGGCTGGTCTCGAACTCCTGACCTCAGGTGATCCGTCCACCTCAGTCTCCCAAAGTGTTGGGATTACAGGCATGAGCCACCATGCCTGGCCAAAATAGTTATTTTTGATTAGCAGTTAATTACCACTAGTATCATCGTTCCCAGTATGTTATTTTTCATGGACAGTTACTCGTGCTTTGGCAGGAAGTCAGTGCTTCTTCTTGTCTGTTCAGTCTCCCTTGTAGGGGATTCTCCCTCTGTCTACCTTTGCATTCACCACTTATTGCCACATTTATGTAATATTAAATATGTGGCATCTTTCTCTAAGTTCTGGTTGTCATACAGAATTTTCTCTAATACGTTGATTTGGTCATTTCATTGGGAACTGTGAGAATTCCAACTGAAATCATTCTTTTTTAGTCTGGAAATTTCTTCATGTACTGTAACTGTTAATGTTCTGAGTCTTGCTTCCTGAATGGTTGTCCTACCACTGTGATTGTTGGGGTATGTTTTTTGTTTTGTTTTGTTTGAGATGGAGTCTGGCCCTGTCACCCAGGCTGGAGTACAATGGAGCGATCTCAGCTCACTGCAACCTCTGCCTCCCAGGTTCAAGTAATTCTCCTGCCTCAGTCTTCCGAGTAGCTGGGATTACAGGCACCCACCAACATGCCCAGCTAATTTTTGTGTTTTTAATAGAGAAGGCATTTCACCATGTTGGCCAGGCTGGTCTCGAACTCCTGACCTCAGAAGATCCACCCACCTAGGCCTCCCAAAGTGCTGGGATTACAGGTGTGAGCCACCGTGCCCAGCCGATTCTTTTAACTTGCGTTCATTGACATGTTTTCACACCCTCTGAATGTGAAATTTTCTAGATTCCTCTGTTTTCAGTGTGCTCTTGGATGCAGAATATAGTTGCCTTCTGTTTTGTAATACAAGTGGATGGTCTTTGTCTTTCTATGGTTAACCAGTTTCTAATTTACATTTGCTATCCACACGCCATCTTGCTTTATTTGTTTTTAATATATGCTTGTACATTGCTTTTCTTTTCCTATCTTTTTTTATATAGACCATGTATATTTATTTATTTTCTCTATGGAATTTTAAGATATAAATCCTATTTTTAATGTAATTGTAGTTTACTTTTTTACTGCATCCCTTAGCTCTTTAATGGTCAATCTCGGGCAGAAAATAGTCTCTGCAGTTCAGGAAAGAAAACTAGAAAATGTCTTTTCTTTTTTCACTTCCCAGTTTATGTATGAGATTTTAGAAGCTGCTTATTACTATAATTCTCATTTAAGAGCGTTATCTTTTCTTTCTCAATCAACTGTGGTATTTTCGTAGTGCTTTGTAACTTTAATTTTATGAAACCAAATTATATATTTAAACAATGTCAAATTTCTACTCTAACCTTTGTATTCTACTTCCTCTTTACTGAGCCTGAGTTTTTAAAAATTGTTACAGTTTCTTATGACATTGGGGTTCATCTTTGGGAGACGTTTTTCAGGATAAGTATGTGGATTATATACTCTATGAAATTTGCACATTTGGAAATTCCTTCCATTGTCTTCACACATGAATAACATTTGTCCAGGAATTTGGAGTTCCCAAATTTTCTTCTTAAAAGTCTATAAGGATTTCTCCAATATCTTTTAGCAATTAATCCTGAAGGAGAGCAGTCTCAGCCCTCCCTGGTTCTTATATCCTTTGCAAAATAATTTACTAGATAGCTTTCTTTGTATAACAAGCTTTTGTATTCTCCCTGTGAACTTCAAAACATAATGTTAATTATAAAAATTTAATTTACAGGCTGTGCGCAGTGGCTCACACCTGTAATCCCGGCACTTTGGGAGGCAGAGGTGGGCAGATCACAAGATCAGGAGCTCAAAACCAGCCTGGCCAACATAGTGAAACCCCGTCTCTACTAAAAATACAGCAAAATTTAGCTGGGCATGGTGGCGCACGCCTGTAATCCCAGTTACCTGGGAAGCTGAGGCAGGAGAATCACTTGAACCCAGGAGGCGGAGGTTGCAGTGAGCTGAGATCGTGCCATCGCACTCCAGCCTGGGTGACAAGAGTGAAACTTCGTCTCAAAAAAAATTAATTTAGATATTAATTTAGCTTTGATAACTTATCACACAAAAAGAAGACAAAGCTATTTAGAGAGCATTTTCCAAAAGTATAGAGTAGCACTGGGATGGAAATTGTAAGCTACTTTAGGGCAATATGTATTCTGTTGGAGAGCTGGTAGTGAACAGGAGGGTGATACTGTGATATAATGAGAAATATATATTGGTTTTTGTCCCTAGTTCCTGGCCCAGAGCTCCCCAAAGTCTTGTAATTTCCTAAGTGATGCTAGGAGCATCTTTTGTTCTAACATTTGGTCTTTGACCACGGTTTCTGACCCACAACTCCTAAATCCCTTGCAGTTCCTTAAGTGACAGCAGTATCTTTTGTTCTAATGAGGTGATGCTTGCTGGGTTCCTCAGTAGCCTCAAGATGGGGTCAGGTCACCAGAAAGACCAAACTTTGATTAGAAACTTGGAATTTTCAGACACATTCTTCATCATCCAAGAAGGGGAGACAGGCTGGAAACTGAGTTAACAATTGTCCCTGCCTATGTCATAAGGCCCCCACAAGAAACCAGTAACTGAAGGGCTTTGGAGAGCTGCTGGGTTGGTGGCCACATGGAGGAGCTGGGAGGGTGGCACGCCTGGAGAGGGTGTGGAAGCTCTGGTTGCCTCCACCATCTTTTCCTGCTGTTCCTGAGTTGTATCCTTTTATTACAAATCTACAACCTGGTAGCAAACTGTTTTGCTGAGCTCCATGAACTGCTCTAGCAAATCACCAAACCTGAACAGGGGCTCAGGGGAACCTCTGATTTATAACTGGTGGATCAGAACCACAGGTGGCAACCTGGACTTGTGACCGGTGTCTGACGTCTGTGGGCGTAGTGTTGTGGGACTGCCTGAGCCCTTAACTTGTGGAATCTGATGCTAACCTCAGGTAGAAAGTGTCAGAATTGACTCAAATTAGAGGACACCCAGTCAGTAAATGATGAGAACTGGAGAACTGATGGATGTGTGGAGGAAAAATAATCCCACATACTTGGTGTCAGAAATGTGTGAGTATAGGAGGAAAAAGTTATTTTTCTTTCTTTTCAGGAAGGGGAAAGAGGAGGGTAGAAAAGAACAGGGAGGAGGAAAATATGATGGAGATTCCTGGCTATAATTGATTGGCTCATGTTTACTCAGCTTCATGGGTTTAGATTCAGTTAAGGTACTGGAAATAAGATCACAATAAAATTTCATTTTTTTCTGTAGAGAAAGGTCTAGAGATATTTTTGAAAATACGATATGTATGTTTTACTATTTTGTGAACATTGTCCTTTCTATTATATTTCAGTCCATAGGCTTCATGTATTTCAGAATTATGTTTGTACATTATTTAAACACGTTTGTTTATTGAAGCAATAAGATTATATACCTCATGTATTGCTATGTTAGTAAATATAGTGTTTATTCAAGGTAGGTAATTAAAATATAATATTACATATCTACAGACCCAAAATTATATACTTATTATGGCTCAGAGTATGTTATACATTACAAAACTAATAACCTTTTGAAATAAATATTGATTTTCTATAAAATCAGCCATCCACCCCCAAAAATACAGAAAGGAAGAAATAATCTTTCTATATATTGTGACATTTTTACAATTTCCAGAATTCCATGGAGTCTAATTTCTGCTGGGATATTTCCTCCAGGCTGACATTGGTTTCAGAAGGATGTATAATTGGACCAGTTCTTGATAAGCCTGAATCTTTATGTGCTGCGTGTCTGTAAGCTGCCCTCTCAAAGATCTGCTCTCCTCACATGATGCAGAAAGAAAATGATGTGGACAGAGAGAGAAATGTCACAATCTACGCTCAGCTGGTCTGGATTATCCAGCTTCTGAGGTGTATCCGTCGGCTGTCCCTGTATCCCATTATAAATCATCTCCTTGTTGAACATCAGGCCAGACTGGGGTCTGATTCATTGGCTGAATGTGGCTACCTGGCTCCAGGAGGAGCCTCTGTCTCAGTCCTGTAATAGTCATCATGCTTTAAGAAACCTTCACATTTCTGAACAGTTACATAGTGTCCTCAGCTGAAGAAAGAGGAAGTCTGGAGTCCATTTCCGGCAGTTAGCAGGGAGCTGTTTTCCTCTCTCTGACATTAGCAAGGTTTGTCAGCTTGTTAATCTTTAAGGGGATTTGGGGTTGAAATTTTTTGGGGGGTGGACTTTAGGTTGGATAATATAGTCAAAGTTCTTCAATATGGTTTGAGGGAATAAAATAGATGCCCATGTTTTTTATGGCTGTGATTCCCACTTGGCCTTGGGTTTCAACTCCCAAGTTTATGTGAAAGGAAAACCACAAACTATTGGATAGTGTAAGCGCTATAATAATAGTCTCTACCTTTTTGCTTGCTTGATGACTTCCCAGAATGTTTCCATAATTCTGAGGTAGCAGAAGCAATCAATAACTGCACTATAAATTACATGTGCATTGAGCATTCAAGCATTGTGGAGTCTGGGTTTCCACAAGGCCGTGGTTAACTGGCAAGGTTGGCCTGGACACATTTTCTTCCTTTTTCATTATTTCTCTGCCTGCTGCCTAATAGCCAGTTAAGATTTGGTGAGAAAAGCAGAATTAGGGAGTAACTAGACTAACCCCCTTTCAAAGGGAAGCTTTATTCTGATAAACCCCCTTAACTTACAAAAACCACATCTGGGATTAGAAGTGAAACAGAAGGGAGGGAAAATTTCTCCCACAGGGACCTGACTCTACCAGTCACACTTAGGAATTATTCTTTGACAAATACATATTTGCCTTACACGAAGTGGTAGAGATGTGCTGCATCTGGCAAACATCACATAAGGCTTCTGTACAGCTGGAACAATGATGCTCTTGTTTCTAATATTAGATGATGGAGAAGGAGTCAGAATGACATCTACCTCTATAGATACCGCGCTCAAGCTTCCTCCCCTTAGGGCAGACAGAACGCTTCTAAGAAGTGATCACCTTAGGTGTTTTCTGGAGAAGTGGTATGCTTAGAACCCTCATGCTCTTTCTCTGACACCGTAATTTAAACCGTACTTCACAGACAATTGTGGGTGTTGAGGAAATGCATAAGAGTGGAAGACAGAGGGGAAAGGAATCAGATCTCTCACTTGTATTTAAACTAGAGTCACCTTGTTTTTAGCTTTTTAAAAATTAGATTTCTTTCTGTCTCTCTTTTCTTCCCTCACTACTTCCCTCCCTCCCTCCCTCCTTCCCTCCCTTCCTTCTTTTCTTCCTTCCCTTTCTGACAGGGCCTCACTCTGTCACCCAGCTTGGGGTGCAGTGGCACAATCTGAGCTCACTGGAATCTCAAACTCTTGGGCTCAAGAGATTCTCCCTCCTCAGCCTCCCAAGTAGCTGGAACAACACATGTGTGTCACCATGCCTGAGTCAGCTAGATTTTTCATTGTTTGTAGAGACAAGGTCTCACTCTATATCCCAGGCTGGTCTCCAGCTCCTGACCTCAAGCAATCCTGCTGCCTCCGTCTCCCAATATTGGCTTTCTAAACAAGATTTAATGTGAAGAAATAGTTCCACTGCTTTAAAAAAGAAGGGTAAGAGAAACTTGAAAATCACATCTATAAAATCACACTTTGCTTTTCAGGTTTTTATTCCATGCCTTTGGGGACAGCGACAGTCAACACCAACCTGTGGCATGGGATGGATTTCTATCAAAAGCCTCTGTGAATGTGCTCTGAGAAGTTTCTACAGAGTCTAACAGGGCCTCACTCTGTCACCCAGCTTGGGGTGCAGTGGCACAATCTGAGCTCACTGGAATCTCAAACGCTTGGGCTCTCGAGTTTGAAATACAGCAAAGAAAAATGTCAGTGCTCCCGCCTATGGAGTCACCAACTCTTCATAAATCCATTCCAAATAGATCATCAAGGACACTTGTAACAGAGACGTTTTCCACACCATGGCATGTTCCCGAAGACTCAAAGTTGGTCAGAGAGACTAAACAAGGACAGCGCGGACCCTTTTTTGAAGCTGTTTTTCTATTTTTAAAATGCAGTTCAAAAGATATTGGAAAACTTTCAAAGGTTTATTCTTTCTCTCTTGCTGAACTTTTAAGGAGAGGTACAATAGAATACGTAGTACACTTGTAATCAGAACTGGGTTTAGGTCTTAATTCTGCTACTTATGATCGACATGTTTTGGGATATGTTATCTAGCCTTTTGCATACAAATGTACTCAGAAAATAAACAGACATTTGTGCTGCTTAATTCCTATGACTGTTAAACAGAAAGATGCAAAACTGGTCACAGCCGGGTCTCTCAGACTAATGTCTACATTCCTGTTTATGTTTTTATTTGAGTTCTTATTGTACAAATTGTTAATAGAAGGACCTGGTAGCTATGTGAGATATTGAAAATGCAATTGGTTATAACTTTAATATGTATAAGAGTTGGGTGGTCCAGGATGATGAGACAGTGCAGCCTTCCATCAAGTTCAAACGTGTTTAGAAGTAGGCAGAAAATATACCTCCATCACTTAAGATGCAAGGAAACAGAAATCTAATGAGGTAATCAACCTAAGTTCAAGTTACAGATGTCTATGAGTAGAAACAAGAATGAGGCAATGTATGAGACTTGAATTTAGAGGTCTTGAAGCATGTGAAAACCTCCTTTGAATTATAGAATCACTGACATAAAAATTATCAATAGGGTTTAATACATCACATCAAAGTTGCTGACAAGAATTCCGTTAGCAATCCTGTCTGAAATTTTTCTTTTTGCAACCCCAAGTGTGCTGAGAAAGCAATGCCACATCATACATGGGATTATATAATAGTATCCTTAATTGGCAGAAAGAATTGTCCTGAATGCATGCAACTCTCTATGTATCTTATGCCCATTAGAAGTTTTGATTAAATTCACATCAGTTACTCAAAAGGGTAAATATCCTCCTTAGTGGTAAGTATCTCATAACTCTGAAAAGAGTTAGAATTCACAATTGAAATGTAGAAGAGGTCGGGCACGGTGGCTCAGGTCTGTAATCCTAGCACTTTGGGAGGCTGAGGCAGGTGGATCACTTGAGGTCAGGAGTTCGAAATCAGCCTAGCCAACATGGTGAAACCCCTTCTCTACTAAAAATACAAATATTTAGCCGGGTGTGGTGGTGGGTGCCTGTAATCCCAGCTACTTGGGAAACTGAGGCAGGAGAATTGCTTGAACTTGGGAGGTGGAGGTTGCAGTGAGCTGAGATCGCGCCACTGCACTCCAGCCTGGGTGACAGAGTGAAACTCTGTCTCAAAATAAAAAAAAAAAAAAAAAAGCAAGAAATGTAGAAGAAAAAGAACACCATAGTTTTAATAGTTGGTGCTTATGAACTTATGTTTAAGAACTCTTGGCTTACTAAAGTGACCATCCAATAACCGTAAATTTAATTGGGTAATTAAATATTTAATTTAAACTTGTGATTTTAATTTGAAATATTTCTAGGTTGACAACATTTATTGGAACATTTATGAGCACTCAAAATTCACTATAAGTTTGTTCGTTAGATTTATAAGGAAAGGTTTGTTTGTTAAGTTAGACAATTAAAGCACTTAAGAAGAAAATCAAATATATCAAATTTAAATATGTATTCTAAAATATTCAAAAGAATTACATTATTAAGTTTATAATTGGGAAATGTACCATCAAAAGATCTTTAAAAGTGAATGTTAAAAATTGTTAAGAGAATAAAGAGAATAATATAATTTACAAGCAGAATTTAAAAGCATAAGGAAAAACTAGGGTTTCAACTTTGTAACTATAACTAATATTAATTTTAGAAACCAGAAATATTTCTGAATGGACTGGTCTGCATACAAAAACTATCCTCAAATAAATCTTTTTTAAAAACATTGAATTAACAACAACTCAAAAAATTATTTTGTTCATTGAGTGAGGGGTACTCAATGGGATGTAGGCTGAAATCAACCTTATTCTTTTTAACCACTTGCCATTAAATTTGTCCTGTAAAAAAGTTCTTTATCTGCTCCTAGCTCTAATCTCACATGGGTTCCGTAGCCTTTTCTGTTGCCGTCATAAAACAAAAATCTCAGTCCTGTCTTAATCAACATTTAACTCCAATTCAGAGTAATTTAAAAATTCCAAATTCCATTCAAGTTTAAAACCTTTTCTCCTCCCTCGGCTTGGCTTGTGCTAAGATCTAAATGTGTCCTCCAAATTTATGTGCTAAAAACTTAGTCCCCAGTGCAACAGGGTGGGGAACTGGGGCCTTTTGGGAGATGTTCAGGTCATGAGGGCTCTGCCTTCTTGAATGGTTTAATGCCTCTATGAAAGGGCTTGATGGAGGAAGGGAATTTGTCCCTTTTTTGCCCTGCTATTTTCTGTCTGTGGGGACAGAGCACTCTTCCCTTCGGAGGACTCAGCTTTCAAAGCACGATGTTGGAAACAGAGCTCAGCCCTCACCAGAAGCTAGTGCCTTGATCTTGGACTCCCCAGCCTCCAGAACTGTGAGAAATAAGTTTCTGTTCTCTATAAAGTATCTAGTCTATGGTACTCTGTTACAGCAGTACAAAATAAACAGCTTGCTTCAGATCAGGAAGACCAGAACAGAGGGTCAGGGGAGTTGGCTTCTTTACTGTGTCCCAGCTCTGTAACTCCCAATTCCTTAGTAGCAGCTCTTGTCTTTTAGCGTTGGACCTAGGAAAAGAGGGGAAGGAGAAAGGGCAGGGAAAAAAAACTTACTTAGATGGCAAAGTTATAATCAACGTATCTTGGAACTCTCTGACTGTGGCAGATTCCATGACTGATTTTTCTGATACAGCATTATTTGTGGGTCTCTCATAGGGCTTCCTCTGGGGTCTTCCAACTGTGGTTTTAACTCAGATAGAGTTATGCCTGGGTTTTGTGGAGTCTAACTCTTTATTGAAATCCCTTCTCCACTGCAGACATCCTCTTGGATGGGAACCTTTTGAAAAACAGTTCTAGGGTGACTTCATTCTATTGGATCCATATCTAATCCCAAGGAAAACCTGTATTTATTTTCCCCCTCTGCCACCAGGGGAAATGCAACCCACTTTCAACTGTTCACCTGTCTTCTTTTCTGTCAGTCTCATTTTCTCAGGAATGCGTCACACACAGACTGTGCCTCCAACATCAGAGAACATAGATCCAAAATCTTCAAGTGCTTTTATTTGCCTTAGGTATAAGGAAGGTACCTTCTTCTCTCCATCTTGGGGAAGAAGGAAGATAGATAACTACGACAATTCTTCTACAGTTCTCTCCAAAGCAGTTTTCTCTATGCCTTTCTTCTACATCAGCTCTTTCATACCTTCAAGGTGGGTTATGGGCTAATGTTGGCAGAACCTAATTTGCAATCTTTTGGTGGCTGTTGCACCTTAGTTTAGGAGTGAGGATACTTGAGATTTATTGTATTTTTCTCAGCTTTGGGAATCTAATCTTGAGAGTTCCATTTTAATATTCTATTGTGCCATCACTATGAAAAATGCTTTGCACTGATAATTCACAGTTGGGAGATATTATCACAGAACTTTAGTATCATTAGAAATTATTTCTTAAACTGAGAAATATATGCCCTATGGCATATTCTCTGAGATATGTACAAAATGTTGTGTTCTCATTTAAAAGTATAAGAGAAATAGGGTTCTACCACAGGCTGAGAACAAACACTTTCATGAGAAATTCGGAAAACAAAAAGCAAACAAAAATATAAACCTAAACAGCGCAACCTTGAGATGACCACTGGTAACATTTTGATGCGTGTTTGTGGGAAATATATTTCCCACAAGATTGGGATGATATTATTTGTATAGTTCTTTTGTGATCTACTATCTATATCTAAATACTATTTTACAAAACTATGTATATGTATTTCTTTGATATTTATAAAGTATAGTAATGCATATAATAAAAAATCAAATTATAGAAATGGTTTTACGCTAATAAAAACATAGCCTTCCACTCCAATTTTGTCCAACCCACATCCTACGTTTTAGATGTGACCAGTTTTAACAGTTTTTGCTTTTGATATTTCTAGTGGATCTTTCTATTTTTTTTTTTTCTTTGAGATGGAATCTGACTCTGTTACCCAGGCTGGAGTATGGTGGCGCCATCTCGGCTCACTGCAAGCTCCGCCTCCTGGGTTCAGGCTATTCTCTTGTCTCAGCCTCCCAAGTAGCTGGGACTACAGGCGCCCGCCACCACGCCCGGCTAAATTTTTGTATTTTTAGTAAAGACGGAGTTTCACTGTGTTAGCCAGGATGGTCTCGATCTTCTGACCTTGTGCTCTGCCCACCTCGGCCTCCCAAAGTACTGGGATTACAGGTGTGAGCCACTGCACCTGGCCAGATCTTCCTATTTTTAAATCAGAGGTTCTCATTTATGACTTCATATTAAAAATTACCTTGAAGTTTTTGAAAGTTCCCCATACTTGCCTTTCCCTGATATTCATTGATCCAGATCCCTGGAGGTGGGACTCAAGCAGTCGTATTATTTTTAATGCCCACTAGGTAATTTTGATGCATTGTGGGAGTTAAGAACCACTGAGCTATAGAATATACTTACACAAAAATTGCTCAACATCCATTTTAGATACTATCATTACTTTGCCATTATGAACTGAAGACTTAGTTACTTACACAATCCCCATCTTTCCTATTCCTTGCTTTCTATTTTGGTAGTTACATAATTATTAATGTTTTGTCATTGATTGTATTTATAATTTAAAATATGCTTATGCTTCTATGTCTGGTTTATCAGATTTAGACATTATTAAATTTAGACATATTCCCCATGTAAGATGGGAATATGACTCTTCTTACCCTATCTTCCATCTTTCCTTATCCCAGCTATCAACTTCCACTAACAATATCAGTATCTATACATTGCGAAGATTGATACAATTAGCATTGTGTTCTAGAATGACATATCCATAAGTTGATTCTAAACTACATAAACCAGAAATATTATTTATTTATCTATATAGCAAATATTTCACATATAAATATATCTATATTTACAAAAACAGCACATAACAATGTTTAAGAAATTTGCTCTGTCACTTACTAGCTTTATGATCCTGGACAAGTCACTTAACTTCTTTTTCCATCAGTTCTTTACCTCTAAAAAGGGTAAATAATATCAATCTCTTGGGGTTGTTGTGAGGATTCTATAATTAACCCATGGCACACAGCAAAGACTCCTAATTCTGTTAGTAATTCTTACTGCTTAGCCCAGTCTTGTACAGGCATTGCATTTCCTTTACTGCTTCAATGTAATCTCCGCACTACACGAAGTAGAATATTTTTTGAATCAAGATGAAATAGATTTCTTTTACTTATACTCTAACAAATGTTTTTCTAAAAATTTCATTTTAAACAATTGTTTAATGTTCTAACCACAGATTTCCTGTATAGCTTCCCCTTGCCTTGCCAGGAGTTTCTAAACACTTTTCTTTTTTCTCATTTCTGAAAACATAATATGCCCCCATTATATCTTCAAAATATTCCAATCTTTTCATTGTGTCATCTACTAATGCAAGGAATTCACTGTCTTTTGGGGGATGTCCATCCACCCCTCTGACCTCTTGCTACAATTCAGACCAGAGGTTTTCTAGACTTTGTGGATGCCAGGGGAATCTAGGGCTGTTTCCTGCATTCCACAATTTCCTCTCTGATCTTTCTCTATTTTTGCTGGTGTGAATCCTCAAATAACTTCCTCAGAATGGTATGTGAAAGGCAAATTTTCTTAATCTTGGCATGGTTGCTATCCTGCAATTACATTTTAGCTCCTAGAGGTTTTTTTTTTTTTTTCATTGACAAACTCATCCTAAAATCCATAGGAAACATAAAGACTCTAAAATAATCAAAACAACTTTGAAAAACAGACCTGAAGACCTAATTCTGCCTAACTTTAAGACTTGTTTTAAAGCTATAGTATTCAAAAAATTGTCATATTGGCCTAAAGATAAAAGCTCAATGCCTGTAGTATCTCCCAAATCCCAATCATCCCAGCTCGCTACATGCTCCCATCTGGAAGCGACAAAACAAACCCAATCAACTGATATTTGGCATCACCATCACCATCCACAGGAATGCATCTCTAGTCAAATATGTCCCCTATTAATAGATCTTAGCAGCCCCATCAATAGCAGGGAGGCTGCCTCCATAGAAGGAGCTTCTTGCAACTGGAAGGTTGTTAGCATCTGTGTTATTGGACACCTTGAACTCTGACTTTGTCTACTGATCACCACTAGTGCTACCTTAGTTCAGACTACCATCCCCTTGTCTAGATTTTGATACCAACCAGCCATTGGCATCCCCGTTTGCAGTCCTACAACCTCCCATCCATTCTGCATAGTGCTTTGTCTAAAGGGCGAATCCAGTAAGTTCACTCCTCTACTTAGCCCCTGCCAACCTAGACATACACTGACCCCAGATTGCTCAAGATGCCTTAATGCCTTCGTGTTATCTGCAAAAGATTGTTCCCTCTTTCCTCTTTCTGCAATCCAGTTTTTCCAATGTGTTTTCTGTCTCTCACGTTCAGATTTCTGTACAAGCTTTCTCTGTGTCTGGAATATTCTTTCTTCTCTAGCGTTCTCCCTACATCCTTGGCATCTCTATTTAGTTTACACTGCCTCTAGCAAGCCATCCTGGACCTTCCCACAGTTGGATTAAATGCCTCTCTACGTGCTTTTACAGCCCTCACTTACCCTCTCTTAATAGTTTTTTCTTCTGTTCACCCTACTAGACTGTAAGCTCTTTGACAGCAGATACTATGGCTGTCTTGCTCCTTGGCTTCTGGTACATAGTAATTACTAAATGCCCATCAAAATACTAAAAGAAGAAGAAACACATGTAAGGGGATAGTTTTCTTAAATCAACACTTTTCCTTTTTCTTGGGCTGTTATTGGGGAGTGTCTGGCATTATTTAAAAGTTGTTCCAATGCCGTAGGACTGGTTTACATTATACTTTCATGAGGGCTAAAATAGGAAACCAGGCTGAGTTTTAAAAATACGCTATTAGTAATGATCTCTTTTTAATGATTGTCATCTCCTTGCCATTTGGAGCTAAGAGTGGACAAGTCTCATATCCATAGACTTAAGGGCTGTTTGCTGCCCACATCTTGGGACAGAGAAGGTGCTGTTGCCTCAGAGAGTGGTGGCTCTTTACCACGGGAGAGCTGAAGGCCTGTAGATTGCAGTGGGCTTCTACAGCTCTTCCTGTGATATTGTTGGATGTTTGTGTTAGGAGAAGATGGTAAAACCATTAGGCTTCCTGATGCATTTGTAACTGATACTCACAGTGGAGAAAGGATTCGGGAGTCCAGTGGAGAACTGGCTGCTTTAGGGAGCTTTTTAAAGAACTCTTCTTCCTTCTCAAGCCACATAGGCATTCCTGCTGAATGGACTGTTTTAGATTTTCCTGGAAATGGCTGTCTAGGATAAAGACAGGTTGATTTTATTCAAAGATAATGAGATTTTTGGAGTTTTTTTCCTCCCAATGTGTGTAGGTGATGACTCTGATTTCTTATATCAAACATATCGGATAATATAAACATGAATGAATTCAGAAATGTTGAACACAGGACACTTGGGAAGCCATGCACTTATAAAAACTGTGCTTCCTTTGCTCATATCCTCTCTGGATTATTTGTGGGCATGGCCCCAAGCCTGTGACACACGTTTTTTGAAAAGGGTCAAAAATCACTCAGAAGTACAATAGAAAATAGGTTGGATAATTAACATGGATGCTTATCTTTTAGGCTGAAGAATGAAAAGAAGGACAGAGAAAGAGTGAGAGAGTCAGCGTGAGACACAACTATAATGCAATGAGTTGGTTTAGTGTTTGGGTAAGTCTTAGTGTTCCTGTGGAAGCTGGAGATTAGCCTTTATACTCAAAATTGACTTCGTGTAACATGGATTTGTCCATTTGAAGTGGCTAGTAGAAGCTTGTTCAATATCAGCCAGCGTTCACTATCTCCCAGCAAATTCCAAACGTTTTCCTTTAAACAAAAATCTAAAGCAGGGAGTGGTGTTAAATGGTTCTAAATATGTGTCTCTTTATTGATGTACAGCTCCAATAATCTCAGGCAAATTCATAGGCCCTAAACTCTACCTCTCTCTTACTGGCCAGAGCATAAAAGGAGCCACAGCCATATATTTGTGTAAATTCATGACCATGTGAATGCAGGTGGAGGTCATACACCTCAGACCTGTACTTAGGACAGCCCATGAGGGCTTCATGTTTGACAAAGGAAGGCACAAAAAATGTGCGTATCTACCGAGAGGTTACGTTTTCTGAATACTTCCAGGCATTCTTCCACACACTGTCCATAGGTCGCCTTCTTGATGATCACCCCCACCCCATGCAATTACTGATACACAATGCTCCTATTTTATGTCAGACACAGAGAAGTGACTGCTCCAAAGCCAGAGAGCCACCCTCAGGCAGACTCCAGAATCAGGACTCTTATTTAGGAATGTGAACTCTCTACTCTAAAGCAAAGAGCTGACCGTCTGTGTCTTTTATTCTTCACAATTTCCTTTGTGAGGTTGGCAATAGTTATCTGCATTTTGTAACTAGGGAGCTAGACACAAGTAAAAATAAATAACTGGTCAAATATAATCTACAGCAGGCATTAATAGTCTTTGATGATTAATTGGATATAGAGTAGGAAGAACTAGGAAGGGCCAAGTATGATTCTCAGGTTTCAAGCACACATGGTTTCATTGAAACAGACTGAAGAAGATGGTATGAGAAAAAAAAATGGAAATCATCTCTGCTTGAAAGACAGGGAGTCTGAAGCAGAGTGGGATATCCATGTGGGAAAGGCTTGTCAGAATAGGGCTCCTGCTTCCAAGAAAGGTAGAGCACTGCATAGTAAGTCAGCAAATCGAAGACTAGATTTAGACACCACCCAATCAGGGATCAGAAGAAGAATAAATTAGAGAATGGGAGCCATTGAAGTGTTATTTTATTTGAGGTTGTCTAGTAGTCCTCAATCAAACTGCGGGTTTCCTTATTTATGTTTCAGGAGAAGAAATCATGGCAATGACTAAAAGAAAATAAACTTTACGATGCTTTTCCAAAAACACGATGAATATTTTATAGAAAATTATAGATGAAAATGAGGGTATAGAAATAGAACTAGATGATAAAAATGTATGTTTAAATATAGATATAGATAGAGGAGCCAAGAGTAATATTTTGATGAGAATTTAACCTGGAATCCAAAGGTTTATCCTTTTTGTTTTGTTTTGCTTTTGTTTTTATTTTATTTATTTATTTATTTATTTTGAGACGAAGTCTCACTCTGTCGTCCAGGCTGGAGTGCAATGGTGCGATTTCTGCTCACTACAACCTCCGCCTCCCGGGTTCAAGCAATTCTCCTCCCTCAGCCTCCTGAGTAGCTGGGATTACAGGTGCCCACCATCATGTCCGGCTAATTTTTGCACTTTTAGTATAGACGGGGTTTCACCATGTTGGCCAGGCTGGTCTTGAACTCCTGACATCAGGTGATCCACCCACCTCGGCCTCCCAAAGTGCTGGGGTTACAGGCATGAGCCACCATGCTTGGTTGGTTTACCTGTTTTCACCAAGCTTAAATTACATCTATATTTAAAATTTTTTCCCCAAAATTTGCTCTAGAAAAGCATCTTGCAATATACCATCTTATTTTTCCCGCCTACGTGCCACTTATTTGGGCATTTTAGGGTATATGATTTAGTTAATTTTAGTATTTTGGATCAATCTTTCTTCATCATCTGGATTAAACATAACTGTGGTCAAGATTTATGTCATATATTCCTTCTGTACAGTTATTGCACAGTGATTAATCGATAGTAGAAACCAATTATTTATTCGCTTATTTATTCAACTAACATTTTTGATGAGCACCTTTTTTGTGCCTGTCACAAAGATAAATAAGTCACACAAAATGCTATTACAGCCAGTCACAGAAGACCACATACTGTATGATTCTATTTATGTGAAATATCCAGACTTAGCAAATCTATAGGAACAGAAAGTGTATCAGTGATTGCCAGGAGCTTCTGGAGAGCCAATATGGGTTATGGTGAGACAATAGCTAAAAGGTATAGAATTTCATTTTTGGGTGATGAAAATGTTATAAAATTAATCGTGTTGATGGTTACACAACTGTGGATATACCAAAAACCACTAAATTGTACGCTTTAATGGATGAATTGTATGATATGTGAATTATGCCTCAATAAAGCTATTACTAAAATATACAGTTCTATAGTTTGTTCTCTCTTGAGGAAAACTTTATATTCAAATGCGATAAATGTGCAAATTACCATGTAGTTAGTAGCATGGTATATACATGGAGGTATGCGTGAAGAATTTTGGAAAACAAGAGGAGGATATTCTTTTGCCCAATAGTATCAAGGAAGCTTAATAGCCATTTCATTGATTAATTAATTACTAGCTGTGCCTACAGTTCCCGGCACCATATTGCCTCTAGCCTGGATAACTATCAGCTTTCTCAGACTTGGATATTAATTCATGATTTTAAGGCCTGGTCACATGGGAAAGGAACATACCTCCTAGCTGCTTGGAGCTCCCTGAAACATTTGCTTTGCATTCAGACTGAAACCCAGAAGAACAGGAAATCAAGCTCTGACATGTGGGCATTTGGTCCAGTGGCCAGAGCTTGCTTTCCTTCGAAGATTAATGAAGCACAAAGATGCCAGTCCTTTCCTTTCAACTCCCCACAATAATCAGCTCTCAGCAGCCTGCCAGTTTAATATTACTTCACTTCAATGCTCAGGAACAGTCCCAGTTGGAAAGGGCTAGGAAAACTTGGTCCAAGAGTTTTTATGAAGAACAGCTTAACAACCCCTCTAGAACATTCCATAAGCAATATTACAAGCTTTCCTTTCTTTTTATATCTAGAGATGGGGAAAAAAGTGGGGGCAACGTTGGAATCATGAGTCAAATTTCAAAGTCAATAAGTTGAACCTCTGCTAGGCCCTGGATACTTTCTAAATTAATTGACCATCAAATTCTTACCCTCTACATCTGCATTACATTAGAGATCGTAAAGCTATTTGGGATTTTTTTGCTACTTAAAGCAAAGATTGTGTGGGCATAATGCTTTGAGAGGGCCTGTTCCTTTTCAAAAATTATTTTGAATTCATAAAAAGAAACAAGATTATCTTTTGTGTTTATGCATTGCTATTCCCCTCCAAAGAGCTCAGAGGACTTTGTATCCTCTTGTCAGTCTTGATAAGGAAAAATGAAGACAGACTTCTATATTTGCAGCTGACTCTGCAGGAGAGCTTGGATTTTCTGCTAGGCCTTTTGGTGTTTTCCAACGATTGCATTAGCTGAATTTTCTGAAAGTCATGCATTCCTTCAGTCCATGTATTAATTCACTCATTTATTCATCAAACAAATACCTACATAGGGTGCTAGACACTAGACAGACGCTGGAGATATCGAGAGACAAGGTTGATAAGCCTCTGTCCTCAGAGGGTTACACAGGTTAGTGTAAGCAACAGGCATTCTAGAAGTAAATCAATAAAGTAACTATTGGAGAAATAAATCTAGTGTTGTTATAGCAGATAAAACAGAGGGTAGGGGGATTATCTACTTTAAATAGTGTTAGCCCAAAATGCTCTTGGAGGAGGTGGCAATTTAGCTGAACTAGGAAGAGGAGAAGTCAGTCACACCTGGAAAGACTCAGAGAAATGTGCTCCAGACATGGGGAACAGCGAGTGCAAAGGCCCTGAGGCAGAAAACAGTTTAATTGTATTAGGAACATACAGATCAGTGTGGCCAGACAGTGTAGAGAAGAGCGACCAAACAGGAATATGAGTAGCACCTTGTATGTGGCGTGCTATAAACTGACAAGAATGATACTGGCTAATTGCTTTCGCTAAAGCTTATTGACTGTTTCCTAGGAAACCACACACTAGACTAAGTTGTTCACGTGCTTTCCCCACTCCAAATTTATAAGACAGGTTTCATTATCCTCATCCACATTGTAGAAGTGAAAGATGAGAAGGTAAAAGGTTGAGTCAACCACTTAATGCACACAGACCACAATGTAAGTCCAGGACAGGGATTTGAACACGGGTGTTTGGATGCTACAAGCCAGGCACTAGGCAGTCTGTTGTCGTACCACTTGGCATTTATTTAGCACACAGGGAGTAGGGGAGCCAGAGGAGTAAATAGGAAATTAACGTATAAAGTCTTGGCTCCAGGAAATCAGTGGATGCTCGCAAGAGCCTCTGAGCAAAGCTAAGAGGTCAGGCATGCCTTGCTGGTGGAGAGGGTGAGGTGAGGCCAGTGTTCCAAAAGGAAGACCAGAAGCTTTCAAAGAACATGGGCCACTGAGACAACCCAAGAAATTCTGCAAAATCAAAACAAAGGGGGCAAGAAGTGACCGGGTCTTGTTGAGAGATAATGCTGGAGCTATAGACAGGTCCAAAGCCATAAAGATCTGACCTTCCTTGCTGACTTCTATCAGCACCTACATCACCCCAAGTACCAAGATTGCCATCAGTGTTAAAGTCAAGAGCAACATCTTTTTCCTTATGTTTGTTTGGATGCAGATCAAGGGATAGCAAGGAGGAGACACTGCAGAATGCTGTAATAATGTCTGCATTATCACTCCAGCACATCAGACATTTGTACAAGAAACAGACCACAGAATACCTAAGTCTCACTCAATCCTGGGAAGACACTTGCTGACTCTCTTGAGTTAGGCAGGAGCTACTCCAAGGATGTGTAACTCTGTGTTAAATAAGCCCAAATGCAACGCTATTCCTGACTCTGTCTTCTTGAGTTCAGAAGTCTGTAGTTTGAATTCTTGGGAAAATTGCCTTTTTCTAAAGATAATGCTAAATTTAGCTCTGGGCCACTGTATGTGAAGGAAAGTAAGAAGCTAAAAGGTCAAGGAAGGAAATGTCAAGTTGGAAACGCCTTGGAAAGTTCTTAGAGCCATGCTCTCTCTTTATTGTGATAGAAGCCAATGGCTATTTTCCCTTCTTTCTTCAGTGTGCTCTGGTTTGGTCCCAGGAACCCGCCTTTAGGAGACAGGCTGGGCCAGTAAGCCCAACTCTGACAATGGCTTCCTCTGTGTAACACATTCCAAGCTCTTGGCCAAGCCCAGGACATCCAGGGGCTCCAGGGAACGCTACGCTGAGGACCTTCAGAGAGTGTCCCAAAAGCTTCTATGGCCACCTCAAATCAAAGCATCAAGAGAAAACCAGATAGAGACAACAAACTTAGATCATGATTCACCAATTGTTCATATTTCTTCTATTTTAAAAACTTTTTTCTTATTCCAGAAGTAAAATCTATTTATCACTCAAAACTTGGAAATTACAGAAAGATAAAAAGCAAGCAAATAAAAATTACCCATCACCCTGTTATACTTTTTATAATTTGGGATAAATCTCTGTAGTTATTTTTATTTAACTATAAAATTTATTCTTTTTCATAGAAATACATATTTTTACAAAGAACTTATGTAAGCATATATACCTATAAGTAAATGTATAACAGAAAATGGATCTTATTCCATATACGGTCTCCACTTCCCACTTTTCTAATAGGGGTTTATTATTTTCTTAATTATTTATAAGGGGTTTTTTTTTTTTTTTTTTTTTTTTGAGACGGAGTCTTGCCCTGTCGCCCTGTCACCAGGCTGGAGTGCAATGGCACGATCTCGGCTAACTGCAACCTCCACCTTCTGGATTCAAGCAATTCTCCTGCCACAGCCTCCTGAGTAGCTAGGATTACAGGTGCATGCCTCCATACCCAGCTAATTTTTGTATTTTTAGTAGAGACTGGGTTTCACCATGTTGGCCAGGATGGTATTGATCTCTTGACCTCAAGATCCACCTGCTTCAGCCTCCCAAAGTGTTGGGGTTACAGGCCATCACGTGAGCCATCATGCCCGGCCTGTAGGGGTCTTTTCTATATGAAAAGGACTTACCTTTTGTTAGTTGTACAAAACATTTTTCAAATTTATAATTAGCCTCTCAGTAGTTATTCCTTTTCTATATGTGAATGGTTTTAATTTCCATGTAGTCAAATCCACTGTATTTTCCTTTATGATTGATGCCATTGATATTGTCCTTAGAAAACTCTTCACTCATCCCAAAATTATGTAATCACCTGCCTTTTCTTATAAAACTTTTATTTTTTCTCTGAATGTAAATCATTAATTCCTGTAAAATGTATGCTCATAAAGGGTATGAGGAAGACATCTAGCTTGCTATTTTCAAATTGGTGAGCCAATGACTTCAATATCATTTACTGGCAAATCCATTGTTCCCCCAATGAATTGAAATGTTGTCTTCATTATGGAATATTTTTATGCTGATAATATATTTCTGGACTTCGGTGTTGCTCTGTTACCCAGGCTAGAGTGCAGTGGTGCGATCTCAGCTCACTGCAACCTCTGCCTCCCAGGTTCAAGAGATTCTCCTGCCTCAGACTCCCGAGTAGCTGGGATTACAGGCACCTGCCACCACGTCTGGCTAATTTTTGTATTTTTAGTACAGACATGGTTTCACCATCTTGGCCAGGCTGGTCTTGAACTCCTGACCTTATGATCCACCCGCTTCAGCCTCTCAAAGTGCTGGGATTGCAGGTGTGAGCCACCGTGCCCAGCCATTTCTGGACAAACTTAATAGAGTCAGGTGGAAGTCACTTTCTTTACTATGCTTTTACCAGTCCAGTTGCCCAGATATTCCTTGAAGGCCAGCCACTACTCTATGTTCTGTAAATGTCCTCTATGACAGTGTTTGACAGTGAGTGAATTCTTCAGTCACCAGCATCAGAGTTCTTTGCTCAAAATTTAGACTCTTGAGCACCAACTCTCATTTACTAAGTCAGAATCTCAGGAGATAGGCTCAGGAATATATTTTTTTCTCTTTTTTAAAACTCATTGCATGCCAACGAGTTTGCAAATCACTACTTTAGGAGACCCAAAATTGATGAAAGAAAAAGGGAAGTGAGTTGTAAGCCTAGTTCTGACTTTAACTAGTTATGTGTCCTTGAGAAAGCCCCTTCACCTGTCTCATGAATCCAAAGACTTCTGGGGTTTCTTCCAGGAATATTATCATTTTTATCCATGTAAAAACGTATGACACACAGAATAGTAGGTATATGCTTCATGGAGATGGAACTGGACAATACTTAAAACAAAAGTAGGAATTTTTGGACAAAGTGTATTGAGTATTCCAGTCAACATGACCATAGCTAACATTGGAGGGGCAATGACACAGCATTCCTGACCTGGATCACGAGCTTCTCCTTGGAAAGTAGCCAAAGGCAAATTATGAAGAAAGACTGCTGTCTTAGTCCATTTTACATTGCTATAACAGAATAACACACACTGGGTAATTTATAAGGAAAAGAAATGCATTTCTTACAGTTCTGGAGGCTTAGAAGTCCAAGTGTCTGGCTTGGAAGGCCAGCATCTGGTGAGGACCTTCTTGCTATGTCAAAACATGGCAGAAGGCATTACATGGCAAGAAGACAAGAGCATGCTTGTCAGCTCAGGTCTCTCTTCTTCTTCTTATAAAGTCATCAGTCCCATCGTGGAGTCCCAACCTGATAACTTTGTCTAATTCTAATTACTTTCCATTGGCCCTACCTCCAATCTACATATGAATTTGGGGATTAAGTTTCTAATACATAAATTTGGGGGACACATTCAAACCAAAGCAACTATAAGCTGCCTTAAATGTCAGAATAAAAAAGTTTTATTTTTGTAAGTAGGCAACTACTGGCCATTGATAATTGATGAGCAGAGGAATGGCACAATGGAAGTGTGGTTTTGTATGTCAGGAAATACAAGAGCCTTGTGGCAGAATGGCCAATTAGGAAGCTCCTAATTGTTCTGTAAATGTCTCCATTCTTCATTGTGCTCTGGTTTGGTCCCAGGAACCCGCCTTTAGGAGACAGGCTGGGCCAGTAAGCCCAACTCTGACAATGGCTTCCTCTGTGTAACACATTCCAAGCTCTTGGCCAAGCCCAGGACATCCAGGGGCTCCAGGGAACGCTACGCTGAGGACCTTCAGAGAGTGTCCCAAAAGCTTCTATGGCCACCTCAAATCAAAGCATCAAGAGAAAACATCAAGAAAATGGAGAAACACTAATAAGGCCATAGATTGGAGTGGTCATGAGATACAAAGAAGTGTTTCAAAATGACTTAGATATTCCAGTTTTAGCCCTGACAGCGAAAGAGCTTAGAAGCCATCACGTCCATTTTTATAACAAGAAAAACCTGGACAAACTGAAAATAGATAGCCATAGCTATGCACAGGAAAAATTTGAATAAATACATGAAAATATTTTATTGGGAGAAAAGGTTTACTATAGAAAAGTGATAGATTCTCTTTATTTTAGCATAACTTGAATGAAATGCCATTAAAAATTTCACATAATTTTTGAGGACACTTAATATGAGAATCTTAATGTTTACTTTGTGGAATAAAGTCATAAGAAAAGCAAAAAAATGCTAATGAAGGTAAATAGGGTTATAGAAGGACTTTTGACAGATTTTTAGTTGCATTATTAATTTTGGTTCTTAAAACCATAAGCAAAGTTACGACAAAAAAAAAAAATAGAGAGTAGATGTTCTTACCCAATATACCAACTTAGTATTTTAGAAATTTAAATGGAGGTGTCAAGGAATCTAGTCATTAGTTGTCTAAAATAGTAAAAGCAGGATTGTGGTTCATAAGGGGCCTCATCCCAGCACACACATCAGATATATCTATTTCAAGAGTAAGTAAAGAAGGTATATTTCTTAGGAAGGAATTGGGCTCTGAGGATATCGCTCAGAGAGGTTGGAAGCTCTGCTTCAAAATATTCTCAGCTTTCTTATTCCAGATGAAACCTTGTCATCCCTAGAGCATAGCTGTCATCCATGGAATTCAAGATGGCCGCATTCACACATAGGTAGGAAGAGGCAGAAAGAGATTATAAAGAGGAAGGGGCACAGGTCAGGGGACAACAGCCCTATAGGACAGTTTCTGAAAGTTGCGTTCTTCTTTTACCACACTGGCCAAGAAAAAAAGAAGTCATATGTTACTTCTAGTTGCCAAGGAAGACGAAATTTTGCCTTTTCTTTTCTTTTTTTTTTTTTTTTAGCATCCCAGTGCCCGGTTAAAATTCTATCGTGGAAGCAAAATGGATATTTGAAGACAAACAACAGTCTCCACCAAAAAAGGAGGGAGGCAGAACTGGAGGGAGGAAATTGAAAAGGTATTGTAATGTGGAATTTGGGAGCATCTTTGTGAAATAGTCTCTGAAATGAGCATAGATGTGGATATTTCTTGGCTCCCCTGGCATGAATGATGTAAAATAACTCCCAAGTTTCCTAAAGTTCCACAATCCTGAGTCACAGCTTTCTGCAGCATCAGTTCATGTTATCCCAGAGCCTGAACAAGACACTACTAGGAAAAAGAAGTCCTTGTTTTAGAAAATTTTAGAAAATAATGATAATAATGTATGAAACCATGGCATCATGCTGTGTATAATATTTTAATCTGCTTTAAAACTTAACATTTTGATAACATTGTCTGGAACAATAACCAACATAGAATGAGAAATTCCCCAGAGAAATAAACCTTTTTCTAAATCATTTTTTTTTAATGTCTGCATAGCATTTCACCATAATTTATTTTACCAAGACCCCATGGTTGGATGACCACATCATGTAATTCTGCCACAGCAGGTAAAGCAAAACCTACCTCGACCATAAGAATGCCTTCTATTATCCAAGTCAAACAAACAACTGCTCGACTGTTACAGAACCTGTTTAGCTTAAGCCTCTTATTCTGTTTTCCCAATTAGCAATTGTCCAGGTAAACCGTTAATCCCAAATTGCTCACTTGGCATTAAAGGATTTTTTTCCCCTCTTTCCTTTAATCAGTGTAACCAAAGAAAACCATGAGTAACTTTGACTTTCAGGTATCAAAAGTGGTTTTCCCGGTCTGTGACAGGTTTCATTGAATGTGTGCAACAGAGGATGGAGATTGATGCATAGGCAGGTCTGCTGCCCAGATGGCCTACCTAGTCTTGTTTTGCTTTTCAATTGAGCCAACATTGAAAATGAGAATATTTCACATAAACATGTAGAGTTCTGGCTTCTCTTAAAATATCTGACAGTTCCTGGCCCACACGCTTACATGATTAAATTGGGTAGGAACTGGTTAGTGGCCTTTCTCTGTAGGATGCAGATTCTAATTCCATTTGGACTCAGTATTGTGTCTTTGACTCTGAGACCAAGTTGCATTTGCATTTATAAGCATACATGGGATGTCGGTTTTCTCAATAAAGGAAAACCCTCCTCCCTGACCATGTCTCTATCAAAATTCAGAAAGTAAAAGATAAGCTAAGAAAGTTGCTTGCGTGCTTTAAGAAAAATGGAAGAGAGCACATCACTTAGAGGAAATGCAAGGTTCTTAAATAATTGCCTGTCACATCAGCTCACTCATGCTATCACCTTCCTGGTTCCAGAAGGTATTTGAGTTTGAGATCCCTGGTATAGAGCTTACTCCTGAAATATTTACCCAACAGGAAATCTAACTTGAAGTTTTTTCTAGTAAAAGAAACCATCTCGGTAACTTTATCCATCTCATTCTTCATCAAAACGTAGCTGTGTCTCTAGGTGACTGTCTCATACCCCTAGTCATGCTCATGATCCCATTCGTTCTTAGCTTCTGGGAGTTTTGCTTCCAACACTAAGTCCATCTGTTTTTTACATCTCTACTCTTTTACTGCACAGATCTCATCAGCTATTAAGAAAACTACTACTTCCCTTTACTACTGCTGTTTCTTCCTTTCATTGCCCAGATACTTGAGCAAATAGTGTGTGGTCCTTACCCCAAGTTTTGTGTCATTTATGCCATCTGCTACACTTACCTCAAGCCAAGTTTGATTCCATGCAGTCTGGGGTTCATTCTAATAACTTCCTTGATCATTCTCTCATCAAGATCGTCAAAGGTTTCCTTCTAACCACTTCCGGTTACTTTGCTTCCATTGAATGTACTGGGCTTTTAACAATACTGGATTTCCATGCTTTTTTGAGAACTTGTTGCCCCTGGATTTCATGACAATAGATAATCTAGGTTTTTCCACCCCCAACAGGAAATGGCTTCCTAGCTTCTTTATTTTCTATAAAATCTAAACTTTCTCCTATGAAGAGTGTGTTTGTATTTACAGCTCTCATTGCTACGTATATCTCTTATGCCCCCAGGTGATGCATCTTTACAGAAGCTTTTACCCAAATATATGTATAAACCTTTTAGATTTTAAGGTTTTAGATTATAACACCTTTTAGATTTTAGATTCACTTACAATTAGCTTAATGAATAGTGTATCATATTCCCAACTGCTAATGTTGATATTATTAATTCTACTCTCATTTTAGGAATAAACAACTCCAGAGAAGTTAATATGCACCTGCTCATGAATGACTGGAAAATAGTGTGAATGTCAGCTTGACGGCTGCAGAAACTTGGTGCTGGGGAAGGCAACAGCTGACAGTGATGATTAGACACCATGAATTAATAGTAGGAAGTCCATATGGTGATACAGACAGAGAATCTTCATTCAGTTCAGAGAGTCTTAATCAGCTCTGTCACTTAATTGTTACATGACTGTATTAGCTATACTAAGTGATTGCTCTGACCTGTTTTCTTAGCTTTAAAATGAACAACATCATAATAATTAAATTGCTTGAAGTTGGGATCTGAAACACACTTTTGTTTGTGGCAGGAATTGGTGTTCTTGTTCGCCGTGTCCACACCACTGAGATTTTCTGTCTTCCTTTTCTGTTCTCCCTGTTTTCCCCAAGCAGCCTTACCATGAATGTGACAGAGCACTAGCAAGCTCCCTGACACTGAGAACTCCTGCTGAGGGCCTGGTCTGTATGCCTCATCCCCGGGGAGGTGATGATTCATCCGCTCAGCCGGCACCATGATGAGGTGCTGTGTCATCTATGTGGGTGGCTGTGATTTTTGAGATGCTCCTGCAGCTGTGACCCATCCTCATAGGGAACTCCTTTGGATGCTGAAATAAGTTCCTTGGTATTCCTGATTTTGCTGGCTGCAATGACCACTTCAGAATTTCTACGTAGGAGGGTCCTAGGGTCAGCCTTTTATTCGGGGAGAAGGATTTGTCTAGGAGACTTCCTTAAAACCGCACATGAATAGCAAGTTCATTATTTTTACACACATTGCTTGTTTATTTGAGGGGACTGGAAGGTACTAAGGAAAACCTACATCCAAGCCGCTGTGAAGCACCAGTTACTTTCATTTTGGAATTGACATTTGTACCACTCACCATTTCTCTTTTAGGGGAGTGGCATAGCCCTTATGGTTGGATTGTTTCCACCAATTCTGACCTTGGTATGTCCAGCTCCTTCATTTCTCATGTGTCCACTTGCTGATGGTCCCACAGTATCTACTGGTTCTTCCTGAGATGTGACACATTCTTCTAAAAATGTTTTCATTCTCCCCGCCAGCATCACCCATCTGTTAATCAAATGATCATCTTGATAGCAGCACCAGCTCTTTCTTCTCTTAAAAGGCCAAGCCATTCCTTAAATCCGGTAGAATATCGTAATTCCTTTTGTTGATGGGATCAATAATGATGACTCCTCTTTAATTTCCTCTTTTAACCTTAGTAAACCTGGCTAGAAGTCTATGAATTTTATGAATCCTTTCAAAGAACCAACTTTTGGTTTCACTGGTTTTCTCTATTGAGTTTTTGTTTTAAATTTGGTTGATTTTTTTAATCTAATTTTTAAATTTTGTTTTATTTTAAATTCAGGGAGTACATGTGCATGTCTGTTATGTGGATATATTGCGTACTGGTGAAGATCGAGTTTCTAGTGCACCCATTATCCAAAGAGTGAACATTGTGCCCATGGGTAATTTCTCAACTCTCGCACGACCCCCTACCCTCACTTAAATATTTTTTCTTTCTTTATGTTCACTTTAGTCTTAAATCACTCTTCTTTCTCTAGGTTCATAAGGTATAAGATTGGATTTGGATCTTCTTTTTCTGACATATGCATTTAATACCATAAATTTCCCTCTACGCACTGTTTTTACTACATGCCACAAGTTTTGATAAGTTGTATTTCCATTTTTGTTTAGTTCAAAATAGTTTCTTTTTATTTGAGACAGAGTCTCGCCCTGTCCCCCAGGCTGGAGTGCGATGGCCCGATCTTGGCTCACTGCAACCTCCGCCTCCCAGATTCAAGCGATTCTCGTGCCTCAGCCTCCTGAGTAGCTGGGATTACAGACACACGCCACCATGCCCAGCTAATTTTTGTATTTGTAGTAGAGATGGGGTTTCACCATGTTGGTCAGGCTAGTCTCGAACTGCTGACCTCAGGTGATCCACCAGCCTCAACCTCCCAAAGTGCTGGGATTATAGGCATTAGCCACCACACCTGGCCCTAGTTCAAAATATTTTCTAAGTGTATATTGAGACTTCTTTTTCGATCCACGTATTACTTAGAAGCATGTTGTCTAATCTCCAAAAATCTGAGAATGTTCCTTTCTTTCTGTTAATAATTTCTAGTTCAAGTCCATTGTGGTGTAAGAACATATGTTGTATGATTTCTATATTTTAAATTTAGAAAGGTATGTTTTATGTCCTGGAATTTGGTCTATTTTAGTGACTGTTCCATGTGAGCTAGAGAGAAATGTGTATTCTGCTGTTTTGGGATGGTATATTTTATGAATGTTAATTATGTCAGTTTGATAGTGCTTTCACTAGCACTTCTTATTAACTCTTGGATGTTTTTATGTATTTTGCTACTAGTGAAATGCCAATTTATTATTAAGTATTTTGATTCTCAGTACATCATATATACTGAACAAATATTTGAAAGAAAACTGAGGTTAAACACTTAGACTTATTTCATTCACTCCTCTTATTTTATGCACTATAAGGTATGCCAGAAAGATAATGTGACTTGGCCGAGATCACTCAGCTGCATATATCTCAGCTGCATATATTAATGCGCATACCAAACAGGTACAATAAGAGTGTAACAGTAAAAAGAAAAGTAGTTACTGTCCAACAGACATAGATTTGAACCTTGGACTGCTCACATACAAACTGAGTAACTGTGGCCTTTCTGCATCTCAGTCACTCAATCAGTAAAAATTGTGGACCACAACCTCAAGCTTGCAGAGTTGTTGTGAAGATTAAATAACAAGTTGCATTAAAAACACAGCCCACGCTGAGCTCATGACACTGTATGTGTTCCAAAAGTGCTCTGTCCTGTCTACATCTGGAAATAGGAGAGCTTATGCCACCAGGTACAAAAAGAATTCTCTGCCGTTGAAACCCCATCTCTACTAAAAATACAAAAAATTAGCCGGGCGTGGTGGCGGGCGCCTGTAGTCCCAGCTACTCGGGAGGCTGAGGCAGGAGAATGGTGTGAACCTGGGAGGCGCAGCTTGCAGTGAGCTGAGATCACACCACTGCACTCCAGCCTGGGTGACAGAGCGAGACTCCATCTAAAAAAATAAATAAATAAAAAATAAAGAATTCTCTGTGAAGCAAAAGTGATGACATTATTGCAACAAACACAGGGAAAATTGAGAAAATAATCTTCACTCAAAGAATCAATTGAAATAAGATAATAAGACTGTCCCATATAAAGATATAGCAGAAAACTTTTGAATCCATATCCCTCAGCTGATTAATGACAGATAGGCCAGCTTCGCTGTAAAGAGTCCCATTGGGTTTAGAGCTTGTTTTCAACTATGGAATCACAAAGTGTCTGTCCTGTGGGTAACTTCAGTGACTTGGATGTGGAGCTATTTTAATATGTAGTAACTGTGGATGAGAATTTCTGTTGCCCTATTTTTTTTTACGCCAGTCACTGGAAACCAATAGTTTACTTCTAACTTTTATCTATTATGGTCCAGTAGCCAATTTGTGTTTTCTCCACGCCGGTAGCACACCATGCAAATCTGTTCTGTGCATCTTGGGTTTCTTTCCGGGTGTCCTGTCCTGGAAGGGTGCAGAACACTAGTGCACACCGAATGAAGGATAGTATCCTGGGAGGCAGTGACTCACTCAGACACATGCCAGGTCCAGAAAAGTATAGCATCCGGCCGAGTCTTAAATAATCAATTCCGACAATTACAGATGGAGTAGAATTTACACACAGGAAATGTCAGTCAGATAATGGCTCTGTGTAATATCAGGAAGGTTCACTGTGCTAACTTCAAATGTCACTTATTAAAAGAGGCTGATTATGTTTATGTTTGTTTACATTTGGCCACATGATAATCTTACTTGTTTTTATGTTGTAGTTGTGTCTAATGATTCCTGGAATAATCTTATGTTGCTGGTTATCTATACACTGAAAGGAATATGTTACTCAAATGTACAATGTCACAAAATAGTTCTTAAAAACATTTTTATTGTTTTTGACATGATGCCCAGAAATAATCATTGCAATAAGCATTGTTTTAGGGTTCACTGAACTGGGACTATCCTGGTACCTGAAAAGGATAAACTAGATAAGTAGCTATGCTCATGATATGGGGCCTTAACCCAAATTACATGTGTTTTTAAAAATTCAGGTAATATTTTTACTTATTTCCATTAACTTTTTCATGTAATTTTACTTCCTATTCTGTTTAAGAATATGACTTATGTAGTGTGGATTTTTTTTTTTTTTTTTTTTTGAGACAGGGTCTCACTCTGTCACCCAGACTGGAGTACAGTGGCACAATCACGGCTCACTGCAGCCTCAATATCTTAGGCTCAAGTGATCCTCCTACCTCAGCCTCCTGAGCAGCTAGAATTACAGGTGCACACCACCATGCCCACCTATTAGTATTTTTTGTAGAGATGGGATCTCACTATGTTGCCCAGCCTGGTCTCAAACTCCTGGGCTCAGGAGGTCCACTTGTCTAGGCCTCTCAAAGTGCTGGGATTACAGGCATGAGCCACCGCCCCCATCAGTGTGGATTTTTAAAATAAAATTCCAGCCTTATCTGAAAACAGCTTCATTCATGTATCCAATCATAAATAGTATAAAAGCACTATAGAAATCATAAAGAAAAAGGCAGGTATACAACTACACAAAAACTTAGCATTTCTAAGTATCCAAAACACTATGAGAACACTTAAAAGTAAAATATACGCTGGAACAAAATGAAGGCTAATATGCTGAGTAAGTATAGATCTACTAAAACATCAGTAAAAACTATTATCCTGAAGGAAAAGTGGGCAAAAAATGAAAATATTAAGCATGCCAAATATTGGTCACACTCAGTATTAATGAAATAATGGACAGCGAGGCATGATAAATCAATTACAAATTAAAACACAATTTTATATCTTGTTAGAATAAAAACTTTGCACAAGTTAAATTTAACACAGTTTCATTGAGCAAAGAGCAATTCTCGAATTGGACATCCTAAGAACCAGAAGTACTTCTGAAACGTGTGTAGGCATTAAATGTTAATTTTTTGTGCAATTTTATATCAGCCTTTTCATTTATGATTTTTATAGTGCTTTTATGCTTATTATATGTGGATGCACGCATGGAGGTAAATTTACGGAAAGAAAACACCAGTGAGGTAAAGAAAGCTTGATTGATAACAGCTCCGGGTTTGCCTTCCTTGAACACGGTCCGATTAGTTTGCAGTCTTTGATTGGGAAAGCTCAGCTGCTGTGATTGGCTGAGACTACTCGTAGGCTAGGCTTTCAGCTTGTTTGTGTAACAAGTTAGGTTGCAGTTTATTACATAAGGACTCCAGGTCCAGAGGCATCCGCAGGCCAGATTTAGTTCAACGATCTCATTCGTCAGATTCATAAAAATGAAAATATTTGGTACTATTGTCAGTTACTAATAAGAATATGGAGTCATGGGGTTTGCTTTGCTACAGGAGTGGGGGAATTTTGTCAGAAGCACATAAAATTAAAATGCACATATCTTATCAGAGAGTCCACTTTAAGTAACTATCCTCAGTAAATATTTGCACACAAACACAGGAAAATAAGTGCAAGGATTGTTTACTGAAGCATTGTTTGTAATAGTCAAACCTTAGAAACGTGATAGAATCTTATAGGGCAGCTATAAGGTTTCAAATAATCATATACACATCTGGAATATTATGCTGCAATTAAAAGAGACTTTTTAAAAGAATGTATCTTCTTATATGTTTGTTATATATAATATATATTTAAATATACTTACATATTTATAAATTTACTTATTACTTATAAATGCAATATCATATTTATTTTTATATATAAATATTTATATATTAATATATTCTTACATATAAATATATAATATATTGTTATACATAAATATATGTATAATTATGTAATATAGAAAATATATTCTTACTTGTATATTTATATATAAATATAGTCTTACAGTGGAAAGAATAAGTATTTATAAATATGTATTTATAGTGGAGATAATATATATTTATGTATAAAATGGAAAGCTCTAAAAAGTGCATTGTGTTCTTGTTTTTTGAGAGGAAGTCTCACCCAGACTGACGTGCAGTGGTGCAATCTCATCTCACTGCAACCTCTGCCTCTCGGGTTCGAACGAATCTTGTACTTCAGCCTCCTGAGTTGTTGGGATTGATTACAGACTTGTGCCACCACACCCGGCTAACTTTTGTATTTTTAGTAGAGACAGGTTTTCACCCTGTTCCCCAGCCTGGTCTCAAACTCTTGACTTCAGGTTATCCGCCTGCCTCAACCTCCCAAAGTGCTGGGATTACAGGCTTGAGCCACTACTCCTGGCTAAAAAGCACATTGTTGATTAAGGATGTAAATGACAGAATACAGGTAGAGTATTTTACCATTTATATAAATTTAAAACATAGACATTAATAATATACTACTTAGAATTCATGGTTCTATGGTTAGATGGTTTTAAAGTATGCCTCAATTTTATCTGCAGTGTTTTATTTCTTCTATTAAAAACAGACAGAGATGCAAAACTCTGTGGGCTCACTGTCAATTACTCCATTTATATTGAGGGATGAATAGGTAGAGTACGGAGGATTTTTAGGGCAATGAGACTGCCACGTATGATACTATAATGGTAGATACTCGTCATTATACATTTGTCCAAATCCACAAAATGTACACCAAGAGTAAGCCCTAAGGTAAACTATGGACTGTGGGTGAAAATGTTGTGTCAATGGCAGTCCATTGACCCTAACAAATGTACCACCCTGGTGGAGGATGTTGATAGTGGAGGAGGCTGTGCATGTGGGGGCAGTAGGTATCGGGGAAATAAATCTCTGTACCGTCTGTTCAATTTTGCTGTGAACCTAAAACTGCTCTAAAAAATAAAATTGTTTTGAAAAAGGTAGATAAAATGTTTTAAAAGGTTAATAGTTATTATTTCTAGGTATAGAGATAGTTGTTTATTTACTCTTTATGTTAAGAGGGTAAAACATGATTACAAAAAATCAAGAAAGGTAAGTCAACCAAAAACATAAACAGGTCATCTACAGAGAATACAAGTGAAAAAATACTCAGCATCTCCGTTAGCCAAAGGGATGCAAATCGAAGCCACCACTGGCACAGATTTTTGATACCGTTTATGGTGCAGAGTAGGTGCACTGCCCGAGGAAGCCTGGAGCAGATGGGACCGGCCCTTTCCCACAATCTCCTTTTCAACTCCCCTCACCCTAGGGGAACTGGAAGTAGTAGACTGAGAAGAGGAAGGAGGATTAAAAGGACAAAGATAAGTGAAAAAAGAGAATACACTTCCCCCTGTGTTAGGGCCACAGGTGGAGTCTCATATGGGGAAGAAGGAAAGTTTTGAATTAACATATAAAGTTTTCAACTCGACTACAGGACTTTTCTACACCTGAAAGTGTGACTCAATAAGAATATTCCTGGCCGGGTGCAGCGGCTCATGCCTGTAATTCCAGCACTTTTGGAGGCCGAAGAGGGTGGATCACCTAAGGTCACGAAATCAAGACCAGCCTGGCCAACACGGTGAAACTCCATTTCTACTAAAAATACAAAACTTAGCTGAGCATGATGGCGGGGTCTGTAATCCCAGCTACTCAGGGGAGGCTGAGGCAGGAGGACCGCTTGAACCCGGGAGGCAGAGGTTGCAGTGAGCTGAGATCACACCACTGCACTCCAGCCTGGGCAACTCCGTCTCAGAACAACAAAAAAAAGAATATTCCTAAGACTCAATGTGACAGACTCAAGATGACATCATAGGGCTTGGATAAGATTTTATTCCTCATAGTTGAAAGCAGTGACAGAAAAATTGAAACAAAACACCATCCACCATCTACCAACAACCTAGATAAGCCAAAGACTGGGAGAGTCATATTTTGATATAGTAACCATGTGTCTGGCTTGCCCAGGCCAGCTTCTGATGATGCTTGTTCCAGAGTAATTGACACCTCCTTTACTCTCTCTCAGAAATGTCTCAGTTTAGAGGATGACGAAATTCATCAGGATTAAGTCATTTGTTCAAGGACAATCAGTTAAAATCTGGCAGCACTGGAATTCAAATTAAATCTGTCTGGCTTCAAACTCCACTGCTATTAAATGCTATTAATCTGAACTAGTAGCCTGGATCAGTAACATTTCACAAATATAGTTGGAAAAAAATCATTAGCATTACTCTCAAGATTATGCCATAATTTATAGTTAAACCAATAATTATTAGCACACAGAAACCCTTGGGAGTTTTTCGTAATTAATAAATAAAATGTGTATACAGTATAACCAGTTGGTTCTAAAGAGATTGAAATATGTATTTTTTAAGTGTATCAAACACTTAAGAGTTTACATTTTACATTTGCCTACCTGTTTTTCCCATTAACCAAAGGTAAGAGTCTATGTTTGAACGGTTATAAATTTTGAATTAGTAGAGTTCAGATTAAGTAGTTTTGATGTGTATTACTGAAACTAATAAAAAGTCACTATTCATAAAAGCTTAAAATATCAAGTAATAATTTTAATACTGTGTAAAACAGTAGAAACAGTGTAAAACTAGCCATCACTTTCTTGTAAATATTAAGTTACAAAATTGTGGGTCTTTGTAAAGAGAAACTTAAGTGTGTATTTGCAGAGCATTCATCCTTCGGGACATATTCTGAAATATTAAAAATGCCTATGAAAACCACATATACCTCATTGCGTAAGCTGCATTTACACATACGACACATGCTTATATGTGAATGTTTGCTGATATATTTAATCTCACAGTTTATCTGTGATACGTATGCTACTGTATTTTTTTAAAAAGAAAGGAGTATTTTCCAAGTTATGAAGCCATTTTTCACTTTCTGTCTCTCTAAATCATATCCAGAAGGAAATTACCAAGAGACTCACAATGAGATGAAATGGTGGAGGGAACAGAAGCCTTGCGGTTCCTTCTCCATCGCCTATCAGCTGTGTGACTTTGGGCCAACTTTTTAACCTCTCTGAGTCTCAATTTCTTTCCACGGATATTGGCATGACACTATCTTAACATTTTTCATCAGGCTCAGAACCCACAGTGAGCTAACATTTATGGAGCAATAATTTCAAAAGTACCTGTAGAAACATTATTCCTCGTTTTTCAAAGGATGGCGATAATTCAAGGTATCATTTTTATTATTGGAGTAAACTTCTTCCAACAATCAATAACCTTAAGCACAAAAGAACACTTCCTAACGTGGGGCTCTCAGAATTCCAAAAGAGAGGAAAGACAGGCTGGGAGTGGTGGGAGGCAGAATTAGAAGGCCCCACAGAGGAATGAATCACCTCTCAACAGATTTCTACTTTTCAGAATGTGCACGTGTTGGGGTGGATAAATCTTGAAGAAAGCTCACAGTCTGACAAGTTCAACCGCAGTTGCCAATATCTACAGAGCTGCTAAGCAAAGCCCTCTTGCGCTTGGGGAGAGAACTCCTGCCTTGGCCCAGACGAGCCATGTTCTGCAACTGATCTGCCCCGGAGCCTTCTAATGAAGTTTGACACTTGGCAGAGGCGGGGAGCCGAGGCACATCCTCTGAATGAGCTCTCATTCCTAAGAGGTTTTGGCATTACAGGAGCATACTTCCTTCCCTGCTCTTCCTCCAGTTATCTGCCTCCACTCTCAGAGCAGGGGCTGGGGAGGCTGCAGATAGCTCCATGCCAAGAAGCCACATGAGGCCACATCTGGCTGGAAACACTGGGTGTCAGCACTCTTTGCCAGAGTTCCAGTCCAAGATGCTCAGTTCAAAGTCCAGGGATCCTTCCTAGACGAAGCACTCTAAGTTTCTATTGTAGAGGCAGTGCTGGCTAGGCAGGTGGCAAAGCAATCATATGATGGACACAAAGCGGTATATATTACCCAACCTTCTGGGTCATACCTTAAATAGTGCATTATTTCCACAAGAAGAGGGCATTCCCTTGCCCAAAATGCCTCAGCGCTGCCTGCCTGGGTGGCTCTTAGGTGCCATGCAGTTTACACGACATGGCAGATTCATGAACTCTTTCATTCAACAAAAGAGAATGAAGTTCCTGCCACCGCCAGATATGCTTCTATCTGCCTGTGAGGGCTGCAGCAGTCAACCGGGTTGAAAGAAGCTCCTCCCCTTATGAAGCCTGCATTACTCCAGGGAGAGACAGCTGACAAAACATTACATTCACGGGATCACGACAGCTTGCGCTTGGTGTCTGATGTGAAAAAATGAGAGGGTGTGGGCACTGGGAAGACCCTTTTTGAGAGGATGCTCAAGTAGACTCTTTTGATCTGAGCTGAGATGTGTACTGCATGAACAGAGCACAGCCACGGAGAGCATCAGGGAAGGAGCATTTCAGGCAGAGGAATGACAGCAAGAGGGAGAGAGCTCCTGCCAGGGAAGGACTGGGGAGGAGGTGCTTTCTAAGCCACAAAATACAGGACAGCTGGTTGCCTCATCACCATGATCACTGTTTGAATGGTCCTCACCCCACACTCTACCTGTGTGTGTTACAGAATGAAGCTGGCTGGGGCTGTGTGGGTCACTGCCTTCTTCGGGCTGCCACGGATGGTGCCCACTTCTTTCCACGCTGTGTTCTCCTTACGGCTTGTGTAGTCCCACTTCGCCTTTGGACTGAGAGTTCCTTGAAAGCAGGTACTCTGCCTTCTGTTTTTGTAGCACCAGCATCTGGTAGAGCAATTTAGCCTCAGCAAGACATCTTGCAAATATTTGCCAAATGGATGAATATAAGAGGTAACATCTGCGGGAATGTTGGAGAATGGGATGGCCTCAAGGAGGGAGAGTGGCACAAATTCTTTTTTCTTTTTTTTCGAGATGGAGTTTTGTTCTTGCTGCCCAGTCTGGAGTGCAATGGCGTGATACTGGCTCACTGCAACCTCCACTCCCGCAGGTTCAAGTGATTCTCCTGCCTCAGCCTCCTGAGTAGCTGGGATTACAGGCATGCGCCACCAAGCCTGGCTAATTTTTGTGTTTTTAGTAGAGACAGGATTTCATCATGTTGGTCATGCTGGTCTCGAACTCCTGACCTCAGGTGATCCACCCGCCTCAGCCTCCCAAACTGCTGAGGTTACTGGCATGAGCCACCGCACTCGGCAGAGTGGCACAAATTCTTATTGCAAAGTTACAGGCAGAGTTAATCCCAAGGGAATCTGTCAGTGCATGTATATCCATCACTGAGGCTCTCTGATTTGTCTCACCTCTTCCTCTTGGCATGGATTAAAAAAGCCAAAGGTATTTACTCAGTTACTTTTTATTCTTTCTGATTGGGAGGAAGGATCGTTTTCTTTATACAGGCCGAATGCAATCCCAACCAATTAAAATAGAAGGTGTAATAAAATAACTGCTAAGGAGAAGTAAAACGAATAGAGAATAAAAGAAGAAAAGCAGAGATGGTATAAGAGAAATGAATACAAATTATTATCCCTTTGATAATAATACTCCTTTTACAATAACCAATCATTAATACTTCAGAATCATGAATGAGACTCTCAAAAACAAGTCTCAAATGTGGGTTGTATCTAGGTTCTGATTTCATATGGCAGTTATCTTATATACTTGAAATGCCAATTGATTATTAAAAACACATTTCTTTAGCTTTGACTACCATGTAATAGACAGGTAACTGTTACATCGTTGTTAAACTCCAGTAAATACTGCTTATTGGAAACACATTTCTTTCAACTCAACAATATGATTGTGTATGTTGAAACCCTATCAATTTGTGCCAAAAATACATGTCTTTTCTTTTGAATGCATAAGGCTCAAGATATTGTCTCCAATGGAGTGCTATTAAGTCCCCAGTAACTATCTCAGTAATAAATGATGACCACTGCAGTGAAAGTTTGGCAGTTTCTTTAATCACTCAGAATAATAACTGGAAACAAGAACACTCTACACATTAAAAGCAGATTTGTTCAAAGAATGTTGACCACGTTGTGTCTCGACTGAACTACTGCCGGCTCAGATGTTCTGTACAAAAATTTGTAACAGCAAAACCCTTTTTGGGGGCAAATGAATCACTCTGTGGGTTGGGTGCATTTTTCTACCCAATGGATTTTTCATAGCATTCCCACTTTCTTGGATTTGGACTGTGCCCTGAAGCACTGGGCTACAGCTTTGACTGGAGCTGTGTAACTAAAGAAGAAAAAATAACAGAATTGAAAGAGATGAAAGAATCTAAACCATCTCCTACTTCGTCTAACATACTCATGCTACACAGATGAGCGAATAGAGGGAACTGGTTAGTTCAGGGCCATTTCCCCAGGTTCTAGTTCATTTATCCTTTTGGGAAGTGTAAGAGATACACAAAATCTAAACACAATTCTGCATTATACTTTTTTTTTTTTTCACTAAAAGAAAATTTGCTGTAACTCCCCTGGAACTGGGTGGAGTGTAAATGACATTAACTATTTTATAATTATACTGATTTCCTGCTTCATTTAGGTTTAGGGTAGTAAGAAAGAACGTGATTCATTCGGTAGTTATAAAGTCAGGCTGACATTCAGTTTGCCAGTGGGCAAAATATTGAAACACTTCCCTTCAGTTAGGTAAAGCTGTTTCCCAGAGTGCCTGCGGAGTTTGCCCGCAACCATCCCAGCAGTCAGCAGCCGCTCCTGCCCGGGCTTTCCCACAATCCAGCTAAAAGGTTCACATCAGGGTACTTCTGCAAAGCAGCTCTGCCAGTGCTGACCGTGCACAGCCTGTCTCTTATTTTGGATCTGCTACCTATTTTGGATCTCGCTGCTGGATATGACAATAGACTTTGCTAAAGACTGGTGTGGTTCTGAGAAGTGTGAGAAATGATCTCTGCCATCACCTACATGAGCATAGTTAATAGAATGGACATAAATACTAAATACAACATTTCCACAGCAATCTATTCCTCTTACCACATGAATAGCTTTTGAGCGTTTGCCATGTGAGGCCAGCCCTCTTTAATATTCTCAATATCCATTAACTCGCTTAGTCTCCACAACAGCCCTATGGAGTAGGAACTGCTAATTTACAGATGAAACAACAGAGAGGTAAATTAATTTGGCCACAATTCAAATAGATAGAAAGTGGTGGAGGAAAGATTCGAGGTCAAGTACTAGGACTCCAGACCCCAGAGCTCTTGTCTCCAGAGGGATATGTTCCCTGGGCAGTGTGTGGATTTTGATGATAGACTTGTATATGTTGTCACCTTCGCTTGAACCGTCTAGGCAATAATAAATTGGAATAAACTAAGCGAGTGAAGGGAGGGTTAGACTAAATGGTTATTGTGGCTTAGTTCCCTACCTAAAAGTTGGAGATAGGTGTCTTTGTTTAGCCGGCTTTAACCTTTTTGAAATGAACTATTTTCATCTTTTTTTTCTGAGGGTGATTGTCAGATGAATTAATGAGTTGTTTGGATCAGTCATTAAATTACTGTTAAGTTGAAATCAGAAGTAATTCAAAGACAGAAGCCTACATGTTGTATGATTTCAGTTATGTGAAATGTTCAGAATAGGTAACTCCATGGAGACAGGCAGGAGATTGGCAGTTTCTGGGATAAGAAAGAGGGGAATGGGGTGTGACTGCTGAAGGGTTTGAGGTTTCTTTTTGAGGTAATGGAAATGTTCTGGAATTAGAGCATTGTGATAGTTGCACAATATCGTAAGTACACTAAAGATCACCAACCCACAAACATTAAAAGTGTGAATGCACTTTGGGAGGTCGAGACAGGTGGATCACCTGAGGTCAGGAGTTCAAGAGCACTCTGGCCAATGTGGTAAAATCCCGTCTCTAATAAAAATACAAAAAGATTAGTCAGGTGTGGTGGCACATGCCTGTAGTCCCAGCTACTCAGGAGGCTGAGGTGGGAGAATTGCTTCAACTCGGGAGGCAGAGATTGCAGTGAGCTGAGATTGCACCATTGCACTCCAGCCTGGGCGACAGAGCAAGACTCCATCTCAAACAAACAACAACAAAAAAAAAAGTGTGAATTTTATGGTTCATGAATTATATCTCAATTTTTAAAAATAATTTTTAAAAGGAAAAGAAGTGCATAGGCTGGGTGCAGTGGCTCACACCTGTAATCTCAGCAGTTTGGGAGGCCGAGGCAGGCAGATCACTTGAGGTCAGGAGTTTGAGATCAGCCTGGCCAACATGGTGAAACCCCATCTCTACTAAAAATACAAAAATTAGCTGGGCGTGGTGGCACGTGCCTGTAATCCCAGCTACTTGGGAGGTTGAGGGAGGAGACTTGCTTGAACCCGGGAGGCGAAGGTTGCAGTCTGCTGAGATCACGCCATTGCACTCCAGCCCGGGTGAAGAAGTGAGACTCTGTCTAAAAATAAAAAGTGCATTAAAGGCCCCTCTGTCAGGGGATCACTAATTGGAGGAGATATTTTGACCTTTAGCTGGTTGAGAATGAACTACTTCCAGAAAAAAAAAAAAGGACTCAGACCACAAGGAGATAGTGGGTAATCTTCTGATGCAATGAATTGAGAAAAACATCTAGGAAACATTCTATCTAGTGAAATGCAGTAAGTAATTGCTGAGTAGGCACCATATGTAAAGAACAGTGCTACACAGTGACTGACTCTGAGAATATGGTAGCTCTGAGGTAGGGACTTCTAAATTGGAAAATAACACAAGGCCAGGTACAGTGACTCACGCCTACAATCCCAACAATTTGGAAGGCCGAAGTGGAAGGATAGCTTGAACCTGGGAGTTCAAGACCGGTCTGGGCAACACAGTGAGATCCCATCTCTACAAAAAAATTTAAAATTAGCTGGGCATGGCCGTGTGTGCCTATAGTCCTAGCTACTCAGGAGGCTGAGACAGGAGGACTACTTGAGCCCAGGAGATTGAGGCTGCAGTGAGCCATGATCGCACCACTTACTCCAGCCTGGGCAACAGAAACAAAGCAAAACCCTGTCTCAAAAGAGAAAAAAAAAAGGAGAGAGAGAGAGAAGACACACCTCTTATGGTAAGACTGAGTAATTGCTATTGGAGATGTGCCCAAGGACCCCTGTTGGTGCCATGGTCAGTGACTGGAGGCAGTTCATAGTCACTCTCTACATCACCAGATCCAGACCTTGGACTTTAATGGACTATCTGGAAAAGGTATTTCTTGCTTGCTTAAATGATACTCAGTGAAAGCACATGAAGCTGATAAAATCATTTAGAATGGCAGAGCCATAATGTTGTTAAATATGAGTTCTAAATTTCTCTTCAAAGAATCAATAGGTCAGTATATTCAATTATTTGCCTTCTACTTTTAAACTTAACTTCCTTGTAAAGCAGCCTTTTTCGATTACCTGCTCCACCCTGACTCATTCTGATCACCTGCTCCACCCTAACTCATTCTCCACCCTAACTCATTCTCCACCCTGACTCATTCTGATTTCCTGCTCTGCCATAACCATTTTTCCTGTCAAACCACTCACCCTGTTACTCCCTTTAAATTAGCCAATTGGAATTAGTTTAGCCTGTGCGGTCTAACCCTAGCCAATAGGGGAATGATACAGCAGCAGGGGCCGGGTGTGTCAGGGATAAGAACCCCTTCTCCTCCCTTGTCCAAGTGTGTGCTCACCATTGCTCCATCTGTAAGGGCACACCCTTCTACGGAAGTACATTGCCTTGCTGAGAATTAAAAAGAAAATTTTATATTTGGGTGCTGTTTCTTTTGCAGCACTGAAACTTTATTTATAACAATGTGAAGAATTATCAGATGCTTAAGTTTATTTTCCATGCATGGCAGCTCAAGTTTTGGTGCACCTATCAAGCATAACCTCTGATCAAAGGGGGCCTTGGTGAACACAAAACAGAGGAAAAGGAAGTGAATCATCTGGAAAACTAGATCATGTATAGGTAGGCTAGAATGACTCCACCACACCAAAAAAATTCCTCTTTAGTGATGAAGATGCTCAATGTGGCTCCATCCTTTCCTTTCCTGCCTCGTGGTAACGCGTTGGATAGGTCAAATGTTTCTGGTCACTTTTAGTCATGAGACATTCTCATACCAGCTAAGCTGTAATTCCAGGAGGAAAATTCACCACTGACTGTAACGCCACTGGATTGTATAATTGCAGATGGTTCAAATTACAATGATTATGTATATTTTAATAAAAGAAATTAATGCAAAAGAAAAGAAGAACAAGCTCAATCTCACAGGCAATACAGTTACTCAGTTTCCTTCAAATCAGACCTCAGGCCCGCATCAGGCCCTAAGGATAAGGATGTGGGCAATGGGTGTTGTGCCATATTCCCTTTTCACTTCCCCATTCTCTTTCCATTTCCATCCTCCTTCTTCTCATGGCTCTGCTGCTCCCTGAGGATAGGGCCAGGCCAATGGAGCAAAATTAGAGGGAAAAGGCAAGAACTTGTCACTAAATATTCTTTGTCTTCTGACTTGGTCATGGGTGTCCTCTGTATGGCAGGTATCCATGTGAGGGCACCTTCAGGGGGTATAGAGAGAGGCTTTCTGAAAGTCCCTACTTCATTCTTTTCCATTGGGGAAGATATGCCCCTGCATGCTTTTCTTCAAATGCTGTATTAGTCATGGCTTTTTATGTTCTGTAGTTCTGATGCTTTGACATCTTGTGGCTTTGCTGACCCTAGAGAGACTGCCCCTCCCAGGATTAGCCATGTTCTAAAGAAAGTAAAGAACTGGCCCCAGAGTGTACCTTTCATATGCAAACTAGCCAATCCAGCTTCCTCACACCTCTCCACCTCTATTGGACTCTCACACTCAGGGACCACTCTTTGTCTGCCCTAATTACCCAAGGACAGGTCCCAGAAAACTAGGGACAGTCCCTATGCCCTGGAGCCTGATGAAATTATTCAAACTAGCTAAGGCTGAATCTGCTTACCCTGCCTCTCCCAATCCTTCCTGCAGAAACCACAACAAAAGCTCCTGCTGACATTTTTCCCTGACTCTTTCTGTCTCCTGACTGACCCTGGTGATTCCCTAGGTGTCCCTGTGTGGTGTGGTGTGGTGCATCTCCTTCTCTTCTACATTTTAACAAACTATCTTTTCAACAGTAGTTACCTCTTCATCTGTTGGCCTCATCATACCAAATAGTAATACAACCTATGTTTTAAAACAAATGCACGCTCACTTAACCCAGGCATGGGAAATTGAATGTCTCCATTCCCCTTCTCTTCGCCCTGCCTCCATGGGCTGGGTTAAATAAGACACTCACTGCAGTATTTTCTGGGCAAGAAGAAACCTTCGTGGATGTTCTCACACTCCCTGTGACTCTTGTCAGACTCAGCTTAGAACCAGTTCACTGCTCCCGGGTCTGGTGAATGCATGCTGATGAGCTCTTGGATTTAGATGCTCTGCAAGGTTGCAGCCAGGGGTACAATGCCAGACTCCCCTTCTTTCAGACTATGATACAGCTTGAATGTGTCTCCCAAAATTCGTGTATTGGAAATTTAATCCCCAAAACAATGGCACTGGGAGGTGGGACCCAACAGTAGGGGTTTAGGTCAGGAGGACTCTACCTTCATGAGCAAACTAATGCCGCTATAAAAAGAGCTTGTGGGAATGGGTTTGCGCTAATTTGCTCTTCTGCCATGTGAGAACACCACCTTCACCTTCTCTAACCCTTTAGCCTTCTCCCGTGTGACCTTCCAGCAAGAAGGCCCTCATCAGACGCCAGCACCTTGCTCTTGCACTTTCCAGCCTCCAGAACCATGAGAGAATAAATATCTGTTCTTTATAAGTTACCCAGTCTCAGACAATCTGTTATAGCAGCACAAAATGGACTGTGATAGATGCTTAGTCTTGATAAGTGATTGTTTCAGACCTCTCCCCACTCAACTTATGGGTGGGTGGGTAGAACATTAGGGACGTGGGAAAGCACTGCCATCCAATGGTGGTGGCAATAACTATGGACTAATACATTCTCAAATTTCTAGTCTCCTGCGTACATGGTGATGGAGTTATGATAATAGGACAAATTCATCTACCTCTTGATGAGTCTTGAAAGAATGGCCTAGCTGCAAACATGGGGACTTCTCTTTTAGAATGTGTGAAGACTTGATTCTCACTATGATCATACACATTGGATCTCTAGAAATAATTCTGAGAAAATAGTGATTTTTTTCTACAGTGTTCAAAAGCTTCAGGCAAGTCAGTCCACCTTCTGGTTAATGACACATACATGACACACACACTGTGTACACACATACATATAAAATACATATGTGTATATAAATATATCTAAACCTACTATATAGTAACATCTAGTACATTAGTAAACTTTCCACACTATTCCACAGCAGGATTTTGAATGGGTGCATTATTAGATACTTATTTTGTTTCTAATTTTAAACTTTCGTGAATAACATTTCCATAAACATTCTACATACAAATCTTTTTTGAATATCTTAATTGTATGTTTTTATAACTGACTCAAAGGATGTGACTATTTGGTTATTTGAAATATTTTAAAAACTGATCCTCAAAAGATTTTGCTAATTTAAACCACCCCAAGCAATATAAGAAGTTGTCATATCTTTATCAACAGTAACAATTACTATTTTTGTGACTAAACAAATAGAGCAACAATTGTTCTTTATTATCTTTTTCCTTGACTACTAATTATGTTTTTTTTCCCCTATGCTTTTAGGTTATTTACACTTTTTTCTTCTATGAGTTATCAACTTTGGCTTTTTTGCCAACTTACCTATTTTATCTTATTTTATCACAATTTTTACTTTGAGAAATTAAAAAGTAATATAATGCACATATATACTTTTCATAATCATTTGTAACTTATATTTGCTTGGTCTTTTAAAATGTTAAACTACAGATTGAATTAAAATTCCTGGTCAGGCGTGGTGGTGTACACCTGTAATCCCAGCTACTCATGAGGCTGAGGCTTGAGAATTGCTTGAACCTGGGCAGAGGTTGCTCTGAGCCCAGATCACACTGAACTACAGCCTGGGCAACAGAGTGAGACTGTCTCAAAATAAAATAAATAAAATAAAATAAAATAATTAAATTAAAATTCCCTTCATCCACCATCTTTGCTTCATTCCTCTTATTCTCTTCCCACAGAGGTAAGTCCTATCATGAATTTACTGTGTATATTTTGACCGTATTTTTTGCTTACTTTTATATACTTCCGCATATGTAGCTATGAGCCCTATACAATATTTATTGGCATGTTTAAAGCATATAAAAATGTTAGAATTCTATGTTCCTTATTCTACTGTTTTTCATTCAGTAGTATGTTTTTAGATCTATTTGTGTTGCCAGGTGAGGTGGCTCATGCCTTTAATCCCAGCAGTTTGGGAGACCAAGACGGGTGGATCACAAGGTCAGGAGATCAAGACCATGCTGGCTAACATGGTGACACCCCGTCTCTACTAAAAATACAAAAAATTAGCTGGGCATGGTGGCACGTGCCTATAATCCCAACTACTCAGGGGGCTGAGGCAGGAGAATCGCTTGAACCCAGGAGGTGGAGGTTGTAGTGAGCCGAGATTGCGCCACTGTACTCCTGCCTGGGCAACAGAGCGAGACTCTGTCTCAAAAAAAAAAAAAAAAAAAAAAAATCTGTGTTGATACGCATATATATGTAGTTTGTTTCTCTTAGCTACTGTATTAGAATTCATTACACTTAAACATCACAATGCATTTAAACATTCAGCAGTTGGATTTTGGTGTGTTTCCTTTTTTTGTTCCATTACCAACAGTACTGTAGTGAACATCCTTATTAGACAGAGCTCATTGTGCACATGAACAAATATTTCTCTATAAATAAATAAAGTTGATATTGTTAACGATTAAGGCATGGACATTTTCAGTTTTCTAAATCCTAACAATTGCTCTCCCCTCAGGATTTTCTAAAATTTTCTATTTTTCTACATTCTCACCAAGACTCAGTGTTGTTAAGCCTTATTTCTGCCTAATGGATTAGGTAGACATTTCAATTTTAAGTCTGCCAACTACTTATCTGTTTGAAAGTCTTCTCTTATATTCACTGGCCATTTATTTTCTTCATCTATGAGTTCTCTATTAACTTTCTTTGCTTGTATTTTCTTTTGTCATAATTTTTGCATTAATTTGCAGACATTTTTAAATATCAGGACACTGGTCTTTGTCAGTTTTATAAATTGAAAATATCTTCTCCTGCTTTGAAACTGGCTTTTCTAACATAATTTACATTATTTCATGTACTCTAATATTTTAATATAAAAAATGTAATATTAATTAGTACATTAATGCTTTATGTTTTTTCTGTTTTTTCCATGCCTAGAACTCATAAAGCTATTATTGTCTATTAATTTTTCTACTGGGGTGTTTTTTTTTTTAGATAACAACTCCTTTCTAGTTTGCTTCTACTTTTTTTCATTCATTTTTGGTGCTTAGTTTTGCTTTTTTAGTATAGAACTTTAATATTTTTATGTAGTCAAATTGATCTATGTATTAATTTTCTCTTAAGTTTTATGCTTGCAAATATTGATCAAAACATTGTGCTGTATATTACTAGATAAAGACAGATAGATTTAGACAACATATTTTAAACCTTTGATTATTAAAACATGACTGTGATGAACATCTTTGTTTCTGAATGCTTGCAGTCCATCAAAAAGCTAGTATTAATGTCAGTTTCTACCATTAATAACATGGAGTATCATTTCCTCACATATTTTACAGTACAGAGTATTATAATTTATTCTCATCTTCATAATTTACAGGTGAAAAACCGTATTTAACTTTTAATGATTTTCCATGATTCAGTGGATAATGAGTATGAGCAATTTTTCTTGTTTATTGACCATTCTGTTTCTTCTTTTGTAAATTTCTCCTTATACATTTGCCCATTTTTCTACTAGGAAATTTGTCATTTTCTTATTTTATAAGGAGTTAATATGTAGTGAGAATGTGACCTGATTTTTGTTCCAGCTTGCATTTTGATTTTAATTTTGGAGGGATATTTCCAACATACACAATTCTTTTATTTTTATATAAACATACTAGCATTTTTTTCCTCATGCTTTTCTTCAGTGCTTTTACATCTGTTGCACATCTATTATATTTATTGTATGATGCATGTGTAGATTTAAGAATAATGCTGGGAAGATATTTTGAGACAAATACTAAGTTTGAGGGAATGTATACTGGGTTACTTTGATTATTAATTGCACAGGAGACCAAATTTCCATATAAAAGAAATATTATTTAAGTTAAACCCAAATGTTATCTTTAGTTCTTTTTTTGTTTTGTTTTTTGTTTTTTTTAAAGGTACAAGCTGGGCACAGTGGCTCAGGCTTGTAATCTTAGCACTTTGGGGGGCCAAGTCGGATAGATCACTTGAGCTCAGGAGTTCGAGACCAACCTGGGCAACGCGGCAAAACCCCATCTCTACCAACAATACAAAAAGTTAGCCGGGTGTGGTGGCTCGTACTTGTGCTCCCAGCTACTCTAGAAGCTGAGGCAAGAGGATTGCTTGAGCCCAGGAGGTCAAGACGGTAATGAGCCAAGACTACGCCATTACACTTTAGCCTGGGTGACAAAATGAGACCCTGTCTAAAAAAAATAAAAACAAAACAGATACAAATACTATATATAAACACACACAGGTGCATAACTCTTAAAACATTGTATGACTCCGCTATTATTAGGGATAAGACAGCTTTGTAGGAAGATTGCTACTCATCTAGTTTATTCACAGTAAGCACAAAATAGTGCTTATCAAAATATCTTCATAAAAATATTGAGGTCTTAAGTTCAAGTTCTGGTAAATATATATATATATATATACACATACATATATATATACACACACACATATATATGGTTGATTATTTAACTCAGGACTTTGTGTCAAAAATCAAGCAAAAGTTCGTTGAGAAATAAATACTCCCACTGCAGTCTGGATTTGAGAAGCATATTCCCTTTATTATTCATCTGCTATAGACTCAATGTTTCTGTCCCTAAAATTTGTATGTTGAAACCCTAACCTCCAATGTGATGGTATTTGGAAATGGTGCCTTTGGTAGGTACTTAAGTTTAGGTAAGTTCATGAAGGTGAAGCCCCCATGATGAGATAGTGCCTTTATAATATAAAAAAGGAAGAGACACAAGATCCTCTTTGTTCTGTTTCTCTGGAAAACCCTGAAGAATATAAGTGGTCACCAAGAGACAGGTGAGGTGGAGAACTGTCTATCCATGAGGACTCCCGGGTGAGGTGGGTAGCCAAAGGTCTTTGAGTGCTGTGAGCCATATCCTACCACGTCATCCCAAGCATCCAGTAAAGCTGCTACCCACAAACGTGCTTTGTGTGTGTGGTGAGTACACTAGGCAGATTATAAACAACAAAAATGTATGTAGTTCAGAGGTCTGGAGATCGAGAAGTCTAAAATCAAGGTGACTGCAGATTCGGTGTCTGGCGAGGGCCCACTTTCTGATTCATGGATGGTACCTTCTCCCTGTGTCCTCATATGGTGGAAATGGAAGGGGCCTCTTTGGGGACTCTTTTACGAGGGCACTAATCCCATTCTTGAGGGTTTCACCACATGACATAATCACCGCCCACAGGCCCCATCTCCTAGTACCATCCTTTGGTGATTAGGTTTCTACATAGGAATTTGGGGGGAATGCAAACATTCAGACCATAGCAGGGATATTTATTTTAAAATTGAGGGGTGTGATATTCCAGTGTAGGTTGACTTTGGTAGAGAGGAGAGGTCAAACTCAAAACTATTTAGTGAGTTTGGAGTTTGGTAGACAAGAAGAAAGGAACATTGAGAATATCATGAGAAGTTAAATCTCTAAAACTATCAGGAATGTACCAGTTAGGGGAAATGTTTAGAAGGGATCTAAAACCCTACAGTTGCGATCATGGGCTCTACAAGCCATCGTAACACAGGTGTTAATGCTCCCATAACGCTGTTTGTAACCTCACTCTCTTGAAGGCCAGGGAATGCAGCTTTCATAAAAAATGGGATCTCCTCTTGCATATTGTTTTATGACCTGCTTTTGTCATCCAGCAGTATCCTGTGGAACATTTTCTTAGCCCTTTATCTCTTAAATCTCTAGTGAATGCATCTTCTCTTTGTAAATGTAAGTAAATATTTGTTGAATGTCTAGATAAAAGAATTTTAAGTACATACTATAGTTTGTTTAATCTCATATTTCTGAACACTTAAATTTGGCTCAAATCCTCATAGTAATAAGAAATAAAATGGAGATCATCCTTGTACAGATGCTTTTATATACATCTAATCAGTTCCTAAATGTGACATTCCTCGGTAAAAAGATATGCACATTTTAATGTGTTTGAAATGCACTGCCAAATTGCCCTGCAGAAATGATGTTCCAATTTACATACCCACCACTGGAATATGAGAGTGTCCATTTTTTTTTTTCTGTACCCTGCCTAACACTTGTGTAATTATTCCTTTTAGTAATTTCAAATTTGAGACAAAAACAGTATTTAATTGTAATTTTCATTTCTTTGGCTACTAGTGTAGTTTACAATGTTTAAATTTGTTTATTTGCCATTTGTATATTTTCATTGGTAATTTGATTGTTCATGTCTTTGTTATTCATTTCTGCTGTAGTGTTTTGACTTTTTTTTAACATAGAATTCTAAGACTTCAATGTATTGTGGATAATTGCATCTTTTCATTAATCTCTTAAAAATATTTTCTTGTTGATAATTTCAGTTATCTTTCTCTAGTTTTCAGATAAAAACAGTTTGGTTAATATGTAAATACTTTGTAAGTGCTTAAAAATTTTTCTTACCCTATTATTGAGCAAATGTTCAAATCAGCACTTTTAGTTTTCTTATATATTTATGTTTCATCATTTTCTCTCCGTAGTCCGTCTGGATTTTATTTTGCAATACTGTACCTGTTAGGGAATTAAATTTGTTATTTTAAAAATATTAAAGAATTTATTGAATTAATCTATTTTTTATTCAAAAATTTGTAGTGCTACCTTACTAAATACTAACTCACAAGTATATCTATGAATACTGATTCTTCACTTTGAGTAGTTAGTGCCTTTTGTGATTAGGTTGATGATAAATTATAAACAAAGTATTTAACAATGGAATTGCCTCTCATCCTTATTTTCTTGGATCTTTTCTTCCATTGGTTCTTCACATGAACTTCCAAAAAAAATTGTGAAATTTGAAAAAAAAATTCTGAAACAATATTTGTTGGACTATCATTAAAACTATGCGCTAACTAAAGGTAGAACTAATATATCTATAATATTTTTCCCATCCAAAAAGAGGGTGATCTTTTCATTTTTTTAAAGTGTCTCTATGCCATTCAGGAGAGTCTTACGGTAATTGCCATACGGTAATATACATTCCTTTTCAGTATACTTGAATATTGTAATATAATATATTTTTGTTATAATTTAATTGATAATTGCTGCATATAGGAAGTTGATTTTTGTAGAATTATTTTTAAAAATTTAAAGATTTTGTACAATTTATTTGTAACTGACTGACTTACACTATTTTCTTATCGCAACCTTCTTTTTTTTTAGGAGAAAGAAATTATGATTTACACACAATGGTAATTTGGTCTCTCCTTTTCCAGTAATACCTTTTCTATTTCCCTTGACTTGCTGCATTATCTAAAATATCCAGAGGAAAATTTTAAATTATGATGGGTAAGCATATTTTTCTTCCTCCTCATTTTAACAGAAATATTTATGAGATTTCACCATTAAATACATTTTGATATATATTTTTGAGGTAGTTGGAAGTATTTAAGAAAGTATCCTTCTAATCTTAGTTTAAGCGTTTTGAGTTCTATTGGACTCATACGTAAATAACTTAATCCAAGATAAAGGAAACAGCATGTGTTCAAAGCCAAGTACAATGTCACTAAAACTAGAGTTGTCAGACATCCTGTCCATAATGGATTATCCTATATTTCAAAAACAATTGTGTCAGGATGTATAATCATTCTGCATTTTATCTGGATCTGACACTACCGATGACATCTGTTAGACTCTAACTTTCTCCTTGCCAGTAATAATATGCCCCACATTCACTGAAAATAAAATATGGCAGTCATAATAAAAAGCAAATTTTGTAAACAAAATTTCCCAATAGTGGGCTGAGTTTGTTCAGATCAAGTTCTGAGTCCTACTCTCATTTTTAAAATCCTATAATCAGGAAAATCTGCGTGCAGTTTTGGACTTCAATGTGAGAAATAAATAGCGATTTAGATGGTTAGGTTTCGAAGTAATTGACTCTGGAGAAGATCTGAGCATATCTCCTGAGCCATCTAGTGGCTGCAGGATGCATCGGAAAAAAAAAAATACCACTGGTTTGGTCTTCAAGTTCAGAATAAAAATCAATGGGGACATCATTTGAACCCTCCTTCCCGAATCAACACAGTCTAGGACTTGTTACACATTGGGAGTGCACTTACTTTTGACTACGAAGGATTTGACTAATGAATAAAAGATACTCGGATTCATGCTGAAGTCTATGCAGGTTAGAGATATGTTTATATTACCTGGTAAAACAACCATTGATTTAAAAAAGACAGTGTAAGCAAGGGAATAGCAGGCGTAAGTCACCAACATGATAAAGAAAAACTTTAAAAAATATGCAGCTACCATGTATGTGTATTAGACTTCAATGGTGGTTACTAAAAGAAAAGAATTTTAGTCGGAAAAAAAATACATTTCTAATCCAGGTGTGATTCATGGCTCTTAAAGTAACCCACTAGATTTTAACAGTGATAGAATTACTAAAGCTATCGCCTGTGTTTTCCTTAAATTCCTACTTCTGTCTACAGAAAAACACAAGACTAATAAACAAACAAACAAACAAACAAAAAGAATTACCCTGGATCATAGCTGGGAGTGCTTAAGAACAAAGATAAAGCAAATTGATAGCTTTCAAATGTTAATAGGTTTTGTCACCTCCTAGAGTGTGTAAATTGAAGACATCTGTCTGGTCTAAAATAAATTCCAGAAATCCCAAACTAATTGCTTCATATACACAATGCAGAACCTCAGAATTCCATGCAAAAATAAACCTTCATTTGGAAAATAAACTTCATGAAATTACGATAAAAGGGGACCTGTCAATGAGCCAGCGCTTAATACAGAAGGATTATTTTGAAATAAACTTTTCAGAGCTCGTTAGAGTTGGAAAGAATTGTGAAAATAGATATGTCTCCCCAAGTCCTTAGGTATGTGACGGCGTTTAAAGAAGCTTAGCTGAAACTAATACAGGTTTACATCAGAAGTCTTTGTTGATTTTCTGGAAATTATATGCATTTATAATATACAATAAAAGAAAATAACATGGTTTTTCTTTTCTGCCCTCTGAAAAATAGAAATACAGCAAAACCATTCCCAGGCAAAGTCCTGTTGAATCATATCCCAGGATCTCATATCTCTGAAGAACAGTTCTTCCTTTTGTCTGTTCATTCCAAAAGGGAGTTATTGTTGTTTAAAGGCTACTTAAAATATCCTACAAAAGGACAAGCGTTGGCTAAGTCTTTTCTAGGAAGCATATTAATTTCTCACAAATATTTTATATGGTATTTTAGGCCTGAGAAAGGGCAAGTAGGCTCATTCAGTGTTGCTCTAATTCAGATAATTATAAGACCACGACACAGGCAGAACTTTTAGCTGCAAGCAAAAGAGATGAAACTTGCACAAGCTTAGGCCAAATGGAAATTGAATTGACGTGTGTAGCTAAGTTGCAGGACGGGCGGGATCCTGGTATCTTCGGGATGACTGAATGGAGGGTTGCAATGATACCAGGACTCTCTCTGAGCATTGCTGGACTCTGCTTCAGGCTGAACAGTGACTATCTTCTTTCCTGTCATATGACTTTTCCTTCAACACTAGAGCAAAGTTTTCAGTCATTTTAGCTCTTACATATTCCCAGCTTTACCACCAGAGAAGGAAAAGATGCCACTTAATATAGTTAAATAAATCTCAATAAAAGACTCATTGGTTTAGCTGAGTTTTCTTCTTTTTCCCCTAGATAACCACTGTGGCTGTAGAGGGAAAGTTCATGCAGAAGCTTCAGTCGCCCCATTCTGACCACATGAAAGAGCAAGGTGCAGGGGTGGGGCGGGGGTGCAGGTGGTGGGGATAAGGTGTCAACACTGCAAAAGAAGCAGGTAAGGAGGTGGCTACTCCCAGCAGAAGGAAGATACGCTGCACTTTTATTTATTTATTATTTTTTTGAGACAGAGTCTCACTCTGTCACCCAGGCTGGAGTGCAGTGGTGCGATCTAGGCTCACTGCAACCTCTGCCTCCCGGGCTCAAGCAATTCTCCTGCCTCAGCCTCCCAAGTAGCTGGGACTACAAGCACGCACCACCACCACCTGGCTATTTTTTGTATTTTTAGTAGAGATGGGGTTTCACCGTATTGGCCAGGCTGATCTTGAACTCCTGACCTCAAATGATCCACCTACCTCAGCCTCCCAAAGTGCTGGGATTATAGGCGAGAGATGCTGCATCCGACCAAGATACTTCCTGTCCAAGCACCAAGCAGCAGCAGCAAAACAGCAGAATGGAGACTGACATGACAACAAAATAGGGTCAACTGATTCACTAAGTTTTCCCTGATCAGGAAGGGTCCAGCAAGGCAGGTGGGAGTTGCCATCTTATAACTCAGGCAGAAAGAGTATCATCTCTGCACTTAGGGAAAATGATCTGAGTGAGCCGGAAATTTTTCTGCGAAGGCTTGGCTTTCCAGCTCATCATTTGTTCCAGAATCCTACTTTGGATACCAAAAACTGAAGGCTTTCATTCTCTTCACTTTTTTTTTTTTTTTTTTTTTTTTGAGATGGAGTTTCACTCTTGTTGCCCAGGCTGGAGTGCAATGGCGCCTATCTCGGTTCACTGCAACCTCTGCCTCCTGGGTTCAAGCATTTCTCCTGCCACAGCCTCCCAAGTAGCTGGGATTACAGGCACGCTGCACCACGCCCAGCTAATTTTTTTGCATTTTTGGTAGAGACAGGATGGCATTATGTTGGCCAGGTTGGTCCGGAACTCCTGACCTCAGGCGATCCACCTGCCTCGGCCTTCCAAAGTGCTGGGATTACTGCCGTGAGCCACTGCACCCGGCCTCTTTATATTCTTTCAGAAGTAATCACCTACACTCCACTCCTAAGGTAGTTATTTAAGAATGAGTTAAGAAGAGTTTGTGCCTGGAAGTGCAAAAGAGATTCATTACGATTTTTCAGAATAATCGCCTGTCACTATTCCCTGACCTCTCCTTCCAAGTTAGTCTCCACGGCACCTTAAAGGCAAACACTCTTGCCTAAGAGGACTTTCCAATCCCTGATAGAGAAATCTAGGTCTCCCTCTGACTAGAATCTGGTTTGTTTTTTTTGTTTTTGTTTTTTTTTTTTTTTTTTTTTTTTTTTTGGTTTATCCTCCAGGCTCTCTATGTGTTCGGGTTAAGTGGGTACTGATGGGAAGTATTATGCATCTCCTGTAATAGGGATTGTTTCTTATTCCGCTAACATGTAGCTTTTTCTTAGAACTGAACATATGAGCCCAGTTAGGAAGCTCAGCCGTATGTTCAGACAAAACTTTCCTTGCATTGGATCAAACAGAATTGAGCAACTGTCTCTGTTGAAAGACTACAGAAGATATGGATTGGCTCCAACCCCGTGCTCATTCTCTCGCATCCTCCCCCGACTCTCTCTGTCTTGTCTGTAGCTTCAACTTCTAACTTGATGGGCAAACAGATCCTGGCCAAGCTAAGTCTTGGGAAGTCAGTAAGGCTCCCCACTCTGGCTTATCAAGATCTTTCAAAATGGACTTAGATCTGGTCTTGCTAGTTGAGAGTTTTCTTTCTGGACTGGTCATGGGAGCCAACCTCTCTCTATAAGGCCCAGTAGCACTCCAACTATGTCTGGCAGTGGCTAGTGTTAGAATCAGGTTGGGTTTTTTTTTTTTTTTCAGACGGAATCTTGCTCTGTCACCCAGGCTAGAGTGCAGTGGTGCCATCTCCACTCACTGCAAGCTCCGCTTCCTGGGCAGAACCAGGTTTTTAAAAAGCTCAGTACTTGCAAAATTGTGGAGCCCATGGGGGTCTAAATGACAACTTCCCTTGTTGCCTCCTACAGATTTTTTTATCAGATGTTTCTCCTGCATTTGCCTCTGTAGATAGTTCTCTCTCTGAGTCCCACCCACCCTGGACTCAAGACTCAATAAAACTTGGCTCTTAAATTTTGTTGTTTTTGTTTTGTAGTCAGTGTGTGATGCTAATTTCATGCTGTACCCCAGTTCTGATATCTCCTAGGCACACTCTTCAGGTGGTGTAGTCACAGAATGACTTATGTCACAAATCAGACTGCCAGAGAAAATGGGGTTTCCTTATTCTCTCAAACTGGTCCAATCTTCTCAAAAGTTCCATCCACTGGGTAGCAGAAGAACTTGAAGCCTTTCAAGTATGATTTGCTGTTGTAGTAAAGAGGATGTGATGATGATGATGATGATGATGATGATGATGATTACAATGATGATGTGCTTCCTGTCTTTTCCACACTTGTGTTTGGGAATTAGTCCTCGCAGGCTCTCATCGTACCTACAGTCTCACCTTAGAATGGATGTGAACACACTGTTGGATTATGTGACAGGATGGAAAATGGGATCCAGGGTATCTTAATTCCTTTAGGCTTGACTAAATCAAGAGAGCAGATTGAGCAGCCAGGAGGAGAAGCAAGAAGACTTTGTGGAAAGAATAAGGGCTTTAATAACTGCGAATCAACTTCAAGTACTATTCCATTTCATGGAGATCACAGAATCATAAATCAGAGCAGAGAGGGAAGATGGAAACAATATGATTATCTTCATAATTATCAGGAGACAAGCACTTGAGAGTCATTAGCCCAGAGACGGTACAGCCATCATGGGTGAGATTGCCAAAGGAGGCCATATAGATTCCCAATGGCGTACTGAGGGAACGAAATATGTAGAATGCTGATACTTTAGATGCAGCAAAGGATTAAAAAAACGAAGAGGCTGTGAGATAATGCCAGTAGTGACAGAGGCAGGAGGAAAACTGAGAGAGAAAGAATAGAATCATACAAACTAAAGGAGGAGGGTATTTCTAGAGAACAAGTCTCTACAGTGCCACAGGTCTCATCAGAGAGGAGCTAAAGATTGTTCGTTAAGCGTCACAATGAAGAGGTCATTAAAAGGACAGTTTTCTGAGAGTTTAGAGATCAGAGATAGCATAGGTGTTTTGAAATGAATGCTATTACAGTTCGGGACTTCGTTAAACAAAAGAGCTTCTGCACAGCAAAAGAAACCATCAACAGAGTAAACAGACACCTACAGTATAGGAGAAAATCTTTGCAAACTACGCTTCTAATAAAGGACTAATATCCGTAATCTATAAGGGACTTTAAAATATTAACAAGAAAAAAGCCAAATAACCCCATTAAAATGTGGGCAAAGGACATGAACAGACACTTTCTCAGAAGAGAACGCACAAGCAGCCAACAAACATATGAAAAATGCTCATCATCACTAATCATCAGAGAAATGCAAATTAAAATCACAATGAGGCACCATCTCACACAAATCAGAATAGGTATTATTGAAAAGTCAAAAAATGACAGATGTTGATGTTGGTGAGAATGAAGAGAAAAGGTAATGTGTATATATTATTGGTGGAGTTAAATTAGTTCAATCCCTGTGAAAAACAGTATGGAGATTTCTCAAAGAACTAAAAATAGAACTACCATTTAACCCAGCAATCCCACTACTGGGTATCCATCCAAAGGAAAAGAAATTGTTTCATCAAAAAGACACCCACCCTTGTATGTTTATTGCAGCACTATTCACAATAGCAAAGTCATGGAATCAACGTTAAGTGTCCATCAGTGGTTCATCAGATAAAGAAAATGTGGTACATATACACCATGGAATACTATGCAGCCATAAAAAAGAATGAGATCATGTACTTCACAGTAACATGATTGAAGCTGGAGGCCATTGTCCTAAGTAAAATAACTAAAAAACAGAAAATCAAATACCACATGTTCTAACTTACAGTGTAAGCTAAACAAATGGGTACACATGAACACAAAGATACAAATAATAGACACTGGGGAGTCCAAAAGCAGAGAGATAGAAAGAGGGGTGAGGGTTGAAAAACTATCTATTTAGCAATGGGTTCATTAAAAGCTAAAACCTCAGTATTATGCAATATACCCTTTGTCACAGACCTACACATGTACCCTCCGAACATAAGGAAAAAAGTCTTAAGAGTCTCAGTGGCATCAAATCAAGGTATTGGCAAAGCTGCATTCCTCCCTGGAAGCTCTATGGAAGAATCCATTTCCTTGCCTTTCTCCAGCCTCTAGAGACACCTGAATTCCATGGCTTGTGGCCTCATTCCATCTTTAAATCCAGAAATGTAGCATCTTCAGATCTTCAAATCTCCCTCCGACTCTGACACTCCAACTTCTCTCGTTCACTTTTTTGGAAAATTGTCATTGGCTCAGTCTCACTGGATGATCCAGGATTATCTCCCCATCTCCATGTCAACTGACTAGCAACTTCTATCTGCAGCCTTAATCCTCCCTTGTTATAGAACACAACATATTCATAGGTTCCAGGGACTAGGACAAACATTTAATCGGAAAATAATTCTGCCTACCACATTCTCTGACTTGATTTTTTAACACTCAATTGTATTAGGTTGGTGCAAAAGCAATTGTGGTTTTGTTCATTTAAAGTAATGGCCAAAACCACAATTACTTTTACACCAATTTAGTAGGTCTTAGAGACCTACTACATGTACTATGTAGTCATGAATGATATTCAACACGTTTAACAAGTCAATATGCAGGAAAACCAATAGACTAAAATAGATGCTAGCTGTAGTGCAGGGGTTGGGGTTTGAAGGACTGTTATTTGAGGCATTGAGGTTTCCTCATAATCGGCTACTGTCTCATGAGGAATTTGCAGGGGCTGAGAGGTGGGGCACTGAGAAAGGTGTGGGTGGCCCAGCATATTGGGGAGATAGTCAGGCAGCCAGAGACAGAAACGCTCTGTAAAACGGTGTAGAAGTATATCAATATTTTAATAACGGATAAAACCCATACCATTGTAAACCTCGGGCGTATGTGGTTTTTGTTGTTGTTGTTGTTGTTGATATGCCTATAAAATGTAAATGCATGTGAAAAGTCTGGAAGGAAATATTCCAAATTATTCATAGTTACTGCCCATAAAAAAGGATATTGGTGTTGAAAATGATTATTAAAGGCATATGGGGTCTTCTCTTAACATTTTCATTTTTTACAAAGAGGATCTATTCATATACTGTTAATGTTCTTAAATTTAAGACTGACAAAGGTCTGAAGAAACACACACCAATAATAATAACCAATAGTAGTGTTTATTGCTAGAGAGGAGCCTAGAATTGGGGCAGGTGGATAGAAGTGAAAGAGGAATTGAAGTGTTAGCTCTGTAATCTCAATTACTTGAGTTTTCAAATGCACAGGAGTCGTACATAACTTAACAAATGGATTCTAAAATGTGGCAGTCTAAATGTGTTGTCAATTCTAGCACATACGGAGTTCATAATAGATTCAGTTTATTTGAGAATTTTGTACAGAATAAAGGTGGCATTTTAGATCATTGAGGAAAGTATACATTTTTCATTAAAGGTTCAGAAATTGCTGTATTCTCATTTAGGAAACAGATTTTTGAGTTCTCACAGAAATAAATTCTAAGTATAATTAAGGAACTAAACATAAAAACAAAATCATATAAAAGTAAAAAGTGTTTATTATTTCTGGAAAGTAATAGCCTAAAACATGACTCAAAAAGAATGTACAAATGGAAAGTCTGGCTACATAAACATATAAAATTCACTTATATGAGAAAGATGCCATAAAGATGTTAAAACACAAAGACTGAAAAAACATTTGAAACACATGTAAACATAAAGAATTAGCAACAAAAAAATATAGAACTCCAACAACCCAAAAGACAAATTAGCAAAGGACCCAGAAGAAATGCAAGTGGCCAATGTTGCAAATAAAAAGATGCTCCATTTCCCCTGCAATTCAGGGGATATGATTTAAAGTAGCATTGGGTTTTCCCCTCTCAAAATGGTAAAACAGAAGATAAAAGAGACCATTCCTAGCGAGTATTGGCAAGAATGTAAGACAACTGTTTCTTACGTGGTATTACCATCAGTTTAGCCATTGAAAGGCAATCAAGTCATAGCTATTACAGAGTGAGATATCATTTCATCCTCCTTACGTTAAAAAATAAGATAAAATTCGATCTCCATTGGTACAATTGTATGATGAAAGTGTTCTGGAATGTGTCTCCAAGGAGCACACCTAAATGCTAAGGGCATTTACCTCCCAGGTGAGTGGAACTGAGTTAGGTCACAGGGCTTGGGAGGAGACGCTGGAGAACCAAGAGGGTACTTAGCTTTCCTTTGCTATTGAATTTTTACAGTAAGAATAGAATCCCTAAGTTTCTCATGAAGTAAAAAGAACAAAATCACTGTTACATTTGCTATTAAACTTACTATTAAACTGGAAATTACAGTTACTACATTGACGAAGGCTTGAGAAGAGAGCAAGCTATGTGAATCCTCAGACCTGAAAGCTTCGGTTCCAGGCCCGGCTCTGTGGCATTCCAGGAGACCTTGAGAAAACCATTTAGCAACTCTGAATGTTAATTTCTTCATCTCCAAAACAGAGATTTCATCGTGGCCACATTATCTTTTAGGGTTGCTTTGAGAACTGAATGCCTTAAATTACACGAAAGCATTTTACAGTTTATAAAGTGCTATTTCAGTATCAGTTAAAACTGTTACTAATTATGCAGATAATTTCAATTCACATCTAGTTGTTGGTAAATATTTAAATAGCCATATTTCAGACTACCGTAAAGTCTACTTAAAGTAGATGACGATGAATCCAATTGATTCTCTCTTCTTACCCTCTCTCTTTCCCTGCCTTATGCCTTCCCTTTATTTTTCTTTCCTCCTTACTATTTTTTTCAATTTTAATTTTAAACTAAGTTTAAAATTCAAATTGTATATGTTATTTTAAAACAGAGATTGATATAATAAAGACATGTTAATACTACTCACACTTAACAACTGTTGATACTTTTCTTTTAGTGACTTTTAAGAAAATCAAAGAAGGAAGGGAAGGGAGTTGGTTTTTGAGCACTATCTTTTGTCCCTTTCACTTTACCCCTTCCTCGTGCAACAACTATCCTGAATTTGATTTATAAGCTCTACTACTATTTAAAAATGTATAATTTTATTACATGTATGTGTTCCTTAACTCTCTACGGACATCAGTATTGTTCTTTGTGTGTGTTTTAAAAACTCTGTACATAAACTACAAATTATAGATTCAAAGTCTTTTTTTTTTCCATGCTTAACTTTTTAGGTGAGAAGTTTTGGAATGGAAAACAGCAGACATGTATTGATCCCCATATTATGTGGCAAGCACTTTCCATATAGTGTTTCAAAGTTCAAGATAACTAAAGACAACAGGTTTTATCTCTTCCTTGTCTAGATTATGAACTTGGCTGAAAAGTTTAGGTGATTCCAAGCTCTTCATGTCTCCCAATGAACACCGTGAACCAAGCCACCATCACTCCCCTACATGCTTGCAGCAAGGCCAAACTGCATTGCCTGCATTCCCCTGTACCTCCTATAATCTATTCCCCACACAGAAGCCAGAATAACATCTTGTCACCTCTTTTCAAGGCACCCTAGTAGCTTGACATCTTGCTTAGAGTTAAGAATCTCTACAGTGGCTGCAGAGGCCCTGCCACTGTTACACCTGCAGATTACCTCCTTCCTCCTTCACTCCAGTTCTGCCACACAGGCCTCTGTGCTCTTCCTGGAAGCATCAGGCATGCTCCTGCCCAGAACCTTGCCAAGGTGCAGCCAGCTGTTTCCTCTGCCCTAATGCTCTGCCCTAAGGTACCTTCAAGCCATGCCCTTCCTTTCTTCAAGTCTTTTCTCAAATGCTACCTTCTCAGGAAGGTCTACCATAGCAACTGGCTGATTTCTCAAACTCCACATATCTCTCTTTAGTAATTATCACTTTATGAAATACTATATTCACTTACTTTACTTGTCTGTCTTTCCCCAAGAAGAAGTAAGTTCCTTGAAGTCAGGTTTTTGTTGTTGTTGTTTTTTTCCTTTTTTTTCGATTTCAGCTCCCTGATGTGGCCCCAGCACCTAGAATAGGGATGGGCATAAAATTGGTGCTTAGAAACTTTTTTCTTTTTTTCCAAGACAGAGTCTTGCTCTGTCACCCAAGCTGGAGTGCAGTGGTACGATCTTGGCTCACTGAAACCTCATTAAGACCTCCTGGATTTAAGCAATTCTCCTGCCTCAGCCTCCGGAGTAGCTGGGATTATGGGTGCATGCCATGACGCCCAGCTAATTTTTGTATTTTTAGTAGACATGGGGTTTCACCACGTTGGCTAGGCTGATCACAAACTCCTGACCTCGTGATCCGGCCGCCTTGGCCTCCCAAAGTGCTGGGATTACAGGTATGAGCCACCAAACCCAGCTAAGACTATTTATTGAATGACTCTTCAAAATCTATTTAACCACTAAGGAAAAAGTATAGACTCAACTAATACCTAACACCAAATAGTGGATGATTTCATGCCAAACAGCCTTCCAAGAGAAGCTGGAAAGAATCATGGTCCCTTCATGGGAATTATTCTGGAAATCTGGGAGAATAACTGACTAACATCCTCCTCAGCAACTGGAATGATTACGCTTCTGTGGAACCCAGTGGTTCTACTCATGCCAGGGGAAGTTGGTGGGGATAAAACCAGAATTGTCTTCCACTATGAGTACTTGAACCTGGGAGGTATGCTCTACAATCAGATAAAGAGACACCTGACCTTTACACCATGAGATAGAAAACCCTATGTAATCATTTTCATGTCACTCAAAAAGACCTTCTATTTTCCTGATTTAATCCAAACCCTTTCTTGCCTGGACATAAACTCAAATCATTAGAAGAGTACCTATACATCAGGAAACCGTATCAAGTAGGAAAACCAAATAGCTGAATGTTTGGAAATACCTTTGATTCCTATCAAGTTTGAAGGACTTAAGCAGTTATTAGTCACATAACATAGAGTTATTTAGGAGTAGCCTTTTTTGGTTTGAAGTCTGTATTTTCCCGAAATCATGTACATTCCTTATCGTCAGGGTCATCCTTCTTTTGCAGTGGGCTCCCCTTTGGCTGAAAGTTGACAGAGCACAGTTTCGCAGGTTCTACAGATCCCATAAAAGCAGGGTGAGAATTTCCCTGGCATCCAACCATGTTCCTCAAGAGGAAACAGGACTAATCTGTTGAAAATCCCAGAAACCAGTCGCTGAATTATTCTCCAAGGCCATTACACTTGTGTACACCTACCACCAACTACTATATTTCATTTCTTTTGCTCCTTTTGTATATCAAGTTGTGACAAATGCAAGTGGGAACCTTCCAGGAAAAATAAGTTTATCTGCCCAAGACCCTGTGGCATCCCATGGCAATTCATTATTTTTCCATGAAATTTACTGCTGGTTGGCAGTTGCCCTGGTTTAATTTTCTGCTGTTTGTTTACTGAACAGGGAAACACATAATACAAAGCATAATAAAAGTCAGATTGAGTTAATTAAATACGGAACCAGGAAACTTTAACTCTGCCTTTTGAACAGTTTTCTCATTACATCTCCTTGAAAAAAATGTCATTTTTAGCTGAAATTTATTTTGACATTTGCAATACATTTTTCATTGAGGTCACATTTTCTTTCCTACAACCCCAGGAAGGGAGCTGACATTAGTTCACACCCATTAGTTTGGAAGAGAGGAGGAGATGAGTAGCATTAGGGCACCCAAAACATTTAAATCAACTTGATGTTCCTCTGGGGCAAGGAGAGATGGCGCTGTCATCTTCTTTCAGCAACGTTGTGGCGGATATAATAACCAGGTCACATCAGGAGGGATTAGAGAATAGACTCTGTAATTAGATTGCTGTATTTCAAGACATCTTTAGAAACCCTTTGATGCCAGTCCCGTGATTACAGTGATTTTTGTAAAAAGAATATCAGCTTCTTGAAAAAAAGAACAAAATACAAACCTATAAGAGATTGCTTTTGGGGGCTGGGCAATGATTTCAGAAATTTATACAAAAATAGTGAACTTTCCTGAGTCACATCTGTCATGTGTATATAAAATGTATTTCAATCTATAACTTCAAAGGGCGTAAGAACTTCTGATGGAAAAGTTCAGTAAACTTCTGTTCATCTTATAGGATTTAACCACATATATTCAATTAAAGTATGTACTATTTCATACCAGTCCTATGGTTGGATTTTAATATGTCCTAGGGATAGAGGTATAATTTTCCTGGAGAACCTTCCATGAATTTCTAAGTAACTCTCAGTCATAATATGTAGAAGTCCCATTCAAAAACAAAGACAAGCAAAAATTGTTTTCGACATGATTTTACTAATTTGATTTATTTGATTTTACTAATGAAATAATTGTATGGGGGGAGGGGTTAGTTTTATACAAATAGGTTTCTCAAAGTATTATTATAAAATAGGTTTCTCATGTTCTGCAAGATAGAAGAGGAACCAGTGTTTAATTTTGAGTGAAAATTATAATTTTTGTCCTATTAAGCAATATTTTATAATAATTTTTGGAAATTTCTTGTTTACTGTTATTGACACACGTTTGTATCAATTTTTACATGTTTCTTATTCCAATGTTTATTATATGTTTATTATAGAAAGCTATGGAAAAATAGAAAAGTATATAGAAGAAAAGTAAGTTTACCTTTGATCTCCAAAAGCCATAGGTGTAATTACTATTTGGCTTTTGCTGTATATTTAAAATATATTTTATAGGTTCACATATAATATTTTATTTTTGTTATATTCATATTAGATTTAATTTATGTTAATTACACCCATAGTTGATGTTTAAAATCTCAAACAAAGTTACTATTCCTTTTCCTGCATTTTTCCTCCCCTGCTTCAACCCAGACCTGGCCTCAGTTCCACAACTGTCACTAGAAGTAACCACTAATACTAACTTTATGCATAAGTTTTGAGATGTTTTTACAGAGAGTTACAAACTCAAAGGTACATGTAGAAATAATGTTTTATCTTTTTGGTTTTTAAGCACAATTAGCATCAAAAGACTACAATGTACAATTCTTTACCTTTTTAAACCTAAAATTATGTCATAAATATTTTTCCATGTCAAGCCCCAAAGTTCCACTAAGTCATTCATTAGCTGCATAATATTCTGTTGCATAAAATCATAAATTATTTAACTATCCTGATATAGATGGAAATTCAACTTGTTACCAATTGTTTCTACTCTGCAAATCCTTTGCCTCATCTCTTCTTTTTCTTTCTTTTTCTTTCTTTTTTTTTTTTTATTTTTTGAGATAGAGTCTTTCTCTGCTGCCCAAGTTGGAGTGCAGTGGCATGATTTTGGCTCACTGTAACCTCTACCTTCTGGATTCAAGCAATTCTCCCACCTCAGCCTCCTGAGTAGCTGGGACGACAGGCAGGTGCCACCATGCCTGGCTACTTTTTGTATTTTAGGAGAGACGAGGTTTCAACATATTGGCCAGGCTGGTCTCGAACTCCTGACCTCATGATTCGCCCACCTCAGCCAGGCTCAGCTCTTTAAGGTAAGTATTTCTCTGGGATAAATAGCAGCATGTAGACTTCCTAGGCATAGATAATAATCAACAAATCAGAAGCACTTAATGATGTTTAGATATCACTGAAAACTCAAAAATCAGAAAGAGGAGAAGACAGTGTTGCTCGTCTTAACCAGGCAGTGTCTACATTTACTACTTTGAAAGCAAATCTTGTTAAGTTGCTGAGAAAGCTTTCGTGGCTGTGTTGTTTATATAATACCTTTTGGAACTATGATTAATTTTCACATTAGACAGTTTTAGGATTGCAATGAATGATTTTAACATTTTCAAACCTTAATTTAAAATGATATTAATAAAAATGGTAGACTCAGGACTTCCAAAACTTCTTTTTTCCATGAAAGCCAGAAGAACACTTGCAAAGCTGTCAGAATCAACTGTTTCACAACATTGGAAATGAACCAAAGACTTCCAGTAATCCAGGGAGTATTTATTCGAGAAAAAAAATGACTGAATCTTGGTAAGAACAGCAAGCTTTGTGGAGTTATAGTTATTCCTGTTTCCATACCTTCTCCCCATGTTTGCAGTAGCCGCCAGGCTCCAGTCACAACGAAAACCAACAGCCTGGCAGCCACTAGAAAGTACAGATCAGGGTAGAAACTCCTTAAAAGACCCACCTCCTGCCTGCTGGTTTTCTAGAAACCCCATTTGAAAAGGACTACCTTTATTTGACTTGACTTAGAGCTATCCCAGTGTGAACAGTCTTTTGCCTGGAGACATTTGTTGAAAACAATCAGAGATAATTTTTTAACATCATGACTGCCAGAGGCAGCAGTACCACTCGGGGCACAAAAAAGCTTTAAAGAAAAATTCAGGGAATAACTTGGAAAACCTCTGTCATGTTGCTAGGAGTTGGGAAGGCTGCATGCATACATAGGATTATATACATACTTAGGGCTGTGAACATGCTCAGGAAAGAACTGAGAGGGCCTTAAAGTTTCATCTCTGGCTGACCTTGAGGTGCTGCACAAGTGGGAAGTGAAAGCTAAGACAGAGTTGCAAACCATACCCCAATATGCACAGAAGACCCAGCTACAAACACAGGGAGATTTATCGGTTACAGGCGTTTCAGTAAATCTCTGTTCAATCATTAGCTCACCACTGAGCTAACCAAGCAATACCTCAGTGGCAATGCATGATAAAGCATATAGATTATGCAGAATTACTTCAGAAAAGCTATTAAACAAGCACACAATAACAATTGTCACAATAACAAGCACCAGGGAAAGGATTTGCAAGGTGTATTCGTAGAGGTTCTCCAGAAAGACAGAACCAATGGGATGTATATAAATATGTAAGCTGAGATTTGTTATAAGAATGAGCTCATGTAATTATGAAGCCTGGGAAACAAAGTGAAACTCTATTCCCCCAAAAAAGAAAAAGAAAGGGGAGAGAGAGGCTGGGCGCAGTGGCTCATGCCTGTAATCCCAGCACTTTGTGAGGTCAAGGTGGGTGGATCACAAGGTGAGGAGATCGAGATCATCCTGGCTAACATCGTGAAACTCTGTCTGTACTAAAAATATAAAAATTAGCCGGATGTGGTGGTGCACGCCTGTAATCCCAGCTACTCAGGAGACTGAGGCAGGAGAATTGCTTGAACCTGGGAGGCAGAGTTTGCAGTGAGCTGAGATTGTGCCATTGTCCTCCAGCCTGGGCGACAGAGTATGATTTCGTCTCAAAAGGAAAGAAAGAAAGAAAGAGAGAGAGAAGAAAGAGAGAAAGAAGACAGAGAGAAAGAGAGAGAGGGAGGGAGGGAAGAAGGAAGGAAGGAAGGAGGGAAGGAAAGAAGGAAGGAGGGAAGGAAAGAAGGAAGGAGGGAAGGAAAGAAGGAAGGAGGGAAGGAAAGAAGGAAGGAGGGAAGGAAGGAAGGAAGGAAGGAAGGAAGGAAGGAAGGAAGGAAGGAAGGAAGGAAGGAAGGAAGGAAGGAAGGAATCAAACGATCTGGCCACGCTGGAATCTCATTGCCTCATGGCAGCCACCAGCAGCGGTTAAATTAAGAAATTAAGTTGTGCCTTTTTAGAGAGGACATGCTCTTGCCAGTTTACTAAAGACCCCATGCCCTTGTATTGTATCAGACCTGGCCCACTTCATTCACGTACAAACAAGACTTGACGCTGCAGTCATTTGACTTCCTGACCCTAAACCCAACTACAAACATTTCTGTGTGTATGAAGAGGCCGAATAGGGTGTACCTCCCATTATTCCACTCACCATCTCCGTGAGAATCCCTACACAAGGCTGCTGTCTCTCATTGTGGAGATAAGAGGGGAGTATATATGCCTTCTAGAATGAAGGCCATTCTCAAGGCCCATCACGGGAGCCCTCCTGAAGGAGACGGAAAAGACTCTGAGCTCCACAGTGGTAAGCAGGGGCCTTGACCACCTGCCTAGATATAAGAGGCTTTAAATTGGCCTCAGATATGCAGAAACACTGTGTTCAAGGAAAATTGCATGCTCCACCCTTACAGCCTTTATACACATGAACATCACAGGCATTGCATGGGGTGAGGGAGGATAATAAGAGGGAAACTCTGAATCACTCTGGCTTAGCAGTGGTGAAGCTGAGTGTTTACTATGAGATTATCAATGCCCTACAGCCAAAGTCCTACAAGAATACATCTAGGCTTTAAAAAGCTGAGTTTTTTACTCATTGCATGAGACAGAGAACATACGCAACAGAAAACTGTGGGTTATCTCAGCAAGAGAGTATTAGAAAGAACCTATTATAGGATTTGAACTTTGGTCATGTGATTTGGAGAAAGATCTAAAGAAGTGAGTGTTGTTTCTAGCTTGGATGCTGTCAGAAAGGAGGGCAATTGTATAATTTGTGTATTTTGCGAATGTCACAGTGACCTTGTTCATCTATGCGAAGACAAAATTATAAAGTGGACTTGTTTTATTTTATTATGATTTCACGGTAACCTTGTCTGAAGTTGGTATTTCGTGATTATAGGAGACAGGAGAACAAAATGACCTAGCTATGAGCAGCAGACTGGCTTGCAATCATATCAAGGTCTATCTGTCAACATCAGGTTAGTCTCAGACATCAGGGGATGCTTTCCCACCTCATCCCCCAGTTTCAAGAATCCAGAAGATTCCTCAGCCCTAGCTAAAGAGTCACGTCTCTGGCTCACGCCTGTAATTCCAACACTTTGGGAGGCCGAGGCAGGTAGATCACCTGAGGTCAGGAGTTCGAGACCAGCCTGGCCAACATGGTGAAACCCCGTCTCTACTAAAATTACAAAAAGTAGCCGGGCGTGATGGCAGGTGCCTGTAATCCCAGCTAATCCAGAGGCTGAGGAAGGAGAATCGCTTGAACCCGGGAAGCGAAGGTTGCAGTGAGCCGAGATCACTGCACTCCAACCTGGGGGACAAGAGAGAGACTTCATCTCAAAAAAAAAAAAAACGTCACTTCTGTGATCATCACTCTTCAAAGCAGGGACTGATACATAGGCAATTAGCTTGGTTTGTTAAAATTCTAGCGTTAGCTTTGTCAATACTTTACCCAACTAGAATAAGAAAGGAAGGATCTCAATTTAGGATGGACAGATGGTTGAACACAATCATTAGTTCAGGTACTTTGAAAGAAAAAATAATGTACCTCACTCTTTAGCAGTGCCTTACAGAGTCCAAAATGCTGTCATAGATGACATACTAATTGGCGTTATGGTAAAACAAACACAAATATTTTTACATATGTTTGTTTCAGTAAGTCTTTGGACATGTCTTGTATAGGACTTAGCAACATGCTAGAGGAACAAAGGCTGACCTCCCTACTTATACATTTAGCTCAAGCAGAGGAAGGAAGCTGGCAAGACAAGGGTTTCTCCTAAGAAACTTGGGCTTCTTTGTGGGGTTACATCTTCAAGAAGCTTATTCATTTCCTTACAGTTCCTACTCCTATCACATCAAGTGACTAGCAATTCACTCTAGATTCACTGCTATTGCGAAGAGCAGACACTATTTTCCAAAGAACAAGGAACCTTCCCCGGGGAGCTTCCATTACACAGACAAGTACCGATGCCGAGAACGCTTGCGGAGTCTGGCTTCTTGGAACAGTTAACACTGACTGCTCCAGCTCTGCATGCCTCTGCCAAAGTTTGGCCATTGATGTGGGCAGTGTTGGGTGGGGACAGGAAGCAGGGTGGAGCGGATATGTAGAATGAGGCCATGCAAAATAGCCAAAATTTGGATAATGCAAAATTTTCTGACTGCAAAATATCAACTCTTGTCAGCAGGAAATCCCACTTCTCTTTAATGTTTTTAGAAATAAATGCAATTAATAAAAATCATCAGTAATTGTGGGATTCAGTTGGCATATAAGGCCTCAGAATATCGCGGAATCCTTCAGCCTCCCAGGGATCACCCCAGGCAATCCTTTGATACTGAGGAATGGTGCTTGTCACAAGGAGGCTGGGCTGACCTCTGTCCATTGTTCTGACCCCAGGTTTCTTGTGGAGAAAGAAGAACATGGGCTCTGTTGACAGGTGATAATTTGTTCAAAGCAGATCTGAGCCACTTAACCTCTGGAAGACATTGAAAATGACATTAAGGTTCCTACACCATAGATTTCCCCTCGTCTATGAAATACAGACAGGAACACATCTACCTTAGTGGGCTTTTTTTGGGAAGGGTTAAATGAAATGATGCGTAGTTCAGGGTTGGTCATCAATGGTTGGTGCAGGTCACTCTTGGTATCTTCCTGTGAGTCCCTCAGCATCTGATTTCTTCTTTATTCCACACTTTTGGTGAACACACCATTCAACTTAGGCCAAAAATCCATCATGCTATGTGAAAGCCTCCTTTTGTTTTTCTGAAGACTATTTTCTTTTGAAATTCCCTTATACTCTGGAAAATGTTCTATTAATAAGCACATGAGTTCATGCCTGGCATAAGATTCCCTTTGGGAGGTATAATAATCGCTGAGGTAGACAGAGTGCCTGGGTGGGAGGGGGCACTGCCAGAAGAGAGGGAAGACACCATGTAGGGTAAGTAAAAGTGCCATTTTTGCCAACTTTTCCATTTTGACCTGGGTAGACACAGACATCTAAGCCCAACAATCACTCTGGACAGGTGACTTGCTGTCCTGTCTTTATTTCTGAAGTTATTTTTGTTTTCAACAGTGAAAGCAACCATGTTTACCATACAGTCTGTTATAAAGATCAAAAATTGAGAATTATGAGCAATTGTGAACTCTCTAAAGAGTCCAGGCTTAGGCCGGGGACAGTGGCTCATGCCTGTAATCCCAGCACTTTGGGAGGCCAAAGTGGGTCTCCACTTGAGTAGGTGGTTCGAGACCAGCCTGGCCAACATGATGAAACCCCGTCCCTACTGAAAATACAAAAATTATCTGGACCATAGTGGCACTCACCTGTAGTCCCAACTATTCGGGAGGCTGAGGCAGGAGAATCACTTGAATCTGGAAGGCAGAGGTTGCAGTGAGCTGAGATTGTGCCATTACACTCCATCCTGGATGACAAGAGCAAAACTCCATCTCAGAAAAAAAAAAAAAAAGACCCCAGGCTTTAGCCCCCAGAAAAATGTGGGATTTCTTTTTCATAGCATGATGTTTTAATCTCTGATCAAAATTAAGCTTCTGTGACTGAGAAGACCATCTATCTAGCTCCTCCAGTTGTTATTTTCTTCTCTCAGTCAGGGCTATACTTCAAGATCCATTTTCTAAGGCTCCGAGTTCACCTTCGGATTCTGCAGAAATGATTCTTCTTTTACTCCCACAGCCATTCTCTGCCTTCCCAGAGAAAGGATCTCCTTGGATCTTTAGCTCTAGCTGATCCAGAAGCACTTCTGCATACATTATGCCAAACTCTCTCTAGCTGACCTGTCTTTAATCAATTGATAATTACATCCCAACAGTGGTCATAATCATCCACTTAATATAGCACTTTCTATCATGAAACTCACATTTTCTCCTCTTGTGACATTTCTGAACTTGAAATCAAAGCATCTTATTATCTGAGATTATATTTAATGGTGTGTGTTTCCCCACTCCATGGTGGCTTTTATAATTAATCAGGGATTAGAATCAAGTCAAAGCTAGAGATTCCCAGGAGACACTAAGGAGCAAGTGGGAACAGGGAAATCTGATTGGCAGTGTAGAAATACTTCAGTTCTCCATTATTTTCCTTGACATTTCTGAATTCAAGTATTTTAAGACTTTATCTTTCAACTGTATACATTTAAAAGTTTGATTATCACTTTCATCCAAAGGATGTGATTTGGCTCTCTATCTCCACCCAAAGCTCATCTCAGAGTGCAATCCTCACGTGTCAAGGGAGGGACCTATAATTGCCATATGTCGAGGGAGGGATGTGATTGGATCATGGGGGCGGTTTCCTCCATGCTGCTCTCATGACAGTGAGTTCTCATGAGATCTGATGGTTTTATAAGTGTTTGACAGTTCCTCCTTACTCATTTACTCTCCCTCTCAACCTGCTGCCATGTAAGATGTGCTTGCTTCTCCTTCTACCATGATCATAAGTTTCCTGAGGCCTCCCCAGCCATGCGGAACTGTGAGTCAATTAAACCTCTTTTCCTTATAAATTACCCAGTCTCGTGTATTCTTTATAGTGGTGTGAAAATGAACTAATCCACTAAGGTAATGTGCTGAAAGAAAATAGATTCCAAACACAAAAGAAAAATGTTTATTATATATCATTTGAAATCATGGGACATTCATCTCATGGTTAAACAACTTCTGCTTGCAAAAATGGATCCACTGTTCACATATTTTGAAAGCAGCACAGGTAAAGAACAAAGCCTTAAACTTTCAGTCCATTGAGTCAAAGTTCCTAGCAGTCTAACTACAGATGCATTACAATTTGTGTTTTGTTTTGTTTCTAGAGGATCCCCCCAGAAAATCTTCTTTATCTTCCTCATGACTAAACTTCCACAGGGTCCGTCTTGTCTCTCATAAGCAGCTTCCATCTTTCTCCGGGAACACCTTCTCTTGTGTTTTCAAACACAATGGCACATCTCCATGGTACATCTTTTCAGTCATGAAAGACTGAAAGACAAATAGGAACATGTAAGAAGAAAGGTTTGGGACTTAGCATTAGGTTCTTCAACGGTAAGTTCTTCATGTGAAGATTCTGTCTTTACCCTTTCATTATGTGTGTGTCATAGGCTTTTCAAGTGAACATTAGCACACAAGTTATTCATTTAGAATACTTAGAACAGAGTTGTAAGAGTGAAATGCAGGAACACAGTCGAAGCATCTGGTTGGGACCATGGCCACCTGTCGGCATTGGATGCTACCTTTGGTGTGTTTCAGTGAAAATGAATAAACTGCATTTCCTTTTAAGCCACTACATTGAATTGGATCTTCTTTTTATAGCAGTTTAGTCTTACCCTAGCAAATACATTCTCTCAGCTCAATGTATAGTCATATGTTGCTTAACAACAAGGATATGTTCTGAGAAATGTATTCTTAGGCAATTTCTTCACTGTGCATAGCCTACTAGTACTAGGCTGTGCACAATGGTCTAACCTATTGTCATAAGCTAGAAACCTGGACAGTGTGTTACTGTACTGAATAGTGGAGACAATTGTGGCACAATGGTAAGTATTTGTGTGTCTAAACATAGAAAAGGTACAGTGAAAAGACAATATTATAATATTATGGGACCACCATCATACATTTGGTCTGTTGTCAGCTAAAAAGTCATTATATGGTACATGGCTGCATATCTAAAAGTGACAGGCTGGAGCCTTCTAATGCCCACTTAATATCTCTTTCTTTCAAACACCAGCGGGGATTATACTTTCCTGTTTCGTTCAGTAAATAAGGCCCATGAAACATTCTGGCCAATGAAATGTGAGCATATCACTTTCAGGCTAAAATAGTTATTTGCTGATGTGAGACCCTCCAGCTCTCTCTGTCCTTACTATGTGAACCAAGGTTATACACTTCAGATTGTACAACTGCGAAATAATTGAGTTTCTGTCCACCTCTATCAATTCCCAGGCATGGTGAAACAGAGCCACCCTCTATCCATAATGGACATCTAGTGATAGTGAGAATTAAACTGTTGTCGTGTTAAACTCTGAAGTTCAAGGGTTGGTCTTGCTGTAGCGTCCTATTAGCCTTAATACAGATTCAAAATTTTATTTAGAAAGGTCAGATATTATCAAGTGCAACATTGCATAACTATTTCAATTAGCAAATATCTTTGAAAATCAATTTCCAGGTAACGATAGCAGATTAAACATATGCATGTACTTTCCATCCCTCCTGAAACTCCATTAAAAGGCAATTAAGGGAGATTTTGTAAGACATACACCCACAAGGATATAGCAGAGGGGACAATAGCAACAGAATTTTGGAATCTCAAAAACAAATAAATAAATAATAGAGGGCTGGTTATTTAAGAAGGTTGAAACTAAGCCAGCAGTAGAAGCTGAGATTATGCCACAGAACCCTCAAAAATCTCAGCAAGTGTGCAAACCAGCTACCCCCGGAAGTGAAGAAAAAGAGAGAGTAGGAGGCTAAAATAACAAGACTTGGCTAAAAGCATTTAGAGGCCCAGTGTAATGGCTCATGCCTGCAATCCCAGCACTTTGGGAGACTGAGGCAGGCAGATCACTAGAGCCCAGGAGTTCCAGACCAACCTGAGCAACCTGGTGAAACCCCGTCTCTACATAAAAATTAGACAGGCATGGTAGCACACACCTGTGGTCTCAACTACTTGAGAGGCTGAGGTGGGAGGACCACTTGAGCCTGGGAGGTGGAGGCTGTAGTGAACTGTGATCATGCCACTGCACTCCAGCCTGGGCAACAATGTGAGACCCTGTCTTAAAAAAAAAAGTGGGTGGGGGGCATTTTAGAAATTAGTTTCTATTCAATGTCTGGGCCAATTCCTTTCCCTGGCAAAAGATTGGAGGGTTATGTTCTGAAGACAGTAAACCAGAGAGTGTCTAGGGAATGGATTAGAAGTAAAATTTTCGAACTTTAGAGAGATGGGTTAAATGAGCATGTATACTAAAAATTCTGAGATGCCCCTGATATGGTTTGGCTCTGGGTCCCCATGCAAATCTCATCTCAAATTGTAATCCCCATAATCCCCACATGTCGAGGGAGGGACCCGGTGAGAGGTGATTGGATCATGAAGATGTTTTCCTCCATGCTGTTCTCATAATAGTGAGTGAGTTCTCACAAGATCTGATAGTTTTATAAGGTAGTTTTCCTTGCTTTTACTCACCCTCTCTTGCCTGCCTGCCACCATATAAGATGTGCCTCTTCCCCTTCCACCATGATTGTAAGCTTCCTGAGGCCTCCCCAGCCATGTGAAACTGTGAGTCAATTAAACCTCTTTTCTTTATAAATATCCCAATCTCATGTATGCCTTTATAGCAGTGTGAAAATAGATCAATACAACCCTCAACCTTTTTCCTCACTCATCATCCTTGGAAGAGTTCAAGCTAAAGAGCCTCCTCAGTTCAAGAGGAAAGACATCAGAATTTTGTTGTTGTTGTTGTTGTTGTTGTTTTTATGGAATCTCGCTCTGTCGCCAGGCTGGAGTACAGTGGTGTGATCTTGGCTCACTGCAACCTTCACCTCCCAGGTTCAAGCGATTCTCCTGCCTCAGTTCCTCGAGTAGCTGGGACTAAAGGTGGGTGCCACCACGCCCAGCTAAGTTTTGTATTTTTAGTAGAGACGGGGTTTCACCATGTTGGCCAGGCTGGTCTCGATCTCCTGACCTCCTGATCCGCCCGCCTCAGCATCCCAAAGTGCTGGGATTACAGACATGAGCCACCGCACCAGGCGACAAATATTGGAAGTTTTTAATAAGACAGGCTAGCCATCTCAGTGCTTCCAATCAGCTTGTAGGTTGCCCAATAAATCTGAGCAGACAAAAAATGAAAATTATCAAACATGTAAAGAAAGCCTAGGATGAAATATAGAGACGAAACCAAACCGACCGATAAAAGCAACTTGGAGAAAACAGAGACAAAGTGGGAAAAAAAGAAATAAAAACTATCATTAAGTTCTCAGATAGATAAGATGATATGTTACAATCATTAAAAATCCTATACAAATAAATATTCAGAAATAAGATTTCTGAGAAATTAAAAGTAAAATTGAAAAGTAAACAGAAAAATAGGAAGAAAAGTTGAAATAGTCTAGAAAACAGACTAAAGGGACAAAATGATTAGAAATTGAAAAATAGTAAGAAATTGGGGAAATCAGTTTAAGAGGTCCAATAATTTTTTTTTCCTTTTTTTCTTTTTTAGAGATGAGTCTCCCTCTGTCGCCCAGGCTGGAGTGCAGTGGCGCCATCTCGGCTCACTGCAAGCTCCGCCTCCCGGCTTCATGCCATTCTCCTGCCTCAGCCTCCCGAGTAGCTGGGACTACAGGCGCCCGCCACCGCGCCCGCCACCACGCCCGGCTAATTTTTTTGTATTTTTTAGTAGAGACGGGGTTTCACCGTGTTAGCCAGGATGGTCTCGATCTCCTGACCTCGTGATCCGCCCGCCTCAGCCTCCCAAAGTGCTGGGATTACAGGCGTGAGCCACCGCGCCCGGCCAAGAGGTCCAATAATTTTCTAATGGCAATTCAAGAAAGAACAAACAGATGAAATAAAGGAGAAGTAATTATCAACAAAATAATTCAAGAATATTTGACAGAACAAAGTTTCCAGATTCAAAGGACCCATCATCTGGGTGTCCCAGAGAGTGAATGAAAAGAGGTACATGTTAAGTCTCTTTACTTGAAGAGCTCTTGCTTTTGCAGGTTCAGAAGACTGAAGATAAAGAGGAAATTCTACAGGTTCTCAGAGAAGAAAAAAAAATGAAAAGTTTTTTACAACCAATTAGGAATCTCAGTGGCTTCCAATTGCTCAATAGCAAATATTGAAAACTAGAAGAGAAACAAGCAATATTTTCCTATTCCTATTCTTAAAAATATGTACCCAGCAAAACTATCTGGTGTCAGGTAAAAAGAAGTTTCAGAAATTCAAGGTTTTTGTATTCCTCTGAAGGAATCCTAAAAGAAGACATGAGATCCAAGAAAAAAGGCACCTAATACAAGAGAGAAATAAAGAAAAATCCCAGATTGGTGATGAAAGTCAGAGAAGTTAGCGTAACTCTTGCAAAGGACAACCATTCCCAATATTGACAGGTCAGAAGGGTCACAGAGAAATTTTTTCAAGAAGATGAAAGCATTAAAATGCCTAATGTCAATGAACTTATTGGAAAGAGATTCCGGTAATTGCTGGAGAGTTTAGGTTAAATTGCTAAGTACATAGAAAACCACACAAACAAATGAAGAAAAAGATACGGATTGATTCCAGGAGATGTAAAAAGTTGTGCAGGAAAGGAAAAGTTATCAGTTTACTAGGCTCAGCACTCGATAGCATTTACATGATTATAATAATTTAAGCAATGAATATTTGGGGAAACTAAAATTACAGTATAATTACATTGAAAGATTGAAGGGAAGATAAGGGAGACTTCCTTTGGAGAGACCAAAGGGATGCAAAAAGCAAAGTTACATCCTCATTTGACATAGCAGGAAGTCAATAAATAACATGTAAGGCTGAAAAATCAGGAAGCAGCAAGACCAATGCATTCTTTAGCCACAAGCAGAGAAACACCACAGGGATCAGCTATAAGAGTTGATACTGGTTTTTGGGGAAAGGGGTAAATGGACTTGAAGGGGACAGATAATTTACATAACAAATCTTGTAGCTCCGACTGGCTCTCTGGAGTGTGCGCCTATGTACCTACAATAAAATAGCCCATGCTCTCCCTGCAAAAGAAAAAGAGCAAAGAACGACAGTAAAAAGGGTAGAGAATTAAACTCAAACATGTACTTTTATAAATAATATGTTCATTTTTACTTAAAATATTGTGATACTGATGTTTTCAAAAATTCAGATAAACCAACAGAAAATACAATTAATAAGAATCTTTAATTTTGTCTTCGAAACACATGAACATCCTTAAATATTTTAAAATAAAAGCGAGACAGTGCTATTTCTACAGAAAAGTTAAGACACATGACAAGTGTGTTCAGTAGTTCAAAAAGCATGAATTAGAAGTTTCACGAGGAGAAAAGGTTGTTGTTAGAAGAGGAAAAGAAGATCGCAGTATTCTAAAAGAAATTGCATCTGTTCAAAAAAAGATAAACTATGGTAATATAACATGATACAATTTATACTCATAAACTGCTGAATCTCCAAAATAGAAAATCTAATATGTTTTGAGAGGAAGAGGTTAATAACAAAGCAACAGTAATGTTTTTAATCTTTGCTACTATTACTTACTTATACTCATAAACTGCTGAATCCCCAAGATAGAAAAATCTAATATGTTTTGAGAGGAAGAGGTTAATAACAAAGCAACAGTAATATTCTTAATCTTTGTTACTATTACATATTCTACAAGATTTCATCACTAATTTTAGCTCTGTCTATTGTAGTAATCAGCCATTCTCAGTTTTTTCTCTCTAATTATTCACAATTTTAATTTCTCAAACTTTCTTATTCATTTGATTCATTTTCAAAGAAGTATGTCCTTTTTCACATATTCAATATTCTGTCAAATACTTTTAATAATTTTAATGGAAATGTTAAATTAACTTCTATTGCCGTTGTTAATCTCTCAAGGACCATCTGTTCCACCTGTTCCTATAGATGTTTCTAATTAATGATTTACTCTTCCTCAATGTCTGCCTATTTGTAATTATGATTGAAGGACTACAGTGGTCGCTATTGATCATTCAACTGGCTTTCTTCAGCAATGGTAGAGGGTACCATCCCTACAGCAGAGCTCTCTCCTGAATGGCAGCATACTCCAGTCCTCTTTGCGTAGGTGGGTGGGATACAAATGGATTTCTTTCCAGGTTGAACAAACAAACAGCATGTAAGTAGGTTAAGGATTTGCTTCAATAAATCCAAGTAAGCCAGGGAAGACATTTCTCTGGGAGTAGGGAGTTTCAGGACATTTCATTCCTCTACAAAGCTGCTTTTCTATTATTTTTCTTTTTCCTAAAGGAAGAGCCACCACTTATGTAGAGAGAGTTCATCTTATCTATTATATCTTAGGAGAAAATACCATAGCCAGTTCTCTGTGTTCCAGAGCTGAGGACCAGCCCAGCTGGGCTGGCATTCCTTCAATTAATTATGTCGCTAATTGCCACACAGGCTGCTCATTCATTCAACATCATTCAACAAATATTTCCAGCCCTTGCTGATGATGATCTTGGAGTTTTTCCAGGGCTCTGTGGGGAAGGCTGGTACTTGCTTCTTCAGTGACCCATTCCAGATGTCCTTATTTGTTTGTGATTTTCTTGGCGCTATTTTCCCTGTCAAACCAATCTGCTTTATAGTTTTCCAAAATTCCTTAAAATGTTGGATCTGCTGATAAAACCTCCTCTGTTTTTCAGGACTGCTAAGGATTTAATCTCATTCTTATACTTCGTTAGTCATTTTACTGGGATCTGGAGAAAAAATGGAGAGGTATATGTGTGCTTTGTCCATCCTGATGATATGGAGATTAGGTTCCTAACTGATTAATTTCTTAATTTACTAGAGTTTCTTGAGTAAATTTCCAAGATGTATATGTTTGTTACTGTATTGTATCCATACACATGCTGGATATGTAGGCATCCTTGCATATCCGAGAATTTTAGTATCATCTCACATAAACAACAGCTGGGTATAAAATTATTTTCACAATCTTTTCATCTCAAAATTCCTTGGGTGTTGCTTCATGGTTATCTGATATTAGGAGACACATTCTGGTGACAAACTGCTTTCAGTTCTCATTTAGGTAGTTATTTTCCTTCCACTCAGATGCTTAATGTATTTTTTCCACTAAACATGAAATTTTAAAACTAATATTTAGAATATAACTCAATGTGGTTCTTGTCATACTTCATCATGCCTCCTATCTCTGTTGTCCTTTTTCAATGCAGAGGACACAACCCTCTGCCATTCATTTATCTTCTCTCCTCCGTGTAGTTCTTGTACATTTTTTCAAATATCCTCCCTTCTTCCAAGGCATATCTACTGTAACCATTGAACTCCCCTTCAATGAAAAATTCTACTTCCTCTAATCACTTCATATTCATGGCATGTTTGAAACCTCATTCTCCCCTTAGAAAACCCTTCCCTGCAGCTTTTTCAGATACTCAAAGGGCCAAGATTTTCCACATGCTATTCAAAGGTTCAGCCTTTCAACTACATCCTGGCAGCCTCCGAACGCGTCATCTCCGGGTTATGACCCCCTTACTGTATAAGAAGAATTGCAAAGCCTTCCCCATGCCTCTAATTGCAGGTATCATCGGCATCCTCTTAGTGGATTTCTCTTCTTAGTATTATTCTCTTCCCACTCTCTGTACTTCCTTAGGCAAAGATCTCCTCTCCCATGGAAACATTTGCCATGTATACACTAAGCTCTCACAAGGCCCTATCTTCACCCTAGTTTCTCCTTCCCCAGTTCCAACTGCCTATTCAACACATTAAATTCAACATGTTCAAAGCAGAAGTCATCATCCAATCTTCCTCCTGAGATTCCCACCTCAGAGAATGGCATTTAACGGCTCTAAACCAGATACCTGACTGTCATATTTCTCCCTAATGCCCACATCCAATTAAGGTTGATTCTACGTTTTGAAAAATTTCTCATCTCTACCTATTTTTATCCATTCCCGTGGCTACTCTCCTAGTTTACATTGCCTTTTCCTCCCTAAATTCCTGTGATGACCTTCAATCAGTCTCTCACCATTTGTCTGGTTCTTCTGCTATTCATTGTCCACACTCACTAGAGAGCCTTTTTGAAAATATACATATGATCGTTATAAAAAGTCCTGGTCCTTGTGCTGCATTGTCCAAATCTTCATCTCAGGATTATGAGTAAAGCGATGTATAGAGTGGATGAAATTTTTTATAAGGTAGCCTCTGTTTTTCCTTCAACCTCATTAACTCACCTTTTCTTTGATTTTTCAACCTTACAGAAATGTTCTTAGTTGTTTAAATGTGGCATGTTCTTTTTCAGGTTTGAGACTTTACCCAGGCTTTTACTTCTGTCTGGATTACTTCCCATCTCACCGAAGACATTTTTCTTTATCTAGATAATGCCTACATATTCCTCAAGTCTGCTCAAATATCACTTCTTGTGGAAAGTGATATTTTCCTGATCCCCGAAGCCAATTAAAGTGCACCTCTGCTAAGCTTTTCACTTCTGTGATAGCGCTTCCCATACTCTATGCTACTGATTGTGATTTGCTTGTCTTCTAAGGTATATTCAACTCAGTTGGAATAGGGACCATGTTTATTTCATCTAATACTTTTTTTTGGCTTCACTCAGTGCCTGTAATACAAATGTGCTCAATAATTTTCATTCAAGTGGCTCTTTAAAATAAGTTGTTCCTGGTACTTGCTAAGCCTTTTAAAATAAGATCATAATCCTTAGTCATTTTAGCAACATTATCTTCCAGTATTATTTTGATTATTTCTTCTTCCTAATTGGCTTTCTTTTTTACTTTTGGAATTCCTAATATTCATTAAATGTCAGCTTGCTTTCTCTCTGAGCTCTAGGAGAGTTTCTTAAACTTCCTTTTACTTGACTGATTCAATGTTCTACACAGCCTATGTCCAGTTCACTTCTTTCATGACATTTTAAAATATAACCAACTTGGCAAGGCTGTAGAGAAAAGGGAATGCTTATGCACTGTTGGTGAGAATGTAAATTAGTCCAGCCACTGTGGAAAGCAGTTTGGCAATTTCTCAAAGAACTTAAAACAGAATTACCATTTGACCCAGAATTACTGGGTATATATCCAAAAGAAAACAAATCATTCTAACCAAAAAGACACATGCACTCACATGTTTATCACAGCACTATTCAAAATAGCAAAGACATGGAATCAACCTAGATGCTCATTAACAGTGAATTGGATAAAGAAAATATGCTATATACATCATGGAATACTATACATCTGCAAAAATAATGAAATCATGTCCTCTGCAGCAACATAGATATAGCTGGAGGCCATCCATGGAGGCTTAGGCTTATCGTGAGCAAATTAACCCAAGATGAGAAAACCAAATACTGCATGTTCTTACTTATAAGTGAGAACTAAACATTGGACATAAAGATAGCAACACGGCTGGGCACGGTGGCTCACGTCTGTAATCCCAGCACTTTGGAAGGCCAAGGTGAGTGGATCACGAGGTCAAGAGATCGAGACCCTCCTGACCAACATGGTGAAACCCCGTTTCTACCAAAAGTACAAAAATTGGCTGAGTGTGGTGGCGCGCACTTGTAGTCCCAGCTACTCTGAAGGCTGAGGCAGGAGGATCACTTGAACCTGGGAGGCTGAGGTTGCAGTGAGCCAAGATCGCGCCACTGCACTCCAGCCTGGTGACAGAGTGAGACACTGTCTCAAAAAATAAATAAATAAAATTTAAAAAGATGGCAACACTACACACTGGTGATTACTGGGTATTGGGGCAAGGGTTGAAAACTACTGGTACTATCCTCAGTACCTAGGTGGCAGTATCATTGATACCCCAAACCTCAGCATCATGCAATACCCTTAGGTAAAAAACCTGCACAAGTATCTACTGAATTTGAAATAAAAGTTGGTTAAACAATCCTGACTTCAGATCTGTACCTTTTCATAACTGTTGACTCTAGCTCCACAGATGCCACATCCTCTCAAACTTGGTCAAAAATATCAATGAGAGATTTTCTAATACTTTATTCTATCTCATGTTAGGAATTTCACTTCACATTCTATATTTGCTAGGTTTCTCGGGTCGTTTCCCTTCTTTGGCAGAATATTTTCTTTGTCTATGTTTATCTTTTTCTCTGTTTACAGAGTGTGTTTAAAATGGGTTCCGTCTGAATCTAACTACAATACTTTTACGTCTCTCAGATCCATGAAAAAGAAGGATGAAAAATCTGGTAGTGCTTCGCTGAAATTGAGATCTGCTTTTCAGTAAGCAGTAGAAAACAGCAAGTGGGGGCACCACCTTCTGCTGCAGGTTACACTCCTGGGTTTGTTGCAGAGCGAGAAGTCAGCTGGACCAGCACCTCCTGCAATACTGGTTCCATCCCTGCTAGGTGTAGGTCAAGAACGAGTGCCACACCCGGCTCCTCTGCCCGGGATGATCTCTTGCACTTTTAGCTTTTGCCAAAGGTACAATCAAGGCTCATCTTTCCCTGGGGCCAATTGGTCTAAGCTCAGGAGTCGTTTCCAGATAAGATGGAGTTCTTCCCGAGGACCTTCAGCTTATGCCTCAGCCAGGCATTTCCTTCAAGCGGTGAAGTCCATTAGCCAATAGCTTCTCCTCTTCACTTCGTGTTGTAAACGTGCCTTACTATTTCCGCCATATTGATGGCAACCATCAATAACTTCTAAGTTTGGGCCGGGTGCAGTGGTTCAGGCCTGTAATCCCAGCACTTTGGAAGGCCGAGACGGGTGGATCATGAGGTCAGGAGTTCGAGACCATCCTGGCTAACACGGTGAAACCCTGTCTCTACTAAAAATACAAAAAAAAATAGCCAGGCGTGGTGGTGGGCGCCTGTAGTCCCAGCTATTCAGGAGGCTGAGACAGGAGAATGGCGTGAACCCGGGAGGCAGAGCTTGTAGTGAACCAAGATGGCGCCACTGCACTCCAGCCTGGGCGACAGAGTGAGACTCCGGCTCAAAAATAAAAATAAAAATAAATAATAATAATAATAATAACAACAATTTATAAGTTTGGTAAAGATTTTTCTCTGTTCATTCTTGGCTACGTAAACGGTAAAGTAAAGACAGCCATCTTAACCCAAATATTCTTTAGAGAATATCATGTTCATAGCCCTTGCTTCATCCGTGGTTGGCCGGAAGTTACGTAATCCGTGTGGTGATTATTACTCATCCCTGTAGAAACAGTCTGAATGGCCTAAGATTCCTTTGCCCTATGGCACCCCCTTCTGGTTCTGCAATGAGTAGTAAGTCTGTCCTGTACTTAAAATCTCTCCCCTAGAATACTGATGGGGCTTGAAGAAAGTGGAGAAATTCCCAGTTGGAGAAAGACACTGTCTATTAACAGGTTAATTCAGACTCCTAAGGAACTTTTAGCGTTTCTTAGGAAACTGCCAGCAGGAATTTGAGTACAACAGCTCCACATCAGGGAAACTCTTCAAGAACTCTTCAGCTAAGGATGGTCCTGCCTTGGTCTGGACTCTTTAAAAGGTCAACAGGGTAACCCTGCGAAGCCATACCTAGATAGCACACGGAAAAGAAGAATATTTGTTGCCCACCTATAGCTATGCTGCGCTTGGAGCGCTGGAAAATGGCTTCCGTGAGTTTATGAGAAGAGGAAACACTCTTTGTAATTGAAAACACACCAGCACCCACAGACGATTTCTAAGTTTTCTTAACAAGATAAAGATGGGATAATTTAATACTTAGGGCATTCTTTGATAATGATTCCATTTGTCCTTTATTATCATTCATAATGTTTTAAAAATTATAGTCTAATTGATGTCTTATGATTTGATCAAATTCAACATTATGAAATTTAATCAATAAGAAAGGTCTCTGTTGTCCACAACTCTAAAAAAAAACTTGATGAAAAATATGAGAATAAATTTGTGTCTTCCCTGCAGTTTATGGTGCTCTCACCATACATGTGTTTTCTGTTTGGAAGTCTGACCTTTACTTTCCTTGTTACCTCAGGCTGTAGTTTCAACGAGTAATAATAATAATCATGGGGGTGTGAGTATGTGTGTGCCTGTGTATATGCCTTAGTTTAATAATCATTTCTATGCATGCAGATCCATTTGAAATTACTGTCAAAATATTAAGAAAACACTTTGGGCATTATTAATTGACTAAAATAATGTTTTCCTTGTGCTAAATAGAGAAGGACTTTGCTTAATAAAATTATTTTGTTAAGGATAACATGCTCAGCGGTTTTCATTATGTGAATTGGGCATAGTTACTATTTTTCATGAAATAAGACACTCAATTTGCTTTTTGGTTCTCCTTTTATTCTACTTTAGACTTATTTTGCAGCTTCACCCCTCTGTAGAATCTGTCTATGGCAGTCCATTTAAGAGAGTTCTGATACATGTCTATATAATCTGAAAATAATAATGTTTTGAAAAAAGGATGTATTGTGTTAAAAAATCTTTTAAACAAGTAAACTCTGTTAAGAAATTTAAGCTGCAGCGAGATGACATTTGCTCCTTAAGACTCACAGAGGACAAAGGAAGCCCAGAAGTGGTCACTCATATTTCCTTCTGTCTTCAAAATGCTTTGCAATAACAATCACAGGGCCAACTGGGATGTTATTATCACGGGTTCACTATTTTCTCTACATTTTTCAAGAAATGGTGCCCTAAATTTTCCTTGAGTATCCCCCATCCCCAACCCCAGTCCATTTGGTCCACATTGGCTAATCAGAACACAAACTTCCTCTCTTGGTGACTGGGGTCTCCATGGCCGATGACTCAAGTTGGGCAATCAGTAAGTCCCTTGATTTTCATGGGAGTGGCCAGAGATGACTAGAAGGCAATGTTCCCTCCTAGGTTGAACTGAACCTGTGAGGCAGCCACTTTGTCACTGCACGGAACATAGAACACAGAGCTGAGAAATGAAGTGACAATTATGTCACTTGAGGCACTGGATGGATCAATGCTTAAAGCCTTGAGTTTCTCCGTCATGTGAAACAATGCCAACCTTTTTCTTCTTTCGTAAATTTTATTGAGCTTTCTACCATTTGCCATGAAAAGGGTTCCAACTGATTAAAAAATAAATTGCTAAGCTTGAGTTTTAAAACAAAGAATCACAATACATCAGAATGAGACTTCCACATGCAAGCCCGCTGCTGTGGCCAGAAGAACCAGCGTGAATGAGGTCTGGACACTCAGGTGTGCCTTCATTTTCTTTGCTGCCTCCCTCCAGGGGCAGAAAACAGAGACTGAGATGGAAGCTAGAGCTTCCTTTTGACTTTTATGTAAATTGTACATTGAAGCTCAGAGCACGCTACTTGCCGATTTAGATGATTCTCTTAAAGGCTGTTTTTGTTTGGTTCGAAGTTTGTAGAGTTGGAGTTATCAATAGATTTTTTTTTACTCCACTATTGTTCAAACGTGATCGAATGTAGAGAAATGCTCTAAAAAACTAAAAGGAGAGCAGAGCTGCTTGGATTTGAATTATGGCGTCCCCTCCCACACATATACTCAGTTTTCTCATCAACCTTCCCATACCTCTCTGTTCCCCACTTCCCTGTGGCTGAGATTGTTTTGAGGAGCAATGGGAGACCCACAAGACCCCATGAAGAATTCTCTAATCTCCTGCAGATTGGGAAACTGAGGTCCAAAAACCTGGAGGAAATTCCTCAAATTGCCCAACCTGGCAGGCTTAGCAATGTCATGAGGTCATTTGATTATTATTATTGCATTTTAAAAATAATTTTATCAATATTTAGTGTCTACAAATAATATATAAATACGTGTTAACAGTATCATATTAAACAAATAGTCCAATAGTCTAAAAATAAAGTTTCTCTGGACTGTCCTGTCTCTGCAGGAGGAACTACATTGTTATTAGCATGGAAGATTCACTTCCTGACTCTTTCATGTGTGTATCTGCAGAGATACAGAGTATTCCTTCATGCGATATTGATTTTAAAAAATAGCATTATTCTGTTCATATTATTTGCAAAGCAAGTTGCAGATCGCTTCTTGCAGAATGATTCCCATGTCTTTTTTTTACCAGGTTACATTGTTCCCTCAGAGTGCTGAACTTTGAGAGCAAAGCATTACAGAAATGTAAAAAAAAAAACTTGAAAGCCAGGCATGGTGGCTCAGGCCTGTAATCCCAGCACTTTGGGAGGCTGAGGCGGGTGGATCACTTAAGGTCAGGAGTTCGTGACCAGCTGGGCCAACATGGTGAAAACCCGTCTCTACTAAAAATACAAAAAGAGCTGGATGTGGTGGTGCACACCTGTAATCCCAGCTACTCGGGAGGCTGAGGCATGAGAATCACTTGAACCTGGGAGGCAGAGTTTGCAGTGAGCCGAGATCGTGCCACTGCACTCCAGCCTGAGCAACAGAGTGACTCTGTGTCAAAAAAAAAAAAAAAAAAAACAAAAAAACCTTGAAAAAACCTTGAACATATCCACGAGATTTTCCTGTTTAAAATTTCACGTTCTATATTTTGTTATCGTCATACTCAGTGATAAAGCTATTCACTGGTAAAGCATTTATTATAGTTAAGAATTGTTTCTGTATTTGCTCTGGGATTAGCTTGTTAAGTGGTATCTTCCAGCCTTTTAAATCTATGCCCTCTATTGGAAATCTAAAACATTGAGTTCTTCTTTAGTGTTATTTGAAATTTCTAAACAAATATTACAAATGAAAACAAATAAACATTTGTAGCATTAAATACACCTTTTTAAGCTACACTCTCTCTCGTAGTGCTTCCTCCCAGTCCCGGCGTGTTCAACATAACCAGATGGCTGCCACTCCACTCAGCCACCCCCACCTCACCTAGCAGTGACATGTCCCCGAGGAGCATTCCAGTCAATAACTCAGAGGTGACTAAACATTTATACTCCATATACAGTGATAACGCAGCTGCATTTTAGAATAGCTGAGAAAACACAATAGACCTTACAATAAAATAGGGACTGATAAACTCATTCAGAAAAGCTAGAGCGGGCTTCCTTATGAATTAGTGGAAAACTCCTACAAGAGTCCTCATGATTATTCAAACATAGCAAAGGAGTCAGGATGGTTTGATTTTCTTTGCGTTCATAGTATTATTTTGAGTTTAGTCTGGTCTGTAGTGTGGGTAAGAGGAGAAAAACCAAGTCACCTCTCAATGTTGACTTTTCCTTGAACTATCTGCCCCAAAATGGTTTTTTTTTTTTCCCTCAACTCCTTAGAGTTTGACACAAACTAAGAGTGGCAAACACTACAGATGAGGTGATGGGCAAGCTGTAAGGAGCTGAGATTGTTATCTGCAGATAAAGCAGAGAGGCCCTGAAATGGGGCTGGGATGTTTCAAGAAGAATTTCCCAGGAGGCTTCCAGGTCAGCTTATGGGATCAGGTTGGCTCCACTCTGCTCTCAGCTCCAAGAGCTCTGCAAGATCATTCCTCATCTTTGACAGAACGTGGACAAGTGGAGAAGAAAATCTATGACATGCTACTAAGAAAAGCAATGTGATCTAATGTGTTTTAGGTAGAGTTTTTGTGTATTGGGGAGAGAATGACTCATGAGCTGACCAAAAAAAGGTGTGCAGGGATTTCTCCTAGCCTCCGTTTCTACACTTGCCCATGGCTAAATACTACATTGTTTTTTTCTCTCCAGTAGGAGCCCCCTGGGGGATTGGTTAAGACAGGCCCCTGCAAGCACACACACACATTTAATTTCTTGTGTGTCTCCCGTCTACCAGACTCTGTCTGCGTGAGAGCAGTTCCAGGTCCCACCAACTCATGTCACCCGGTGACAACTGCGCCCCCTTGAGCTCTGTCAACAGAGTCGGAGCCTCTCAGGGGCACCCACAAATCCATTTTCCACTGAGGTCTGGACCTCCTTGATGATGACACATAATTGAAGTAGGATCACACTCATTGGTAATATCATCAAATGATTTTTTTTTTTTTTTGGCGCTGATTTCTTTTCTTTTCTTTTCTTTTTTTTTTTTTTTTTTTTTTTTTTTTGAGATGGAGTCTTGCTCCATTGCCCAGGCTAGAGTGCAGTGGCATGATCTCGGCTCACTGCAACCTCTGCCTCCCAAGTTCAAGGGATTCTCCTGCCTCAGCCTCCCAAGTAGCTGGGATTACAGGCGCGTGTCACCACACCTGGCTAATGTTTGTATTTTTAGTAGAGACAGGGTTTCACCGTGTTGGTCAGGCTGGTCTCGAACTCTTGACCTTGTGATCTGCCCTCAGCCTACCAAAGTGCTGGGATTACAGGCGTGAGCCACCGTACCCAGCCATGAGCCACTGCACCCGATCACTCTGATTTCATAGTCATCTAACTAACCTATTATAGTGTGAACTTCCATAAGGATACTGATGTAGGATAATATAAAAATTTGACAGTTAAAGAACTGGCCTTCAGGCTCACATATCAAACTCTCCAGAACTTGTTTAGCATGATCCACGGGCAGGCATTGGGCCAGGATTCTGATCACATAGAGTGTCCACATCTGAAAGTCAAGGATTCTCTCCTTCCCAGGTGTAAAGTGAGAAGTGATGTCCTGTGTAATTGGACAAGCAGATTCCCTCATGAGACCTCTCAAATACAACTGACTCATCAAGGGAAACATTGAGTTGTTGTTGTCTGCTAAATATTTGTATGGGGAAAAATAGTGGGAAATAATAGTTGGCAAGTTAAGATCCTGAATGGCAAGCTAACATCTTTGGCTTTAACTATCTTTAGCAGAAAGTCACCAAAGGTTTTTGAATGTTTCATGAAGGTGGTGAAGGATAGAGGAGAGAAAAAGACCATATATGTCCATTGTATTTTTCTTTCTTTCTTTCTTTTTTTTTTTTTTTTTTTTTTTTTGAGATGGAGTCTCGCTTTGTTGCCAGGCTGGAGTATAGTGGCGCGATCTCGGCTCATTGCAACCTCCACCTCCCGGGTTCAAGCAATTATCCTGCCTCAGCCTCCTGAGTAGCTGGGACTACAGGTGTGTGCCACCACACCCTGCTAATTTTTCTATTTTTAGTAGAGACGGGGTTTCACCATGTTGACCAGGATGGTCTCAATCTCTTGATCTCGTGATCCACCCCACTCGGCCTCCCAAAGTGCTGGGATTACAGGTGTGAGCCACCATGCCCGGCATTATTTTTATTTCTTATACATAATTTTACTTAATCCTCTGAATATTATGCAGCATAAATGGCTATCCACATTTTATGGATGAGTAAACCAAAGCTTACAGAGCTTTAAGTTGGTCACCTGGTGGAACTTGAAATAAAGACAGATATTTTGATTTCAAATGCAGTGTTCATTCTCGTATTATTTTAATAGTCCTGTATCCTTGTAAGGCCACTTCTATCCAAGTCAAGCCACTTTATGGTCATATTTGTCTGAAACCCTGAAATGATACAAACAGTACCTCCTTCCCCACTGGGAAAGGTCTATAAATAGCTTCCTACTGTATGAAGTTGAGCATAAGCTTAGGTCTAGAAATTTAGTGAACTATTTGTCCACCCAGCATGTATAATTGTCTTCACCAATTTGCCCCTGCTAGAACTAGTCCATTGCCCTGGATTCTAACTGGTTGAGCTTAAGTAAGTTTATCATATATCTTGACCTTGTCCTTACTCCTTCCATCTGCCCATCTTATTAGAGGATAACACATTATATTGCTAATTTGGTCGAGGGCAGGACTCACTATTGGAAGAAACTGGTTACTACCACCAATGGACCTAATGATTACTGTCTACATCAGTGCACGAACTTACAAAAATAGCCTAACATTTTTGGTATGTTTGATAGTCAAAATGAATATTTAAATAAAATACACTTTTGAACACACAAAAAAAATTGTTTCATCGTTATCTAATAACAATTATCAAAAGTAAGAGAGTTCAGTGGATCTTGCTAAAGGAAATGAGGAAGTTGCTATGTAATTATAACAGTAAGTGAGGACTTAGGTATTTTGGTTTCAAGAACTTCGTGATTCCAAGTAGAGACCTAAGATGTGTAACTAGGATAATGAATTGTATTATTCAATCTCAATGGAAAATTCTAGAGACTGCCATCCATTAACAGAATTTTTTTTTCCCCCAACACTGATGATCCAGAAAACAAGCTCATATTACCAAGTGTGAAATTACAGCAAGCCTTACAGGCTGAGAACTGGAAAACAGCCTTCCTATCATGGTGAATTATGCAACCAGTGCTGGAGAGTAACTCTAAAATATAGCATCTTTCTACTTGCCTTACAAAAGCTCAAAGAAGGAGATCTACAAGGTACATGCAAAGGTAGACAGGCAGGATAACATTTTATGTTAATTTTAAACAAACGGGGTACTTCAGTCTTCTTTGCAAATAGGACATATCAGCCAATTTTCTAAGACCTTGTAAATGGCCCCACTGGATTGCCTTAAATTTAAGCTTAGGCCCAAACTATGCTACAAACTACTTGATAGATACCGTTCTGTATTTTGTTGATTAATATTTCTTACAGGGGATGATGGATGAAAATGAAGAGTAGGAGTAAACTTTCTTTACTCTTACCATAACCAATTGGCCTAATAATTAATGTCAATATCAGTCCACAAACTTACAAAATAGCCCAACATTTTCGATAACCAAAATACACACTTAAATCAAATACACTTTTGAACACAGAAATTGTTTCGTTGTTATCTAATAACAGTTATCCAAAGTAAAAGAGTTCAGATATTGGTGAAGAGAAAATGAGGAAGTTGCTATGCAATTATAGCCGTGAGTGGGGACTTAGGTATTTTGGTTACCGTATATGCTAAACACTGTACAAATATTATTTCGTTTCAGCCTAGCAACAACCATGTCGTGTTTCTCTTTTGTAGATAATGAAAACAAGGCTCAAAATAAAAACAAGACATCTTTACGAAATTACACAAAGTGTATGTGTTTGAACCTGGATGCCCTTTCCTCTATGTGATATGTTCCTATGCTCTACCCCACGTATGGGTGGAAACTCCTCGGTCAAGCGTATTTAATCAATGAATGAATGACTCTTCTAAAGTCAGATACCAGCAGGTTTGGTGGTAGAGCCTGTCCTGCAAATGTGCTCAATGTCTTAAGCCACCTGACAGCCAGACTCCAAAGGAAAAGATTTCACGTCTCATTAAAACACCTATAATAGTCCGGGTGAGGTGGCTCACGCCTGTAATCCCAACACTTTGGGAGTCTAAAGTGGGTGAATCTCGAGGTCAGGAGTTCAAGACCAGCCTGACCAAGATGGTGAAACCCCATCTCTACTGAAAATACAAAAATTAGCCGGGCGTGGTGGTGGGTGCCTGTAATCCCGGCTAATCAGGAGGTTGAGGCAGAGAACTGCTTAAACCCGGGAGGCAGAGGTTTCAGGGAACCGAGGTCATGCCACTGCACTCCAGCCTGGGCGACAGAGTGATACTCCGTCTAAAAAACAACAACAACAACAAAAACCTACAATACATACTTCCATCTTTAACACACGGCCCTCTTTCCCCTCCAGGCCACGAGGAACCATTCGTTGCTTTGTTCTTCTGGATCTAGCTGAATGATTTTTGACCCCAAAAGGTGTCTAGGTTGGTTTCATTCCTACTCCCTGAATCTCTAGAGAAAGTTCAAGTCTGTTTGCTTTGGGCTGATTTAGGCCAGAGTTGGGCGCTGGCATAAGATACACTTTGAAATGGAGACTCTTCCGCTTTAAACTGATTGAAGCCTTTGCGTGCCTGGCTGAGATGCTGAGTTCAGTTGAAGTGAATACTAGGGGGCAACAGAACTTTTCTTGCAGATGGAAACCAGTCATCCTCTAGACCCACTTTCAAGTTTCTGGCTGTCTGTCCCACCATCATGCTGTTAGTGTCCATAATGTTCACTATCATCTTTCTAACTCCAGACGCTCACGCAGAACACATTAGACCTAATCCAAAAGGAAATCTGGGTGACTCCACACTGGAGACATAAATTTTAGGCTCTGAATCTAAAACAAACAAACAAACAAACAACAACAACAACAAAAACACTAGATCAGAAAATATCCCTTGCTTTTTTTTTTTGCATCTGCAAAATAAACAGATTGTCACCAAAAGAGGCATCCCTTCATTTCCTACGAAGGACCGACAACGCAATATGCATTGTTCGATGGATTATTTCTCTTGCCAAGCAAATCATTCTGGGGTGTAGAGGGGAAGAAATTGGAAAATGTAATTATCAATTACTGTGTGTTGCCATCAGAAGGGAGGAAGTCTGCCCAGAGGAGAGGCATGCGCCATGGAAGGAGGGAGGCTTTTAAATGCTCTTGAGTTCCCCTCTTTCCTGCATTCGGAATTTGCTTGGGCTAAATGAACACAGATGACAGTACAGAACCCATAGGGATATTTTTAAGTCCCTCAAACCTGCGGGATCTTTCACATCATCACCATTTTACTATTTCTGTATTTAATCATTCCGTAAGGATCGTATGCATAGTCCTACTCTTTTTTGGGCTGCCCTGAGGCAAAGACAAAAGCTCTCTTGGGCCATGGAGACACTGCTGCCTCCTTCCCGTCTGCACTCTCCTGAAGTAATCAATGTTTATGGCTGCAGTTACAGTAAAAATAGCAAAAGTCAATATTTGTGCTCCGTATCTGTCAGATAATAAAGCTGGCTACAGGCATGGCCACATGACATCTGCATGTAACACACGGGGGCTGGATCCACCCCCCCCAACTCATCCTTCCAGACAGTTTGTCTAAAGATGGTGTCATATTTGTACAGCTGACATTCTCAAATCCCCTATGTGTGTCCTTAGGGAAGCTCAGAATTTTTGTTTGATTTTTGATCCTGTTGATTCTGGCTTTTAGACTGGAAAAATGTTTAAAAGAGAGAAAGAAAGAAAATATAAAAGTAAGAAAATGAAACAAGACAGAGTAACCACTCAGAAAATCTAACAGTCTTAAGTTAAATAGAAAATTTCTTTCCATCCCAGCCACCCACTTCAATCTAACTAAGGTCCTTAGTTAGTGATAACTTAGAACTGACTCTGTAAATTTTCAACGATTGCTGTTTACACCTTGCTTAGATCCAAAAGGATAGTAAGAGACAAGAAAATGATGGAAAGATTATAACGAAAGCCCCTAAAACCAGGTGGGAAATTCGAGTTCCTTTGAAGGGTTGGATTTTAGTTAAAGACCTGGGATTCAGCCTCAGCTCTGTGACCTTGTGCAAGTATTTCACTGTAAATAGGCCCCAGATTTTTCATCTATACAGCTATATGTAATCGAGTCTAATATATAGCATTGTTGTGAAGATCAAATGAGATAATGTGGGAAAAGAATTTTGTGCAACATCTGATAACAAATACCACTGACTGCTATCATCAAAGCAAAGTGATTTTTGAGTGAAGCAGCTTTCCTTACTCAACTACTCAGCCTGGTTAAATGGCTAATTCAAATCTCTGAAAAAGATAAATGTGTTAGCTGGGCCTGGTGGTATCCGCCTGTAGTCCCAACTACTCAGGAGGCTGAGGCAGGAGGATCACTTGAGTCCAGGAGATCAAGGCTGCAGTGAGCCATTGGAATACAGTGATAGCACCACTGTATTCCAGGTTGGGCAACAGAGTGAAACCCAGTCTCAATAAAAATTAAAACAAAATTTTTTTAAACTGGAAATTTAAAACCCAAATTTTCAAACTCACTTTGATGTTCCATTTATTTAATAGTATTATTAACCTTCTGTAGCCGAATTCTTATGCATTTCCGTCTTCTTTAATATTTCCAAGTTAGAATGATTATCCTGGCAGGGCGTGGTGGCTCACGCCTACAATTCCAGCACTTTGGGAGGCCTAGGCAGGCGAATCACCTGAGGTCAGAAGCTCGAGACCAACCTGGTCAACATGGTAAAACCCTATCTCTGCTAAAAATACAAAAAAATTAGCTGGACATGGTGGCAGGTGCCTGTACTCCCAGCTACTCAGGATGCTGAGGCAGGAGAATTGCTTGAGTCTGGGAGGCAGAGGTTGCAGTGAGCTGAGATCGTGCCATGGCACTCCAGCCTGGGTAACAGAAGGAGATTCCATCTCAAAACAATCAAAACAAAGAACAGAATGATGGTCTTACTCTGGGGACATAATTGTCATTTTGTTTTTCTCAAATTTGATCCCAAATTTCCACTCAGGAACCCCACAGCATTTCACAGTCTCTTTGAGCTGTCGTTCCCATGTAACGTCATTTCGTTCTTCCTCTACTGCAACGGATTACATTCAGCAAGCTAGTTTCTCCTCTAAAAGTGACACACTGTGTAGCAGGTAGAATGATTTTAGGTGGCATGTGGATGAAATTCTGTAATTCTAAAAGTCATTTATTTTAACACGTATTAGAGAAAATATAATAGCAGACCAAATCCATGATTTCCCAGCTACTATTCTTAAGGTTGAGGATAAAGCAAATCCATGATTTCCCAGCTACTATTCTTAAGGTTGAGGAGAAAGCTAAGCATTGGGCCATTTAAAAATTATTAAATAGGCCAGGTGCGGTGGCTCACGCCTGTAATCCCAGTACTTTGGAAGGCCGAGGCGGGCAGATCACGAGGTCAGGAGATCGAGACCATCCTGGCTAACACAGTGAAACCCCGTCTCTACTAAAAATACAAAAAAATTAGATGGGTGCGGTGGCGGCCGTCTGTAGTCCCAGCTACTCGGGAGGCTGAGGCAGGAGAATCATGTGAACCTGGGAGGTGGAGCTTGCAGTGAGCAGAGATTGCACCACTGCACTCTAGCCTGGGCGACAGAGCAAAACTCTGTCTCAAAAATAAAAATAAAAATAAAAAAAAGATTAAATACAAGATTAATAAGGTGTTACATGCTTGCCCATATTTTCCAGTTTTTTACAGGTCCGTGGGGTCATGTTACTGTGAGGCAGGAGCATTCTGGAGCTTGTGTGCAACTTTCCCATTGTCTCTGACCTTGCCACGTGACTAACAAGGCTGAATGTTCCAGATGATGCAGGTATTAGATGGCAGAGCCTCCATCAGTCTAGGTATCTGAATGACTGTGTAGAGCAAAACCCCCATCAACCCATCAATCCCTGACAGATGTGTAATATGAATGAGGTTGTGTTAATTCACTGTTTTGGGATTGTTAGTGAACTAGCATGGTGATATGAGAAGAACCATTAAACTGGTCACAGCAGTGTTTAAGATGACAGCTTTCTTTATTGCTCCAAGTAGCATGACTTCAAGTCTTTGTCATTGTCTTAACAACTCTTCTGTGAACATGTTCTAATTTGTCAATGGCTTTCTTAAAATACGATGTTCAGGTGGGGCGCGGTAGCTCATGCCTGTAATCCCAGCACTTTGGGAGGCCGAGGCAGGCAGATCACCTGAGGTCAGGAGTTCAAGACCAGCCTGACCAACATGGTGAAACCCCGTGTCTACTGAAAAAAGAAAAAATTCGCCGGGCGTGGTGGTGGGCACCTCCCAGCTACTCGAGAGGCTGAGGCAGAGAATTGCTTGAACCTGGGAGGTGGAGGTTGCAGTGAGCTGAGATGGCGCCACTGCAGTCCAGTCTGGGCGACAGACCGAGACTCTGTCTGAAAAAAAAAAAAAAAAAAAAAAAAGCCACTAGATACCGAATAATAACTACATTTTCCTAGATACCGAGTAATAACTACATTTTCTCTGAAAATTCATTCAAGTTTCATTCCAAGTACCGCTGTCATCTTTTCAATATACCAATGTGCTTCTTTCCAAGAAAGAGTTTTGCTCAAGCAGAAGGTGGACGTGCTTGGCTCAGGTGGGGAAAACGATGAAAAGGATCCCTGAGTGAACATCACTGACCATGAACATAAGGTCCTTCTCAAGATTTGCTTCCTTCTCAGATGAAGCATGTTGTGTGAAACAACTTACATGATGATTTTCCCAGCTGGTGGCAGTTTGGAAAGGAAAACGCTGTTCTGTATTTCTTTCTGAACCAAAAAAGAAATTCAAGAGGCTCACTGTATTATTATAACAAATTTTAGCATTTTTATTGCGAATGTTTGCTGTGGAAATATTTGAAAATATAAATGGAAAAATAGAAGACGGTTTAAATAAACTAGGATATTCACTATTCAGAAGTATGGATATTTTGGTGTAGATCTTTCCACATGGAAACTTTTAAAATTACTAAAATGTATTTTATTTACTATTTGGCATTATACCATAATACCATATGATATTTTTCTCTTAATACATGTGAATAGTCCTCATAACATTACATAGTTTTCTAAGATACAATTTTAATAATGGTTTAGGGTGCTGTCATGTAACTTATTTTAAAATATCTTAATATTGAACACAAGTAATTATTAAGTTTTTTACTATTATGAAGATGGGTCTGATGAATTTTATTATGGTGAATTTTTCACATCAACCCATGCATATTTCCTTAGAATAAGTTTGTAGTAGCAGAATTATTGAGTAAATTTCTAAGCTGTATGTGTACATTTTGAAAGCTTTTGGTGCCTGTTCTCAAATTATTCTCTGGAAGCTTTGTATCAATTTATATTTCTATCGCCAGTGTAAGAGATATTTCATTTAACAAAGGGCATTATTATAAAAACATTTTCTATCTTACGGGAAAGTGAGATCTCATATTTCTTGTATTTGAATTGATTGTTACTTTGTCTTTTTTCTAGTAGAATATTTGTCTTTTAAAACTTTTTAAAGTCTATTATATATTTATTATGTTATTTCATTTTTGTTCTATGTGTTAAGAAAATATTAATATTGTCACTTTATAGATGTAAATGTTTTCTCAGGGTTTTGTCATTTGAATATTAATTTTGCTTACTATGCTTTGCAGGTTAAGCTAATTAGTTTTTTCATTGTAGTAAAATACATTTATATTTTTAATGGTTGCCTTTCATGTCATGTTTAGCTTCCAGCTTTAATTCTCTTTCTCTCCAAAGTCTGACTAAAAGATTATATAAAAGGGGGATTTCTATCAGTGCTGACAACTGGGAAAGTATTGACTTTATATGTTAGAATTTTAAAATTATGTGATAGAAATATAAATGAATTTCTATAAGATATACTACAAGCAGCTGGTCACGGTGGCTCATGCATATAATCCCAGCACATTGGGAGGCCGAGGCAGGTGGATCATCTGAGGTTGGGAGTTTGAGACCAGCCTGGCCAACATGGAGAAACCCCGTCTCTACTAAAAATACAAAATTAGCAGGGCGTGTTGGCGCATGCCTGTAATCCCAGCTACTCGGGACGCTGAGGCAGGAGAATTACTTGAACCCGGGAGGCGCCATTGCACTCCAGGATGGGCAACAAGAGCGAGACTCCATCTCAAAATTAAAAAAAAAAAAAAGATATGCTACATCCAAGACCAAACTGAAGGAAGAGCTGACCAGCCAATGAATTCTACACAAATAATTGTAAGAAAACACAACACATTTAGGTTCAGTTATAAGTTTTTAAAATTTTCTTTTTTGTGTCTTCTACTTTTCAAATTTTCTATGTAATATGTGTTCATATGGTGGTACCAAAAGATCTGAAAATACAGGTGAACTTCAGGGTGTGCACACTGTGGTTATTTAATATATCTGTGTGAGCAGCAGATGTATCTTTGTACAATAGAAGATGTTGAGTGTGAGCAATTCTATGTCTATGGCTTTACTCTGGACACAACAGTGATTCTTAACCAAGGATGATTCTGTTTCCTATTCCCCACACTGCAGGGACATGTGGCAATATCTGGAGACATTTGTGATGGTCACAGCTAGGGAGGGTGCTCCTACTATCTAGTGGATGAGGGCCAGCGATGCTGCTAAACATCTTGCAAGGCACAGGGCAGCTCCCACAGCAAAGGATTCTCTTGTCCAAAATATTAACAGTGCCAAGATTGAGAAACACTGGTGCACAGACTTTGAGATGAATGATTTTCAAATTGCCTGAGGTGTGGGCAACCCAGGAAATGCACAAGGCAATCTATTGAGATGAAAGAAAAAAAATGTTACTTTTCCATTTGTATTAATTTTTATCCCAAAATGTTGTATTAATTTTTATTCATACTTAAAGTGTAGGTTGATGCATTTCTCTTTACACGGGCTGAGTGCCCCTCCAGTCACATGTCACGCTTAGCCTGAAGTGTCCTGAGGGATGAGAGAGAAAATCACTGCATGGATGGGGACACAATGGCACCCATTTGTTTGCCTGCCTCCCAGCACATTGTGACATCCTGCAGTTTCCAAGGGCCAGGTCAAGTGCATTTATGGATGACATTATCCAATTTCAACTCAGCTACCTTTCACAACATCACCTAACTTTAAAAGACAAATCAAGCCAGGTGCGGTGGCTCATGCCTGTAATCCCAGCACTTTGGGAGGCTGAGGTGGGTGGATCACCTGAGATTAGGAGTTTGAGACCAGCCTGGCCAACATGGTGAAACCCCATCTCTACTAAAGATACAAAAAACTAGCCACGCATGGTGGCGCACACTGTAATCCCAGCTACTTGGGAGGCTGATGTAGGAGAATCACTTGAACCTGGGAGGTGGAAGTTGTAGGGAGCTGAGATCGTGCCATCAAACTCTAGCCTGGGTGACAGGGCGAGACTCTGTCTCAAAAAAAAAAAAAAAAAAAAAGACAAATCAGATAGACTGAAGATAGCATCTGTAATGCAAACACAAGCAAAGGGAAGATAATGGCAGAGCTGACATCTAAGAAAGAAAAATTATATTTCAGAAGAAAAGTATAGTACACCTGTTATTACATTCTAGCCCTGTTCATTGTTTTTGAGTTTTTATTAGTATCCTACAATTTGGATGGAATCTTGATACAAATCTCTACAGAAAAACTGGGTTTTAATTTTCTTCACAAGGTTTTTAGATGGCTTCCTAATGGAATAGGTTCTAGTATACAAATACTTTTGTAATTGTAATTTGTAAGTGCATTACTAATGTTTTGTATCTCTCATTTTACTTCTTCCAAGAAAACGAAAATCATGGAATTCCAAAGATCAGAGGGACTCAATAAACGAAGCAGTTATGAAAATCAATGACTTGGTTGAGGTCTCACTTATGCCAGTGTAGGATACTAACTTGGCTTTGGGGCACTCATAAAGATTCTTCAGGACCACCTGGGAATGAACCTTCCCAGTAAAGAGGGACACCTTGACCCTCATATTTTTGTTGCCAGTGCTTTCAAAAAGAAAGACTTTTTATCAAAAGGGGAAAATGAGAAAGAAGAAAAATCAATATTTTCATCTGAGGAATGTGAGCCCCTTTTGGTCAGATAGGCATTGGAATGGAATAGCAGTCATGCCTCATTCCCTCTTGACCTAAATAATGATCTCTTGAACGCACCTACTATGTGGGCTCCAAACTAACTGTTACCAAATAGCCATAAACACATATGCTGGACACTGTAACTCATACCCTATAGTTCAACAATGTACAGCCAATTACTAACCAATGTTACCTGTAAACAAACAAGGATTCCTGTTAAACAACTTTGTATTGGCCCACTCCTTGTTCCCTTTGCCTTCAAAAACCTGCCTGTAACACAGGTTGATGAAGCACTCCCCAAGGCAATTTGGAATTATGTCCCTAGCAGCTCACTTTATCCCTAGTCCTCACTTTGGCTCAAGTAAACTCTTTAAATAATACGTTTTGCTTTAGTCTCTTTCTTTTAGGGGGACACATGTATCTCCGAGCAAGCTCTTTGAGATGTATACTATGAGAAGAATTGACAATATAATCTAATCTATACTGGAGAAGGGGATGGGGACTCCGCACGGGACAGCCAGCAAAGAGTAGCTATCTCCTCTCCCAGGCCCCATTCCATAGGGGTGGGGGAGATGTAATCTGAGTAAACCCAAGGGGCCATACTTAATTTGGATAAGACCAAGGAGAAATGTATGCCCAGGATGTTGTCAAAAACAATACAGCAATCAGCTGTCTATCACTGGTAGCTAACAGCTCAAGGTTAACACCAATGGCATCCAAAAAGTCAGAAGTTTAATGGGGAGTGCAAGGTAAGAGATGGTCAAAGATGACCCTGCTAAATTCACAGCCTTGTCTAGTGGTCTGGGGAAGACCATGAGCATACCCAAGGCTATGCCATCTCAGTAGCAATGAGAAAGAGAACTTCTGAGCTACTAACCCTGAAAATGACTTCGCAACACTATGGCAGTAGGAGAAATCTGACATGGCTGATTCCATCTTGCTTCTGACCTTCAAGCTGCCCTTGGTCATTTGTGGGCATAGGCCAAGCTAACTTTGACAGGAATTTAGTTTATAGTTTAACCTTAAAGCAAAGATGATAATAGCCCTCCCCAAAACTAAACTGTCTTTGTAAAACTAATGAAAGTCCACAAAGCTAGGGTTACGAGAGGGGCCTGAATTCTGCTAAGATGCAGGCATTAACAATAACCAGCCATTGTTCTGGCATTCACAAGATTTGTAAACTCCCCAGTTACTACTGTAGATAACATCACTATTGTAGAACCTAAGATTGGCCTTTTGAGGTGACTTTTCAGACTTTTGAATTGTTACAACCAGCTGGCTCCACCCAGAATGATGACTCCTGACTCAAAAAGTCCTGTGGTTCCCACACACAGGTGGACTTAGTGCATGGGGACCGTTTTCCACACCCCCTATGGTTTTATCCCAAAACAAACCCTATGGTTTTATCCCAAAGCAATCAGCATTCCCCATTATGTAGCCCCTTACCTACCAAACTATGATTGAAAAATCCTAACCCATGAGTCTTTCAGAAGACTGATTTGACTGATAACTCCATCTCTGGAGTGGCCAGCCTTGAGTCAATTAAACTCCTTTACTGAAATACCTCAATGAGGTATTTACTTTACAACAATACCTGCAGTACCTCAATGCAATACTTCATTGGTCTCAATGAACCAGCTTTGCCTGTGCAACAGGTTGGAAGAACTCATCAGGCAATTACAACCCCTAGCTACATGCAAAGCAAACTTATAAATTCTCTGAACCGTGGACGTAGTCTCCAAGCTACATACTGATCCAACAGCAAAAGATGAAAATCTGATTATTCCGGAAGTGTCTTAGTCAGCTCTGGCTGCCATTAAGAAACTGTCATAGACTGGGTGGCTTAAACAACAAAAAATAATTTTTTCGCTGTTCTGGAGGCTAAGAGTAATGATCAAAGCACCAGCAAAGTTGGGTTCTGGTGAGGGCTCTCTTCCTGGCTTGCAGATGGCCACCTTCTCACCCTGTTCTCACATGGTCTTTTTTCAGTGTGTGCAGATGGAAAGAGAGAGAGGGGGAGAGTTGGCTCCATGTGCACACACTGATGGGATAAGGCACTAATCCTATTATGAGGGTCCCATCCTTAGGATTTCATCTAACCCTGTTATCTACCAAAGCCCCCATCTCCAAATACCATCACACTGGGAATTAGGACTTCAGTGTATGAATTTGGAGGGAGACACACAAACATTCAGTCCATAAAAAGGGCCTCAAATACCACCTCTGACCAAGCAGTGGTTGAACACTAAGCAATGCTGACCCAGCAGCCAGTCCTAGGAAGGCCCACTGATCTATAGACAGAGAAAATGGACTGCTGGTAGCTAGGGCTGGCAGGGTGGAGGGAATGAGGAGTGGCTGTGAGTCAGGAAGTTTCTTCATGGAGTGATGAAAATCCTAAATGTTCAAAAGTTGGATTATGCTGATAGTTGCACAACTTGGTAAATATACTAAATACTCTAAAAACCATTGAATTGTATACATTATGTGGGTTTATTTTATGATATGTAAGTTATAACTCAAAAAGTTGATTTTTAGAAAATCATAGGGGATAATTATAGCCCCAGAGTCCCTCCCGAATAACAACTCAATTAGTCATTAATAGTATCACTAGAGAGTAAGTAAGCTTTCTGAATTTTAACCAAGGCTTAGTGTGAATTGCTACAAGCTTTAATATGAACTTTAGTAAATGAATTTGGCAATGAAAAAGTTTAATGTTTTGAAAAGTAAAATATTGAAATTAAGATTATGGAGGCCTGCACTGAAATATAGGAACCTGAGTTTAAAGTTTAGGGGAGTCAAATCACAATATTGTAGAAATGTAGCTTAAAGCTCCTAATGAGAGAATCATAGAATTATGAACACAAAATTCATCAGATATATGAAAGAGAAACTGGCAGTGGCTGGAAATCATCTGCTGAAAGCAGAAAATAAATAACTTTACTGATTTACCTTGACAATAAAACAACAAAACTTATCTCAAAACATTATGGTGGAATTTAAACTACAAGAGAGAAGAGATTGACTTTGCTCACCCATCTCTAATTTCATGGATGAGGCTCCTATAATAAAAGACAGATTAACAGGAGACCACTATACCAACTTATTTAATATGGGTTTTACATGATAAGGGAGTCTTCATGAGAAAATGAAGACCCAAATAAATAAGGAAACCTGTGTATGTTTATATCTTGGTTTGATGAAGAGTGAACAGTTGTGGGGAGGTATAATTGGACAAAGGAAGTATGACCTAATGATACTAAATCGGGGTGAACTTAACAAAGCCAATCTGTCCAAATTCTTCTTGGCATCTCTTTGTCTTCAGCACCTTTCCTCTGCGGTAGAGAGGGCAGCTCTCAAGTGAAGATTTTATGACCTATTTCAGGGGAAGATCAGAAAATTATTTCTAGGTTTTATGACCTGTTTCAAGGGAAAAGGTGGGAGAAGGTAAGAGTGACCTTCCAATTTTTCCTATTTTCTCAATTGCCAAAGTGCCATATTTTGGGGTAGGTAGCATGTCCTGAACACCATCAAAAGGTAGTGTGCAACACTGAAGTAATCAAGGCCATGGGTGGTATTGACATAAGGATAGACCTAGAGATTAATGGAATATAATTGAGAGTCCAGAAATTATATATAGATAAATATATGGCCAATATATAAATATATATGGACAATAAGCATGTGAGCAGATGCTTAACATTGCTATTCATTAGGCAAATGCATATCAAAACCAGGAATTGCAACTTTTACATATTACTGATGGGAATATAAAACGGTGTAGCCCCTTTGGAAAAAGTTTGGTAATTCCTCAGCAAGTTAACTATAGAGTTACCATATGATATTACAATTCCAATCCTGGGTATACAGCCAAAAGAACTGAAAGCACATGTCCACACAAAAACCTATACTGTAAATTTGTTCAGAGAAGCATTTACTCATAATAGCCAACATGTGGAGATAACCCAACTTCCCATCAACTGGCCAATGGAGAAACAAAATGTGGCATATCCATATGGTGGAATATTATTCAGTCACAAAAGGAAGAAAGTACTGATATACGTTACAGCATGGATGAACCTGTAAACGAAAAATAAAAATCTAAGCCCCCCAGCCATCTTAATGGGCTCCTCCTCTTGGCCAAGGGCATTCTAAAGTTAGCCTAAAAAGCTAGTTTAGGCCATGATGGGAAGGGGGAGTCAGACATGCCTCATTACCATTAACATCAACAGAGATCTTAAGACTGATAGAACAGGCTGGGGTGTGGTGGCTCACATCTGTAATCCCAACACTTTAGGAGGCGGAGGTGGGTGGTTCACCTGAGGTCAGGAGTTCAAGACCAGTCTGGTCAACATGGTGAAACCCCGTCTCTACTAAAAATACAAAAATTAGCCAGGAAGGTGGCAAATGTCTGTAATCTCAGTTACTTGGGAGGCTAAGGCAGGAGAATCCCTGCAACGTGGGAGGCGGAGACTGCAAGGAGTCAAGATTGTGTCACTGCACTCCAGCCTGAGTGACAGACTGAGACTCCGCACCCCAGACACACACCAAAAAAAAGACTGATAGAACAGATGCTTTAAGTATGATAAGAAACACAATCTATTCTCTCTGAAGCTTGTTATCTGGAGTCGTCACCTGCATGATAATACCTTGGTCTCCATAACCCCTTACCTTACGGAGACATTCCTTTCTATTGATTCCAGGTCTTTAGATAGTAACTCAACCAATTGCCAGTCAGAAAATCTTTGAATCTGCCTATGACCTGGAAGTCCCCACTTCCAATTGTCCCACATTTCCAGGTGGAACCAATGTACATCTTTCATGTATTAATTGATGTCTACGTCTGCCTAAAATATATAAAACCAATTACTCTGGGCACACGTTCTCAGGGCCTCCTGAGGCTGTGTCACAGGCATGACCTTAACCTCGGCAAAATACACTTCTAAATTGATTGAGACTTGTCTCAGATACGTTTTGGTTTACAAACCTTTTTGAAGCTTTTGACATTGTTAACTGAAAGCAACCAGATATAAAACATATTGTAGGACCCCATTTATATACTGTTTTCATATAGGTTGTATTATTACTTAGATATAGCAGTAACAACGCATCAGGTGACTGCCATTGAAAAGATGGCTTGTTAGTCACAGTTCCCAAGAGGAGGGAGCCTGCCACACCACAGGGGGCCACATGAGAAAGCACCTGGGTTGCTCAGGCAGCAGAAGGAAGGGAAAAATGTAGGCAAGGACCTTTATTATGGTTTCTATGGGAAGAAACAGGCAAGGTAAGATAAACAGGCTTGAGATTGGCTAATAGGAAGAATTTTATCAGGCTCTGGAGTACAAGGGCTGACACTAACTGCCTGGTACATAGTCTGGGATGATTAGCACAAGGGATAGCGTGAGAGCCCCATAGAGAAGGTGGCTGGGGGCATAGGCTGTGGGTTGGTTGATCCACATTTGAAAAATGGGCGAACTGCTTACTATCTTTAAGAACTGGGTAACTAACACCAGAAAGAGCAGACCCTCCAGGATCAGCAAGACCCCAGATGTTAAAGCCTCAGAATACAGAAAATAAACCACGTGGTTGATACAGGCACATATGAAATATCCAGTGTAGGCAAGTCCATGGAGACAGAAGATAACTTCATGGTTATCAGGACCTGGGAGTAAAGTAAATGGATGCTGACTGCACACGGATGTAGGGTTTCTTTTTAGGACAATGAAAATGTCCTGGAATCAGCTAGCAATCGTGGTTGCACAACTTTGTGAGTATACTTTAAAAATCTGAATTGCTCACTTCAACAGGGTGAATTTTGTGATATGTAAATTATATCTCAAACAAAAAAAAAAAGAAAAAAGTTATGTTAGTCATGAGAAAAACTATTCTGTGAAAAAAAAATACCCTTTAATTCAGAAGAACTGGTTTTAGCAGAATACATTTTGGACAAAATCGTTTTTAAAATTTTCCTACCGTCAAAGAAAGGAATATTAGGCAAAGTCAGTTTCTTTAGGAAAGCAGATGTTTCTTTAACTTTCATTGAAGGTATAAGGTGTCTCAACTGTTGCTTTAAGCTGAAACTCTGTAAGTATCTATCATGTCATAGAGTATAACGGATATGCGTTCTCCCCAATTTCTGACAAAAGACTCCACATACTGAGGTAGGGCTAACCGTACCCCTGTTTCACATGGTGACTGAGTCCTGACCATTCAAAGTGTCACACTACCTTAGACACGAAGATTGGCTTGAACATTCCGACCAAATTATCACTAAATTAAACCTTACTCTGGCCCAATTTGAGACTCCTACATTAAGAAAATGAGGGTATTTCTTTCAAGTAGAACTGAATATGAGCCTAAAACTCCTAGAATCCAACTATAGAGAGTGAGGCCGATATGGGGGTGCTATGATGTAGACACAGACTGGGTCACAGTGGCTTTGCTATGCACCTGGGATAAGCCAGGCCTAAAGTCCATACCCAGATTTTTCTGTTGTGAAAGATAATCGTTTTGTTTGTCTGTTTTGTTCTTTTGCTTAAGCTAGTTTTAATTAGGTTTCCTGCCATTTGCAATCAAGTCCTCAAGGACACCCAGAAAATATTTTCAGAAAAAAAATTCAAATAAAGAAACAAGCTAGTGTTTACACATTGCTTTATGGGTTTTATTTTATCTGATCTTATTTACTCAGGTGTTGTTAGTTACATTTTACATATAAAATTTGGTATCTGATCAATTTTTTTTAGACTAAGGATGGGAAGAGTAATACAAATTACTCAACAACCATGTAGCTAGTCCGCGAGCAGAAAAAAAAGACAAAAACCCAAGTCTTCTCGCTCTAGATATGAACTGAGTCATCTCTTTGATAAGCTAAAACAATCATCTGTCTTATTTTCAAAACCATTGAGCAATTTCCACCAAAGGCATACAGACCCTGGCTTTGCTTTAAATAGAAAAAATATCTTTGCACAAACATGAATGTAATAGCTCTTGGTGTCTTGAAATTGTTTCTGAATGTCAAATATTTCTCTCTGTGTAGACTGCCAGGCATTTATCTTACTATGATCCTCTGCTTTTTTCTCTTTTGGAAAGATATTTGAAGGGGGAAAAGAAAGAGAAATATGTATCTTTCTAGCCGTAGCAGACTAGGCCTAGGTGTTTGTTAGCCGTCCTCACTGTGGGATTGACAACCCCAGCTGTTGATAGGCCACTGAGAGACAGAAGAGAGAGAATGCAATTCATCAGGTCACTGGGCAAATGGGCTTGTCTTAATGTTACCATTTTCCTTATGGCCATAATAACCCCCTGCATAGCACACCTGGAATAATTGAACTACATTTGACCGATCAGTTGAGAAATTGTTTGGGAAGTATGTGCCCTCTCTTCTTCTGCCAGGAGCTGGTGGATTCAACAGTGGGCCAGCCAAAGCATGCTCTCCAAAGCTTGTGATGTGCTGACCTATTACTGAAAGGGGCTCACCTTCATCCTCATACTGGCCTTTCCCCTCTCTGACTGTGCCAGCCCCACTCCCAGTTCTGCACAGCAGCAGACACAAAGGTCACAAGCAGGCTGCAAAGACGTCTGTGTTGTTTTTGTTTTCCATTGAATTGACTGCCATCATTTCAAATGTATGAGTTCACATGAAAAAGATTTTTTCTGACTTCTCTTGGAATAGCAGAATATTTAATCCTACACGACACTAGTTGGTTGCAGTTGGGTAGGAGATCTCCCATTTGGGAAGGAGGCATTGCCTTTAGTTTACTGCGGCCTCCAGTACACCTGACACTCATTTCATTCCTTTAGGTAACCTGCTTGGACTCTGGAGCTATTTGAGTTTGCAACCTCTGCATGAGGAAGTGAAAAAGAACTCAAAAAATTTCTCTTAGACCTAAGATCACTGATCAGGCTCATATTGTGACCAACCATTTGCCTTTGTTAGGTTTTGGAACTACTAACTGCTCATCCAGATAGGATTGTTTTAAACTTCAGTCTCTCTCTATATATTTTTGTAATTCAATTTTTCTTTTTGACTCAGTGAGAAACACTCAACTTCCAGTTTAAGAAGCTCACATCAGAAAAGGATGTTTGAAGTACTAATCAGTCATAAAGTGATTTTTTATCTCAGACTCGCAAATGGAGAATGTTTCTTGCTGTCTCCAGCCATGTGTTAATGGTTTCTCTGAGGTCACCTGTACAGATAGATCTTTTGAATTTCACTTGGAACACATGTGGTTTTAAGCTAGATGTTAATTGGAAACATTTATAGTGTCAAACATTTGATTAATGCTCTGGGTTTTAATTGAAAGGAGTAAGCATTTCTTAAATCAACTCGGCACAGTAATATGATTTTTTAAAAAGATTCCTAGACTAGGTTAAAATTTATTTGAAAACTGAATAATATTTCAAAAGCAATCCTCATCATGTAATGGTGATTTGCCATCATTTGTTTTAGGCAAATATTTTGGGGACAATTACTTGCCAATTGGTAATTAGAAAAAAAAATAGTTGCCAATAAATGCAATACTGCTTTTGGTTGATGGCCAGTAATAGTTCAGAAACATGTTGATTGTGATTTCACTCTAGAATTTTTGGTATAAGACAAAACTTCCTACATGTTTAACCCTTTAAATAACATAGTATAAGAAGGAAAACCCCCTTGTCTCTAGAATAAGAGTTGCTCTGTGTGGCTGGGACCCTCTAAACTAAAAGAACTAGGACATAGTGTAGGGATCAAGCATAAGGTAATATTCAAGAAGTCCAAAGTGGAACCCAGTTTTTTTTTTTAATGTGCAAGAAGTCCAAAGTGGGACACAGTTACATTCAGAAGAAGGAACATTTTGACTGCAATTTTTGCTCATAAAGCACACAAATTAGGTCTCCAGATGGTGCCCTGTAGACATAATTAAGCATCGCAATAAATCACATGGCAGTGACATGGCAATTATTCTTGGGCCCCCACCCCTCCCTTGTCAGGTGCTTGGGGAGGTGCACCCAGACATTCTTTCAGGTGTTCTGAAACAATGATGTACCGTCTATTAGGGGCCCAAAGGGGGATGCTGCCATTAACTTTTTACTGTCAGCCAGGACAGATAATAGGTGCAAGATGTACTCTGGTGCTAAGATATTACTTCTCACTGTTGTAGTACACTTAGTATTGTAAAAGAGAAAACAAATAGTGGGGAGAAAAGTGTTGCAATGCCATGTCTACATGATTGTTCCGGTTTGAAATATAAAATAGTTTAATATGCCAATTAGTTCTTTGACTTCCACACCACCAAACCGCTTGCTTTACATTTGTTTCCCACCAAATTAACTACCAAACTGGGTTTTTTGGAAACATGTATTCTTTATCCCTTTGTTCTTTCAACATGTGCGTATTTCGGTGTTCCTCAAACTTTAGTAATGTGTAAGTGTCTTTAAAGCCCCAAGGATATATATCCGCAGATCCACCCCCCACAACCAGGATACGTGGACATTTGCTTGAGAAACACTGACTTAAGAACTGAAAATCTGATCCTTAGGAAAATGGCCTATAGTGCAAAATATTCAATGCAAAATAAAAGTAAATTGTATTTTTATACTGAGCAAAATACTTCCATAGAATTAAAAAACATAAAATTCTGAAATTCTCTTTAGTTTGAGAAATTAATAATATATGTATATTTTTTAATTTTTATTATTATTTTTTCTTTTTTGGTATAGATGGGATCTTGCTATGTTGCCCCAGCTGGTCTCAGACTTGTGGCCCGAAGTGATTCTCCCACCTCAGCCTCCTAAAGTGCTAGGATTATGGGTATGAGCCACCATGCCCAGCCTGATGTATTTTAAACACCTATCGTATATCAGGCACCATAACAGGCCTTGGGCCTACAAAGCTCATTAGGGATTTCCCTCTCTGTCAAAAAAAGACAGAGTGGAGAGCAACAGATCGTCTGTGTTCTCATGCAGCCTATGTATGATTCTGAATTTCTGGGTGACCTGAGTGAAATTTTGTCACTTCCCACTCTGTTGCAGGCTATTGAAACAGAACTGAAAGAACCTCCAAACATCTAAAAGGATGTGTTTTAGTTACAGCAAATGAAGATCTTCTCTTTTCAGTGTTCACTAGGTCCTTGCATTTATTTCCCATGGCTGCTGTTACAAATTACCACAAACTTGGTGACTTAAAACAACACACACCTATGTTACAGTTCAGGAGGTCGGAAGCTTGAAATCAGTTTCGCTGAGCCAAAGTCAAGGTGTCAGCTGGGCTGGTTCCTTCCGGAGGTTGCCCACATTCCTTGGCTCATGACCCCTACCTCACATCACTCAACTCCTGACTCCATCATTTTACCTCTTACCTCCCTCTGATCTCTCTCATTTCTTTTATAAGAACCTCTGTAATTCATCAGGTCCACTAGGATAATGCAAGATAATCTTCTCATTTCAAGATCCTTGAGTTAATTACATCTGCTAATTCCCTTTTGCCACATAAAGTGACATTCGCAGCTTCAGGGGATTAGGATGCAAACACCTCTGGGGCCGTTATTCAACCCACTACTGTCCCGTAGGTCCCAAATCTCGTTCTGCAGTCCTCACCCCATGCCTTCAATCATATATCTCAACTTAACTTTGACATTACTCCATTGTGAACAAGTTTCAGCACAAGTCGACTCCTCCCTGTAAAATCTGTTCAACAACGTTAATTTTCTTTGTCTTGTAACAATACTGTCATGGTACCTTTTATACAATTTTCAGACCTGAGTGTTGTTTCAACAATCTGTATCCTTTCTTTATCCCCCATATGCTCTCTGACTCCTAAGAACCAACATTCTGCCTTTGCAATGCCTCCCAATCCAACGCTTTGTGCATCTCAGCTGCTACCAAACTCTGCCTCACAACAGTCACATGTCCGGTTGAGAACTGCATAAGATTCCTAGCTAAATGTCTATACTTTTCAACCAGATTTTTTTTTTTTTTTTTTTGAGATGGAGTCTCACTCTGTTGCCCAGACTGAAGTGCAGCGGTCCAATCTTGGCTCACTGCAACCTCCACCTCCCAGGTTCAAGTGATTCTCCTGCCTCAGCCTCCCAAGTATCTGGGACTACACATGACTGCCACCACACCAGGCTAATTTTTGTAGTTTTAGTAGAGACGGGGTTTCACCATGTTGGACAGGCTGGTCTCAAACTCCTAATCTCAGGTGATCCTCCTGCCTGGGCCTCCCAACATGCTGGGATTACAGGCATGAGCCACCATGCCCACCAGTTTGCTCTTGATTCAACCCAAGAGAGTGCCTGGAATAGAAAAAAATGATAAAGTCAAAAATTTTTTGGCATGAAAATTGGTGGCATCTGTATGCAACAAAGCCTAAATAACGTCTTTCTAACTGCTTAATTACTGGATCCACATTTTTTTCTTCAAAAATGCATTTTGTACATCAAGCAGAAGCTATAATAGATACTGTTCTCAACTTCAGAGCTTCTCTACACTGGCCCATTGCTACCGTCCACTGTGACTGGGACCCTGCCTTCTCCTGTGTTAACATCCAGTGTGTGGCTCACATGAGGGTGGGGGGCTTCACACCTTCCTCACCTTTCATTCACTGACAAACACAGAGCACTCAGTTTTACCTCCAAACTCCTTGTAGCAGGTAGTTTTATCTCCATAACTGAAAGCACATTTTAAAATAAATCTTCTCTATCAAGTTTTGCTATTTATTATTTATTTATTTATTATTTATTTAATGGAGTCTCGCTCTGTCACCAGGCTGGAGTCCATTGGTGTGATCTCGAGCTCACTACAATCTCCACCTCCTGGGTTCAAACCATTCTCCTGCCTCAGTCTTCCGAGTCGCTGGGACTACAGGTGCCCACCACCACGCCCAGCTAATTTTTTGTATTTTAGTAGAGACGGGGTTTCACCCTGTTGGCCAGGATGGTCTCCATCTCCTGACTTTGTGATCCGCCTGCCTCTACCTCCCAAAGTGTTGGGATTACAGGCATGAGCCACTGCGCCTGGCCGCTTTGTTCTTAATTGATCTAAGATGCTACCTGCTTGAAACCCCTTACAACCCAATCCCATAGAACCATCAGAATTAGACATGCAAGAGTCAAAGCATGTGATTTCTTAGTTGAATGATACGTCTCTTTTCCTAAGGTCAGAAATTCTTTGAGGACAGGGACTATGACAACACATGGTAGATACTATTAAATACAAAATAAAGCTAAACAGAAGCATTTGCATTCATTCAAAGTTAAAACCTAGGTTTTGTAAGGAAGCTGATCTCAAAACTTGACTAAATTTTTACCAGCCATAAGCAAATCACTTATTTGCAGGTAATGAACACTAAAACATCCATTTACGGAGATAATGGTTTTTCTGGAGTTTGTTAAAACTTAACTTATTTTTTATCTCCTAATCCAGCTGCAGTTTCACAGAAATAGTGTAAATCTTTGACCATAAATTTTACGTCTCTCGGTTTTAATTCAGAATCTCAGCTTTCATATCACAGGAATCGTGTATAGTGCGAATAAGGAATTTCTACCCCATGCTTACGTACAGAAAGAAAACTAGGCATCGACTTAAACATTTACTACCTAAAGATACGCTTTGAATTCTTACTTACTCCTCAGGAACTCCTCAGAAATTTGTACTTGATTTGAATTCCCACTGAACCACCTGTAAATGTTAACTTTGAAAATGCACCTTCAAAGACATCTTATGATAGATTTGTGCTCTAAGACTCTGTAAACTACCGTGCATTTGTGTGTCAGGAAGAGGCAGCACATCTAACTTCATGCTTCATCAGTTTGGGGTATTAGGTCTTCTTTCTAGTTGGCTGAAGTGTTACAGCAATAGGATTTACAGAGGCTTAGAGTTATTTTTCCTTCCAAAGTCTCTTTTATTAACCTCCTTAATATTTTCTTAAAGCTTTATTAAACTTCCATTGAGATGAAATATAAAAAGTTCTTTATACTGAAAAATAAGAATCATATTTTTAATAACTGCACCCAGTGTGTTCCCTTTCCTTTATCAGAAGCTTGTGTCTCTTCCTGTGTCATATCATTCCACTGAGGCAGGAAGCTAATCCATGAGGTGTAGAGTCCCTAGAAAGAAGAAAGCTTGTGGTGGAGGAAGTCCAATTTGACAGTAAGTAAGAGACTGGCTGCTTCCAACCTAGAAAAGTATGGGGAAGAAGAAGAGTGACTGAGGTAGAAGAAGAAGATCAGGTATAAATCCTCTCCTCCACATGTGTGGGCCGATTCACAAAAAAAGGAGGTTGTAGAGATCATCAGTGGTGCAGCATTGATGAATGGAGAGAATTAGACAAACAAGCTTGAGCTAACACTGTTGAATGTGGCTCATGTCCTAAATATGGTGTGCAAGAGAGTCAGAAATTTCTATACCACAAATGATGAAATGTTAAGGTGCCAAAAGGGTCTGGGGATTCACATTCACTTGGATTTTAAATGGAGACACAGACTGTTGAGAATTAGTTACCAGAGGTAAAGAACCAAGATCATAGACTACAGCTCTGGGTACCTACAAAGCGCCCTCAGTGGGGTCAAATTCCACCCCCAGCCCAGCCCAGCCAGCTGTGAAGTCAACACATGGCTCTGAGGTCCCTCCCATTGCCATGAGGTCACCTAAGGGCCCTCATATGAATGGACAGGCATGGGTGATTTGGGTCAATGATACTCTCATAGATTGAACATTTTGCTAAAAGGTCTAATAAGTATAAAAGGACTGTTTAAAACCCCAAACACTGAAATATTAATTGGAAAGTTTAGATAGCTCTCCCTGCCGCTAGTCAACATACAGCAGGATAAGGGCGTATAAGAAAGGTTATATCAATTACAGAAAACAAAAAAGCTAGGCTATTTTTTTGTACATTGGAGTAGTACAGTTTTTAATTTTTCTACCTCTCTACCTACATGTAAACTTCTCTTTATGGAGTAATCCATACCCAACATCAAAATGGTGTACATTACATATACATATTTGGTAAATATTTGCTAAATGACCCAGTGAACTCCATCACTGATTCAGTGGTATGGAGTTACAGAAGGCAATAAAAACCAACACCTCATACCCCTCCCTTTTTTTCTCATCAGAAAAGGAAGCATTTTAATGAGGGATTAGGTAGTTGGACATGATACTGGTAACTTTCTCTATGGAATGTCACAAATACTTTGTCCTTTATTATTTGTGATTGCCCCTGTAATTTGTTTGGGCCCCTATAACAAAATACCATAGACTGGGTAACTTATAAAAACAAGAAATTTATCTCTCGCAGTTCTGGAGTCTGGAAGTCCAAGACAGAGGTGCTAGCAGATTCACTGTCTAGTGAGAGCCTGTTTCCTGGTTCATGAAGAGCTCTCTTCTCATTGTACCTCTCATGGTGGAAGGGGAAAGGAGCTCTCCAGGGTCTCTCTTATAAGGGCACTAATTCCATTCATAAGGGCTCCACCCTCACGGTCTCATCACCTCCCAAAATCTCTACCTTCAAAACACCACCATCTTGGTGATTAGGTTTTAATATATAAATTAGGGGTGGGAGAGGTGAAAACATTCAGTTGATAGCAGCCGCCTTCAAGTTCTCAGATTCAATGAAGTATGCAAGATGGACACCTGTAACTCCAAACTCAAATATGAAGGGTAGATGTGATTTACAGTAACTGTTTTACTAGGGACAGTCTCACCTGAGGACAGAAAGGTGCACATACCAGAGCGATGGGAAGAGATCTTACAGGGGACCGTAAATACCTAAGGGAGTTGCTGGGGATGACTTCCTTGTCAAGTAGGCATGCAGGAGCTGCTGCTCAGAAATGCAGAGTTCAAAGAAATGAGTCAAAACAGCATATAGAATTCTCCCATTCAAGAACTGTGAGCTCATTCACAGGATTCAGTAAAAAGGCACTGTCTTCACTCTCTCCTCCCAACCACAACTAAAGGGGAAGAAGGAGGGCAGAAAACAGGGAGGGAAGGAGGCGCTGCGTCAGAGACGACCACCCAGCCCATCCCTTCTGCTCCCAAAGCCACCGTAACCACAGACCTAGCCCACCCAGGCAGAAGGGAAAGACAGAGGTTATTAGGAATTAGATGGAAGGTTTTAAATAAACAGGACTGACTCTTAAGAACCCAAATGAGACACTTCAAAACACCAAGAGACCGAAAAGTCAGAGAATTAAGCTGAGATGTCATTAAACATCCCCGCTGCCCAGAATAGAGAATGTGGTTGACAAGATAATTAGAAAAAATAAAACCGTTTCAAGTTTGTCCTACAAAGAGTTTAGATTCCTCATTAAACTGGTTATATGAGGCTCATGACTTCTACATCTTATGGTTACTTTCAAAATTAAATGAGGTTAAAGTCATGAGACTAATGCCTAGGAGGGACTTAATAAATGCTACTAACATTCCTCCTCTCTTCTTCTAAATGGTTCCTGGTATCTTTTAATCTTTATTTACCTCCATGAAATAACATTATTTACATATAAATTTATAGATATAAAGTCATTTATAGAAGGATTTTAATATTAAATTAAACTGCATATACAAGTAACTGTATATATCTGTGCATATATGCACATATGTGTGTGTGCATGCATTAGCTTTTATGTGTACGTTTGTGTGTTTAAATGAAATGACACCCCATTGCCACCTTCATCTGTTTTCTAGAGACCAGACTAGACCACTCTACCTTGATCCAGAAATAGCACTGGCCTACAGTTGTCTTAGAAAAGGTCAAGGGAGATGGGACATTGTAGGCCGAAAAAAAAAAAAAAAGAAGAAGAAGAAGTGTGAGAGTCAAAGCATAAAATTGGTAATGAATACAGTCTTTTGAGAAATTGGTAAGATACCCAGTCAGGCAAAAGCAGAAGATTCCCACTGGAGTTAATAATAGGAGACAAAGTTGGATGAATATGGAGGATCAAGATGGGAGGATTAAGGTGAGAGAACTAAGACTTGATTTTGTGGGCTACTGGTTTTCTTCCTTCCTTCCTTTCCTCCCTCCTTCCTTCTTTCTATCTTCCTTTCCTCCCTCCTTCCTTCCTTCTCTCTTCCTTTCCTCCCTCCTTCTCTTCCTTCTATCCTTCCTTCCTTCTCGCCTTTCTTTTCTTCTTTCTTTCCTCTCCCTATTTCTTTTCTGTAAGTACCAACAGGTAAATTTCCTACAAATGAGCCCTCACTGAGAAGTTAAACATGTAAAGCAGATAAAGGCAAAACTATTCTGGTTGAAGAAGAAGGGAAGAGGGGCCCAGAGATTGATCTACTCAGAACCCCCAGGATGCCTCCTGCAGAACACCTAAAATCCCTGTAGAGAAAACACACTTACAACAAAAAAGCACCACGGCAGCCAGTGCCAAATTCTTGCATTGTTTTTGTTTTTGTTTTGTTTTGTTTTTTTAATAACGTGGTGATGAAATAATCAACTGAATGGAAAAATGAAACATGATGGGGAGGGCCAGTGATGGCACTTGTTGTGGTGACCGTGCACAGTGTGCACATGACTAAGCTAGAGCTGTGGTCCCAGATCTCTCTTCCCTGCAGGGTTATGGGTTGGAGTTGGCCACAAGAGATTCTTGTGTGGGATTTGAAAGGCAGATATGAACACAGTCGTGTTCATGATCGGCTGTTTTCGGTGCCTGTTGCAGCTCATACATGCTGCCATGAGCCCACGGTAATTCCAGTTCCTGCCACATCGCCTTCAGTTTCTCAGATGATGACTGGGCTAGTTGTATATTTAGCTCATGAGAAGGTGCTCCAACAGACCCACCACATCCTTGAAGTCAGCTATTTAGAGGAGCAAGAAAAAGATGTGGGTTTCAGTTTTCCCTTGCTTTCTTACACATCGCAGCCATCATTTCTTCCCAACTGCTGACTCTATTGAATTCAAGCTCAAACACTAGAGGCAGGATCAAGGGGCTCATGCAAATTGCTTCACCAGCCCCCACAGTGTAGTAAAGTCTCATCTCCATAATGAACCCCTTCTTCCATACCCTACCCTGTTTTCTCCTGCTCTGACAGAAGCCTGGGTAAGGCCCTCAGTCTAAGACGTGGGTGATAATTTCCTTCCATGGTAAGTTGATCTTAAAATGATGGCGGGGCTTCCGGGTGGAAGTGTTCCTTTGGAACTCGGGCTCAAGGATGTTGAGATCTCTTAATACAAATTTAGAAATGTGGGACACCACGATAAGAAATAGAGATGACAAACAATGCTGATAAGAAATAGAGATGACAAAAAATGCCATGAGTTTTCTCAGGGGAAAACATGAAGTAATAAGCAGAAGGCTAATAATTAGACTCTACGTGACTTTCTAGGGGACAGCTAGAAGCAGGGAGAGAAAGAAATCAGCTTAGGGGCCAAAGGAGAAGTCAGAGGAGTTGACACAAGTCTGGAAGAGTATAGTGTCGTGAAATTCACAGAGGTGAGTTGAAGGAGGAAAATCTTGGTAGTTTCCAAGACTGAAAAGAGATCAAAGAATACAATCTGTATTGAGTAGAAGGAGAACAGACTTTGCAAGAACAGCTACTATGCAGGCAGTAGACATTCTGGCATGCAGGAACCAGTGCCCACAATGGGCCCTAACAGATCCTATCCTTTATCAGGGCCTGGGGCTGGGGTCACTCTACTCTTCTCGCTTCAAGAGAAGAGATTTGTTTTTACCATTTAGCTTAGCGGTGTATCAAAGCAGTCTTACTTTCTTCACTGAAAGTAAGAGAAATGCAAGAAAATGTACTATGGTAGGGAAGCGAAAATGGAAAGAGAAAAAGGAGTACATTGTGCTCGTAGGAAATAGTAACCTCCTCAGGTCACATTTTTTAATGTTTTTTATTTATTTATTTATCTTTGAGATAGAGTCTCGCTCTGTTGCCCAGGCTGGAGTGCAATGGCACGATCTCAGCTCGCTGCAACCTCTGCCTCTGGGGTTCAAGCGATTCTTCTGCCTCAGCCTCCCAAGTAGCTGGGATTACAGGCACCTGCCACCACGACTGGCTAATTTTTGGATTTTTAGTAGAGATGGGGTTTCACCATATTGGCCAGGCTGGTCTCGAACTCCTGACCTCGTCATCTGCCCTCCTCGGCCTCCCAAAGTGCTGGGATTGCAGGCATGCCACATTTTGTATGTTATATGCAGTAGAAATTCATTTATTCCATCAAGAAATATTTAGTCCTAATTACGTAGCCTTTTTCTGTTGGCTCCAGTTTAGACTGGGAAAGATTTACCTGGTAATAAATTGAACTCAGTGAAAATTTGATCAGGGATTTTGTTCTAGAGCCATGCCCAAACCCCCCAGTGAAGTACATAATATCTCAAAGAACAAGGGATAAATTACTATTAAATTGGAGAGGACAAAGAATACAACTTCCTAGGTGTAGAAATCTTAACCCACGCAAAGAAACAGCTTGTGTGCAAAGAAGGTGATCATTCATGTGATTTTCACTGAAGTCTTCTTGAACTTAACTGCCTGTTACCCCATTAATTATCCCCTACACACATGATGGATGGCATGTGTAATCCATTACCATGTGCGTACACTTTGCCGTGCCCGACTCCCAACATTTCACTGTAACTTCGTACCTTTCTTTCAGGTTGGAGGAAGTATTTTGGAATATAGGTAACAGACAGATATTTTTTTAATAGAAATAATCTTAAACCTACTCAAACATATGAAAAAGGCAAATTATTTGCACATATTGTCACTAAATCACTATTATTACAGAAACATCCAACAGTGGATTATCATCAGGCAATAGTGTTTCGCAACTTTCTAGCTGAGAACTGGTGGTTTCTAAAAAAGAAAACTATTTCCTTCTAAGACTTCAGACGACCACCTATATTGTCCATGTGGAAGGCACAAGGTGTCCCATTGACTGAAGGAATCCTGTGTCTTGGATCGCTGCTAGGCTGCTTTAGTAATTAGGCTTCCAAAAACACAGCCACAGGCACTCGCTGGCATCTTTATGAGACCTCCAAAGCACCTGGATATAGAGGCTGAAAATGTTGTTTGTTCTGGAAAGGCCAAATCTTGGGCGATAGAGCAAGCTTGGATGGACGAAGCTGTAGAAAAGCATGCTTTCTCATTGGCATCTGTTCTTGTCCAATTCTCAATAAAAGTGTCCATTAAAACGCCGAATAACACCAATGCAAAGAGAACACATGTCAAGAGGAGAGGTTAGTCAGGTTCAGTTCACACCTGTGGGTCAGTTCGCTCCAGGTTCTCCCCCCACGTGCAGATGAGTCAGAATCTCAGGAGTTAAAAGATCAAAAAGACCTAACAGCTCATTTTATCCAGCCCCAGGCACCAATGCAAGAATGCCCTGGGTCTCACTTTGGAGGGTCTGGTTTTGTGTGTTTGGGGTGAGGACAGCTCTCTTTGAGATCGCACTGCTTGTACAGAAGGAAATTCTGATCTCCCAAGGAGGCAGAGGTAGGCATTGTACAAACAGAAACAGCTTTTAAATGTGCAAAGCCCTTTATTTTCAGGGGGCCGAAGGAAATTTTTCCATGTGTACTGTTAAGGAAAAAAAATGCTATTTAAACAAAACCTGACTGCAGCTGTGTCTGCTTTCTCGGCCAGTGACATAATTCATCTTTGGGGTAAATAGTTCTTTTGTTTCAGCCTATTTTTGCTCCCCCATCCCGACCCATGAGGGAAAAATGAAGACCCGTGTACACAGCATGAATGAGTTAGTATGAGACCAAAAGTATAAATGGACACACAGACATACCTAAAAGATCTGATTCATTTTAATAAAATGCGATAAATTTTTGGTTTTCTTGGGAACTCTGGGAGAGAAGCCTTCAAGCGTGTGAGAAGATAAGAGACATATATAAGAAAGATCTAAAGCAGTGGTTCTCAAAGTTGGCTGAACACTAGAATCAACTGGGTAGGTCTGAAAATGTTGGTGATACCACCCCAAATGCTTCTGATTTCATTGGTTTGGGGTAAGGCTTGTGCACTGGGATTTTTGGAAGCTCTTTAGTTGATTCTAATACACAGCAAAGACTGAGAACCATGATATAGAGAGACTGAAGCAGAAGGTTCCATAAAGGGATGCAACCTATAAGAGGGTCTCTCTCTCTTAGGAAGTAGCTAATACATTTATAGAATTATAATGTTTGACATTAGATTGGAAATTGTTCTCTTCTCTGTGATATAATCAGTTCTCACTGCCTACCTGCTAAACATCATTAAAACTCTCATCATCAGGGGCTCTGTGGGATACAGGAAGAGAGGTTCCCATGAGTGGGACAGAGCAGAGCAGAAGTGAGATCTCAGCTTTGGGTGCTGTGATGGAAGGAGGACCACTGGGAATTCAGAGGGCCAGAAACTCACAAAGTGAAAGTGAAAATGGAACGTCCACCCATCTGCCTAATTCTAGAGATTTGGGGGAAAATACTGTCATATCCCAAGCCATTTCTATTTAAATGTTAATGAGAAGGAAGTCAAGAGAAAACCGAAGACTGAGAATATCCAGACAACAAATATTTGGGTTCCCAGACTATTGGCCGGGGGCGGGGGGGCCTGGAGAGTGGACTTTGTGATTATCATTGTGGAGAAAAAGAAAATCTAACAAAAGGGATTGGCACTGCAGAAAGTCCCTGGCCAAGACAAGATGAGACATTGAGTATTTGACTCTCAGGTTTGGATTCTTCTCATTCGTTTCTAGAACCCCATGATCTGGTGATGATGTTCCTTTACTGCTGGGGGAGTTAAAACTGGAGCTCTGGAAATACAAATGGACTTGAAAATTCAACCAGACTTCATGTTATGGAGATAGTGCAAGGCACGAATCAGGATGTTTATGATCTAAAGCAGATTATGTATCAATGTCCACATGTAAAAACAAGTTGTATGATTATTATAGACCAGCATATCACGGTAGACCAGCAAAGGTGGTGAGTGTGTGTGTATGTGTGGGTGTGTGTATTTTAAGGAAAAGTACCTTGCTTTGAGACGGGTGTGCACGGGTCAAAGGAATAAAAAGGAAGTAAAGAACATGGAAATTCTTCAAGTGAAATAACTGACACCTGGCAATATGTCACAAACAGCTCTTTTCAGAGTAGATTTTATTAAAACTATGTGAATTGTTAAAAATGAGTCTCTAAGGAGACCTGATTCTGGTTTCTCAGCTCACAATTATCTCTGGGTTCCTTTTTCCTTCTTCCTGTCCTTGTTTTTTGTTTGTTTGTTGAGCACTGTTCCGTGAAATTCACAGAAGCAAATTTTAAAATTTCAAGGCATCATATGTTCCACATTTTCTTCTTTGCAACTACTTAAAACTTTGCTTACAAAGAGCCATGAAATCAACTGACGCATTTCTGACTACACTAGATATATTAAATGAGATAAATGTGAAGCCACCAACTCAGATATGGCACAGAACAGGTGCTCCATACACACGTATTTAATCCTAGGTCTCACTTCCGTGCACCAAATTTATGTAGGTAGATTGCTGGGTCAGAGAACATGTCTATCTTTTGTAGATAGACATTGCTAGATTCCTTTCCACAAATGCCGAACCAGGTCACTGTCCCCAACACAGCGTTTAAGAATACCATTCCCTCGTGTCCTGGCCTTTGCTATATGCTTATAAATTTTCACTTTTAAACCAGTTATTTTGATAATGCATAGAAGCACACTACACTACAAAATATTCATGTTTTTACCTTTGGATCTTTGTGAGATTGAAAACAAGTTTTGAAGACATTGGCTACATCGACATGAGTCATTGAACAAACATTTAGTAAGACCTGTGTGTCTTGATTTACACGATGAAGAAACTGAACAGCATGGCTTTCATCAACAGCCCTTGAAGATGCTGATGATAATCATGACGTTCCTTATGCCACTGGGGACTCCTTAGCCAAGACCCTGCTCCTCGAGGGTGAGCAAATAAACACGTTTATAAGAAACAGATGGCTATACAAAGACTTTTCACGATAACAAATAGTGTGTCAGGATGATGACTTTCTTCTCCAAGTACTGTAAAGATCTGGGATTTCCTTTGGTGTGGATGGTAAGTGCTGTATGCATCAGCCAGACCTCCAGTCCAAGCGTGCACATGATGAAGATAAGGATGAGGAATTGCCCAAATATTTTAAATTCCAACTTTCAGATTGTATCTAGATCTGATTCTGATTGTATCTAAAATAAGACTGACTCAGGCTTCATTTCTTCCCAATTTTGGTTGATTCCCCTTTGATAGAGGGGCTGACTTTCTACTCTCGGATGTCATTTGGTTAGATACTTTACTTTTGCAAAGTTCTGAGTTAGAAAAAAGAAATTAGAGTATTTCTGGGCAGTAACAGGCCTAAACATAAGCTTGCAATATTGAGAGGAGTGAAGGAATTTTTTAAGGTCTTCTTGTCTAAGGAAAAGCAAATCATGGAGGTCAGAATTTTTTATGTGCTGTGGTAGATGATTAAAATGCAGTCCCTCATGTCATTTCACCATCCTCTACCAATCTGATGCTAACTCTGGAAAAGCAACCTGACTTCTTCATTTTCCTCTCAAATATTGTGACCTAGATCTTAAGAGCAAAATCACTTTTAGCTATGGTAGGGAATCCTAGGGTTTCACTGTCATACTAATTAGAAATTTGGAATTTCATAATTATAGGGTACTGATAGGGGAAGCTTAACCGCATACTTAGTTTTTAAATTCCAATGTGGCCCAGGCGCTATGGCTCACGCCTGTAATCTCAGCACTTTGGGAGTACGAGGTGGGTGTATCACCTGAGGTCAGGAGTTCAAGACCAGCCTGACCAACCAGGTGAAACCCTGTGTCTACTAAAAATACAAAAATTAGCCGGGCGTGGTGGTGCGTGCCTGTAATCCCAGCTACTCAGGAGGCTGAGGCAGGAGAATCACTTGAACCCAGGAGGCAGAGGTTGCAGTGAGCCAAGATCATGCTATTGCACTCCAGCCTGGGCAACAGAGCGAGACTCTGTCTAAAAAAAAAAAAAAAATCCAATGTGTTCCATCTACAGAGTAAATGTATTACTTGCCTGGTTCTTAAGAGAAAAAGATACTTTCCACTGAGTTGTAAAAGGGTTTTAATCCCTGCATTTAGTTCTAATTGCTGTTTCCATAGCCTCCTGCTACCTGATATGATTATTCTCATTCCTGGATCCCACCGTCATAAACTTGGTATTATTTGAATACACATATTTTCTGTTATAGTAAACCAAGAAAAATCATGACAACACTGAAAACTATGTCCAACCAGCAAGGTAGTGACACGACTCTAGAGAAACTTCTACTAAGTTTAAGATCAGTGGAGCTGGATTGAAAAAGCTACGCGGATCCACTTCAAAGGCCACCAGGAGAGAGCCTTTCTAATAAATCAGAGAGGACATGAAAGAGTGGCTCGAGGGTGACATTCTCCTGCCACTCATTGTCCCAACGTCTGCTCCAACCAGGAGTCAACTTAACTAGTCTTCAACCCCCCATGCATGGGAGCTGCTTACTGATGCGGCCAAAGTAGAAAATGAAGGCAAACGTTAATAATACTAAGTGCTGGAAAGAGGCTTATTTTAGAAAATCAATCAAAATATAACCCACATTGAAGATGTGGTCATCAATATTTAGATGCCAAATTACAGATACCACTATAACTATAAAACAAACACAGAGAAATTAATAAAAATATAATTTGAATGAAACTTTTAAATGTCTTTTTGGACTTTGATAAATCAATTAGGCAAAAGTAAATGAACACAGTAAAAAATATTAAGAATTTAACTTTTTTTATATTTTGAATTTATATATAAAGATTTATTACATTTCAAACATCTATAGAACATTGATGAAAGTTGACCATATATCATGAAATTAATAAAAGATTGTTATAAGAAGCTCTTACGAGAATTTTTCCAAACTGAAAAGAAATTCCTCAGAGTTCTGATGTGTATAATGTAAAATGAAATGATTACCTCCTAAGATTTACGTAAACTTAAATGTTATTTGTATTGTTAGTAGCTAGAAGTTAGCTAGTAGGTATGCATTTTTTGCTGAGTTTATGCTGTGTCTGCTATCATACCAAATAAGAGAATGATCCCAAGGTATCAACTATCTGGATTTCCATTATACTAAATTGCCTTTTCTCCTGATTAAGTCAACTGAAAATAGTCATACTCAGTTAAAATGAATGTAGAAAAAAAAAAAGTCCTTTTGTACAGCTATTGCTAGAAGATACTGTGTGCTAAAATTGGAATCGTCTCAGAACCATGGGATTATCACCTTGGTTCACTTCGCACCACGACAACTTGATGCAAATTTTGCCCATGTGCAGAACTGGTCCATTGAGAAAGCCTGGGGAAGCAATATTCAGCTCCCAGGCTAACCAATCACAGCCACACACTAAATCTAAATAGAATCAAGCTGATATTTTTCAATGAACCACTCACTTTCCGATTTATGTCAGAGAGCAGTTGGTCTTATTATTAGGCGAATTCGTAAGTTTCAGTCTTCAGCTTTTCTTAGTCATCGTTGATATGCTCTGGGCCTAATCAGGACCCACAGAAAAATTGCAGTTATGGATATTTTGAAGCAGCAGCTTTCAGGGTCTTTCAAGGCTCCAAAATACAGCTTGAAAGGAAAAAAAAAAAAGGCACTCGGATGAACTTCGAAGAATGCCAAAGTGAGAGAAATGAGGGAAAAGAGAAACGGGAATGTGTACAGAATGATAAATTGACTCAACGTCAAATGAAATAGATTTTGAAATAACTGTGAAAAGTGCAAAATGTCTGAGCATAAAGAGGCTGCCACTGACAAAAGATGAATAAATGGGGCACTTCAAAGAAGGAATTTTCCAGCTGTGGCTCACAGGAATCTTCAAAAGCTGTTCCATATGAGATAGCAGGAAAATATTTTAATAATAAATAGAAACAAATAAGTGTGTATAATGACAGAAATCTGGAAAGAGCTATTTCCTCCCCATTACAATGACCAAACAGAGACGGTGTTGGTTGCTTTTTAAGACATGGATGTTTTAAATTATTATCATTTAAATTCAGACAATGAAAACTTGAGTGTGATTTTCTTTTTCGTATTCCCAGGAGAATGAGCATAAAGTAATTCTTCAATAATCACTGGGCAAATACCTGAGAGACCACAGAGAAGTTAGAAGAACAGATACTGAGCCCTGTGGCCTTGATTTGGGCATGAAAGAAAAATGTTTTATGTGCTCATGTGTTATTAGGGATGAAACAAATCTCTCAAATGTGGACAGGGGCCCATGTCACTGAAACCAGAGATGAAGTCGAAGGGTCAGGTAGCGTCTCCTGCGCTCACTCTCTCAGCTCAAAGCAACTGCGATTCTCTTCTTCAAGGCCTCCGTAGGACTTGGCTGAGCTACTCTCATCATTCACACAGCAGTGCTTCCACCCCTTTTCTTGGAATATCTGATCACCTGTTCTAGCGGAAAATCTTTCCTCTGATGCGGCTGACATGGTCTTCTCAATGTCATCTTTATCCCCTGAACTCTGCATTCAGATCCAAACCAGACTGGCCATTGACCAAAGAATAAGCCATCCAGGGCCAGGCACGGTGGCTCACGTCTGTAATCTCAGCACGTTGGCAGGCAGAGGCAGGTAGATCACAAGGTCAGAAGATCGAGACCATCCTGGCTAATACGGTGAAACCCCATCTCTACTAACAGAAAATTCAAACAATTACCCAGGCGTGGCGGCGGGCACCTGTAGTCTCAGCTACTCGGGAGACTGCAGCAGGAGAATGGTGTGAACCTGGGAGGCAGAGATTGCAGTGAGCCGAGATCGCGCCACTGCACTCCAGCCTGGGCGACAGAGTGAGACTCCGTCTCAAAAAAAAAAAAAAAAAAAAAGCCATCCAGTATTCTCCTGAAAAGACTTCATGACCAAAACCAGTAGGCTGAAACTCATGCACACAGGGACCCACGCTCAGAAGGGCTGGCCTGAGGTTTAATGCTCTGCAGTAGCTGTCTTACATTCTTGATAATTGTATCGATGAATTGTTATTTTGCAAACTGTGTCTGATGGAACCAGGGAACATCCTCTGGCAACTTAGAGCTTCGACTCACATTTAGTCTCCCTTCCCACTGCCTCCCACTCTCCCCAGGATGGGTTTCTGGTTGCATGATCTCTGTCTCCTGGTCCCAGGCCCTGCCGTGCCTCCCCATCCCTGACCTTCCACACATCGCTGGTTGCTGCTGCCCAGATGGCAACTGGACCATGTCAGCTGAGGGGAGAAAAACTCTGCCTTTTACCATCACCCTCTGTCCCCTGGGGTGAACCAGGCACACACATGCCCTGTCATTTCTGGGAAAGGGAATTTGGGCAGTTAACTCCCAACCCAGGTGGCTCCGTGGCAGCCTCTCACCCACCTTCTGTCCAGGACAGAGTTGACAACCCCTTGAGGATCACCCAAACACAGTGAATTGGGGCTATGGGAGATAGACTTCCCTGCCTCTGGTAGGTGCCCCATAACATTATTTAGCCAGATCTAAAGAAACTCTTCTATGCTGAGTCTCTGCTTAGATACCTATGGATAACAAGAAACTGATTACTTTGTGTTGTAAAATGCTGAATCCCTGGGGAATTTTTATTCAAAAGTTCTTTATAGGCCAGGTACAGCGGCTCACGCCTGTAATCCCAGCACTTTGGGAGGCCGAGGCAGGTGGATCACCTGAGGTCAGGAGTTCGAGACCAGCCTGGCCAACATGGTAAAACCCCATCTCTACTAAAAATACAAAGAATTAGCCAAGAGTGGTGGCAGGTGCCTGTAGTCTCAGTTACTCGTGAGGCTGAGGCAGGAGAATCGCTTGAACCTGGCAGGTGGAGGTTGCAGTGAGCCGAGATCATGCCATTGCACTCCAGCCTGGGCAATAAGAGTGAAATTACATCTCAAAAAATAAAAAAAGAGTTCTTTCTATGAAGCTGAAAATTGGTACTACATTATTGCCACTCACAGATCCTAGTTCTACCATCCAGAACAAAGCAAAAAAAGCCTGTGTCTCTCTTCAATAGAATAACTTCTAATATTTGAAAACTGAATGTCATATTCTCCCAATTCCTCAGGAAAAACATTCTTATTTTGTTCAGCAAATAAAAGCATAGTCCAGTGCATAGATTTACAAAATCAATTGTATCAGTGAAGGATGGGGACAAGACACATGTGAGTTTATGTCAGCCCTAGGCTTTTAATTAACTACAAACTCAATGATAGCCATTGCTGTGAGGCTGTTCTTACAAGTGATAATGTAAATCCTATTGTCCATGTGGAGGCAGGAATCTTCCTATTGAACTGTGTATTCATCAGAGGAAATCTGGTGTACCTTATATCACTCTAAGGGACAAGAGTGATTCCAAAGGAATTTAGCCAGCCTGAAAAGAAGACTTGATACCTCTTTACAAATTATCCAGTCTGGGAGGGCAGGGAAGAATTTTCTGAAATAATGAAGACAGAGTAGAGAGCTGAGCAGAGCTGTCCAAGAGGTCTATAATAGGAGCCACATATACCATTTTAGATCATCTAGTAGTTACATTAAAACATATTTTTTAAAAGTGAAATTAGACTGAGGGATGTGTGAGGGATTGGGAAGATACTGGTCACAGAGCACAAAATTTCAGCCAGACAGGAGGAATATGTTCAAGAAATCTATTGTACAGCATGGTACAATAGCTGTATACTTGAAAATTGCCACCAGATGTGGTAACTCATGCCTGTAATCCCAGCACTCAGAGGCTGAAGTTGGATGATCACATAAGCCCAGGTGTTCAAGACCAGCCTGGACAGCACAGCGAGACCCCATCTCTACAAAAGTTTTAAAAATTAGCTGGGCATTGTGGTTTATGTCTATTGTCCCAGTTACTCAGGGGGCTGACGCGAGAGGATTGCTTGAGCCCAGAATGTCAAGACTGCGGTAAGCCGAACTGGGATGCCACCGCACTCCAGCCTGAGCAGCACAGGAAGACCCTGTCTGTAAAAGAAAAAAAGAAAATTGCTAAGAGGCTAGATTTTAAGCGTTGTCATTACAAAAAATGGTAAGTATGTGAGGTGATTCTTATGTTAATTACCATTTTACAATGTATTTTACAACATAATGTTGTGTACCATATATGTAAGCAATTTTTATCAATTAAAAAAACAAAAAAAAAGAATAAAAAATACATTCAAAATAAAGAATGTAAGAAAGGAACAAAATCTAGGGCAAGAATTTTGAGTGGTGAGATTTTATGACTTCTTTATTAAAGCTTTTTCTAGAGTTGTTAGAGCTGTTTTGCTAAAAAAGAAAAAAGGGAAATTAATTTTAATAATATATTACACCTAATCCATTACATCCAAAATATCGTTTCAGCATATAATCAGTAAAAAGTTATTGAGGTATTTTACGTCTTTTTTTGCATTAAGTCTTTGAAATCTAGAGTCTATTTTACAATTTAGACAAACCACATTTCAAATGTTCGATAGCCACATGTGGCTTGTGGCTTCAACATGGGGCAGTGCAACTGAAGTTAATGAGGTGAGAAGTAGAGGGGGGCCCTCCGGCAGAGGGGACCATGTGTGTCCTGACTTTCTGGCAGGAAGAACAAGACCTGTGGGAGAGAAAACAAAAGCCAGTGTGGAACAAGATGAGAATGAGGACGCAGGTGGGCCTGATTAAGCAGGCCTTCAAGGATGTACTCATTAATTTTATCTTTATCTCAGGCTGGGCATGGTAGCTCACACCTGTAATCCTAGCACTTTCGGAGGCCGAGGCAGGTGGATCACCTGAGGTCAGGAGTTCGAGACCAGCCTGGCCAACATGGTGAAACCTCGTCTCTACTAAAACTGCAAAAATTTGCCAAGTAAGGTGGCAGGCACCTGTAATCCCAGCTACTCAGGAGGCTGACAGGAGAATAGCTTGAACCTTGGAGGCAGAGGTTGCAATGAGCCGAGATTGCGCCATTGCACTCCAGCCTGGGCAACAGAGCAAAACTTCGTTTAAAAAAAAAAAAAAAATTATCTGGACGTAATGCTGAGCCAGTGAAGGATTTTAAGCAAGCATATGACATGGTCATATTTAAAACCTCCCTTACCTTCTATGTTTTCATATAAATTATTGATAGAAGCACCGAATTCTTTGACCAATTACAGAAGGCCAACACTGTTCATTGCTTGAATTGATTGTGATTTACTAAACCGTAGACTCTAGAAAGTAAAATATGTCTTTTGCACTCACCCGAGAGGTGACACATAGAAGATCCTCAATATGTATTTGTTGTGTAAATAATGAATAACAATTGAGGTCCTCCCCAGTGGGCTACTTTCCAAGCACACACAGTTGCATAAAGTCAGGTAGCTCAGCTGTTGCCATGAGAAGCAAGTGGGTCCTTCCCTGACGCTTCCAAAGTCACAACTCTCATAACCCTGCATCCCTGACTCATCCCACAAAAGGTCTTCTTTCCTCTCAGAGGTAGGAGTTTCTGCCAGTTACAAAGAAACAAACAAATCATCTAAACCCTTTAACCCCTGTAGGCTTATCAGAGCACACTCCCCACCAAAATCTCTGCTTCTGAGATTTGAGGCATTTTGTCCTGTTACACCAAAACCATTAACAATCCGCTGAGACAAAGCATCAACAATGCAGAACATAAAGCTTGATTGCCTCAGCCTCCCACAGACCCAGAAAGAAAATACCAATGGACACCTTACAGGTCAGCCTGGGCAACATAGTGAGACCCTATCTTTACAAAAAATTAAAAAATTAGCTAGGCGTGGTGGCATATGCCTGTGGTTCTTGGGAGCTACTCGGGAGGCTGAGGCAGGAGGATTGTTTGAGCCTGGGAGTTCCAGGCTGCAGTGAGCTATGATCGCACCACCGCCCTCTTCAGCCTGGGAGACAGAGCAAGATCCTGTCTCAAAAAAAAAAAAGAAAAAAAAAAGAAGAAGAAGAAAATCTTTTGCCACCTGTAACACCTGTAAGTAGCTCTTTAAGGGTTCTCACCCAGGTTACAGGGAATCTTCGTTGTGTAGAGAAGACACAGAGATGTTCCCCCAGGAATGTTTATAGGCATTTGCATGTTTATAATATATAGATAATATACATAACACATATAAACATATATTTGCATGTTTATATTGGTGGCTGAAAGAGGAGTTGTGTTTGAGCAAGAAAAACTTGGGGAAGAACAAAGGTATATTGGAGACGCATCTATGTCTTAGGTTAGCCTGAGGAATTAGATTTAAACTCTGAGGATAAAGAGGTTAAGGACAAAAGCGAGGGTAATTGTGTTTCTGGATGATGTTTGAGTCTCGGTTATAGGCTCCGTGATTCTTCAGGCCCATTCAAAGAATGAGATATTGATATGGAAGGGTCCTAACACATCCTGCCACAGGTTTCAAAGCAGCCAGGAGCGTAGGCTCACACCTGCAGAGACGCTGTGGTTAATGATGGGCAAGGCAGGCCTCAGAGAAGGTTCTTATGAATGGCACTAGTCACAGAGCGTTTCAAGTGGCCAACTCTCCCCAAGGAAAATGAGGCTGACGGTTATTCATGTGCAGCAATCCACAGAAACAAGTTGGTCAAATAAAATATAGAACCACCAGTTACATTTTCATTTCGGATGAACAATGAACGATATTGTGGTATGAGACTTAAAATCAGTATTACGTGTTGCCTTCACGTTTAAAACTAAGAGGGTCTTAAGTGGCTTAACTGCAAGCTCCCCTCTTCACTGTATTCCACAGATAAATTTTGCCAGCCAATCAGCCATCCTTATCACAAAAACCAGGGACAGTGCCTGCCTTTCCCTAGATAATGGGCTTCAGTTCCTTGCCAGCCCATGGAATTGTTCAAACAAGTCAATTTCATTCTCCTGCCAGAGACAGGGCTCACCTCACCCTCTTGATACTACCAAGCCTGCCTCCCAGGGCTCCTGTTATGTTTACTCGGTTCCCAGGTTTAACCTCCAGGTGGCGCTGCGTGGTGTGCAGAGTTCTCCCATGCCAGGTTGTAAGGGACTAATAAGTTGCTGCCAATCTCATCTCTCTAATGTCAGGTGTCATATGTTTGACCATCCCCATAACCATAAGGTGAGACTCCTCCCTCACCAATGGAGTAGAGAGGTGACCAAGGTGGATACCCATTTGGAACATATTTGTATTAAAAAAAAAATGCATGCTTATCTGAAATTAAAATTTACTTGAGCATTTTGCAACTTTTGTACATGTGTGCTAAATCTGGTAGCCCTCTCTGGAAAGTACCATAAGTAAGAGGCATAGATTTCAGAAGGAGTTGAGGTCCTAGAGCCCTGCAGTGAGAGAGATTCAGACTTGAGGTTTTGGGTTTTGTTTCTTTGCTTGTTTGGTGTTAATGCTACTTGGACCGCCTTTGCACCCAGCTTTGTAACCTCTGGGAAACTCAGGTTAAACCTGTGTTATTAACTTGATTCTTCCCAAGACACTGTTTTACCTCTTAATTTTATGAGGAAATTGTTACACATAGTCACTAGTCAGGGCCTCAAAGTTGAGATTAGAATTCCGAATTTTTGAGCCATAGCACCCTTTCCCTTAATGACTTCTTTCTCTGCCATTTAATTAGCACTAAAAGTTAATGGAGTTTTTTCACAGGTGCCATCTTATTGGGTCGTGCTTGCATTATATTGACCGTGTTGGAACAATAACTCAGTGGTCATTCATCTCACACATGTCTTTTTCTTTCCATTCTGTCACTATTTAATTTTTTGAAGTCTGTCCCTACCATCAGCCATTCTGAAAACCTCTGCCAGACTAATCTTCCTAAATCTCAGCTCTGATTTTCTGTCACTTCCCATCTCAAAACAGTACTTCACCCACAGAGTAAAAGTTACATTCTTTGAGCTCACATTTAAAATCTTAAATGTCACTTTCCAAGAATTTATTCATGCAGAATATAAATCCCAATTGCCGACTGCGGTCTGTACACACTTTACGTTTCGTTTCTCAGTTCTTCTGCTTGATCCTTTCCTACCTGATGTCCACCTCTGCATAGACCCCAACATTACCCATGATATCAGACCTTGTTTAAAGATCGCCTTGAGTATCTCCATGGTTGAATGAAAACTTTCTCCAGTGTAAACTCCCAGAGCCTATGATCTGCTTCTCTTCACTGCATAGCTCACAGCATGTTTTCCTTCTTTCTTTCTTTTTTTTTTTTTTTTTTTTTGAGACGGAGTCTCACTCTTTTTCCCAGGCTGGATTGCAGTGGCGCAGTCTCAGCTCACTGCAACCTCCGCCTTCTGGTTTCAAGCAATTCTCCTACCTCAGGCTCCCAAGTAACTGGGATTACAGGCATGTGCCACCACGCCCAGCTAATTTTCGTATTTTTAGTAGAGACGGGGTTTCACCATGTTGGCCAGTCTGGTCTCGAACTCCCGACCTCAGGTGATCCACCCACCTTGGCCTCCCAAAGTATTGGGATTACAGGCATGAGCCACCGTACCTGGCCCATAGTATGTTTTCACACACATCTTTCCTCCTTGCCAGATGAAAAAGTCCATGAGTACAGGGGCCACATCTGACATCTCTTGAAAATCTTAATTCATTGAATTGGATTTATTTGGTTTTATTTTTATTTAATAGATCAACAACTCTTTCTAATAAGAACCTTGAGGCCTTTTTATCTCATTTGAAAATGAGCCCAGTTTGCGTTCTTTCAAACCTTTGGTCCTGTGGAATTACACCACTGACAGTCATCCAAGAGGACCCTCCAGACACAAGCCCCTGCTTCCTCCCTCACTCCGACAGGAAAAGTACCCAGTTTTCTGTTTCAGTATCAGGCTTTCTATACCATGTTGAAGAACAAAACAAAGCAAGAAGAAGTCTACTAAGAAAATGTTTCCAAACACCAGAATTTCTAGTTCCTTCGTACTGTAACAGTGGACGAGTCTAGATTGTTAAGTGTTCCTGGAGTAGTTCTTTCCCTGCCTCCTGGTTCCTTCATGTGAAGATCTTCCAGTGCCAGAAAGTTCTCAAGTCCTCCTCCTCCTCAAGTATTCATCAGGTTCCCAACATAATCAGTTTTGTTATTATATTCATTGGTTTCCTTGCTTGCTTGTTGGTTTTCATGCTGTTTCCTTCTGTGCTGAAAAGCACACATCTGTCTTCCTGGATTGAGGGTGAGAGAGAAATGTAGACGATCTTAGTCAAGCCATGCATTTTCCGTCACTTCAAGTCAGTACTATTTAACTATTTGTCCAACATTTGTTTAGAGAAGAGTGTGAGCCTTGTATGGGAGAAGAGGTGGCAGGACCTACCTGCTGAGCAATCTGTCTCTTCTGTTGTTCACTAGATTCAGTCTGGACTGACACCTTGCAGACTTTCTGCAGGAGGGCAAAAGTCCTGTTAATAAAGCACAGTCATCTCCTTATATTCGTAGAGTTTAGAAATTGTCAACCCAGGTCTTTGCTATGCCAACCAATACTTGCTGCCTCCTATTTCAGGCATAAGCCAGGTTTGGTTTCAATATAACTCCCTACCTGCACCCACCCCTTCTCACAGCTTGCATGCACTGTGTGTTATTTGAGAAGAAACGTGCCATTGAGGTGTGGAAAGTGCATGGGTTGTGGGAAGGAGGCCATATCCACGCTGCTCTGTTCCCTAGGCTTTCAGCCCAGACACAGTTCCTGCCATGACGAGTGATTTGCGAATGATTGCATATTCCTGGGGAGACATGAGAAGAGACATAAAGTGAAAGCGAGGAAATGTGTTCCTAAGCTCTGCTCACTTTGTACTCACCCCAGAGAATTTTGTCACCTGGATTTCTTCCAGAAAGTTCTGACACCTTTAATTATTTCTGTTCGTCCATCAGGAGCAGACCAGGTGCTACTGATGGAAGACTTAAGGCTTTGCATTTGTGGCAAGCTAACGCAACGCCAGCCCGCAGATTTCTTATAAGAAGAAGAGGGATTCACTCTCAGCTTTGACCGGAGTGACCTCTGCCAACATCTCCCCTCTGGAAAGGCTGATGGATTGTTCATAGCTGAGATCTCATTTCTTTTCTTCCTTCTTAGATTTCAGTTGGGATTGGTGTCTTCCCCTGGGTTTATAGCAACAGCAAAATAAAACTCTAAAATGGTGTTCGGCTCATTATACAGAAGCCAGTTGGCCAAGTCTTGTCATTCTAAGGTGAGTGGCAATCACAGGGGTAGTGGAGATAGTTCTGGGTGTATTATGTATCAACACCAAATCAGAGGCTTCACTCTTTCTTTCTAGTGGAAGGATAAGAGAGTCGCTGTCTTTGCCTGTGTTAGAGAGGATTTCCAACCCTTCTACCCAGGCTTAGTTTTCAGGGTGTTTACATTTTAGTATACCACTCCATCCTCAGTGAAACAAGCCAGCTTTGTTTATTACCAACTTCCATTTTTATCTGAAATATGGTTCTTCTGAGCTTTATAGCCTTATTACATGACATCCTATCACATGAAATGCTGTAAAGAAGAATGAGATCATGTAGGTGAAATGATTAGTCTAAGAAAAAAATTATTTGTATTACTATCAAGTTTATGTTGGACTCATTTTTTTAACATTTCAGAAAACACTCCATCTTGAGTGCTTGGCAGAAATGGATACAGGGGTATTATGTTTCTTTTTCTGAATGACTAAAAGAAAATTGAGTCCAAAATATCTCAGGACATAGTTTTCGTGAAGAAAAAGTGGAATCGAATGCTATAAAATTTTGTTCCGCTTTATGTCACAAATACCAAGGTTCAGTTAACATGTTTAATTTATTTATATGGCTTTTCTCCTCCTGAGATTTCAAATTTAGGGCCCAGTCCTTTAGCAGATTGTTGTCATATCCTATAAAAGTGAAACTTCGTCTTCATGTCCAATGACACCTGTGTGGTCTTCTTTCAAATACATGTTTTTAAAGTTCTTTTGTTTCAAGAGTTTGTGAGCTTACTTTGAACATATTCCTAGAGAACCAAATGGGAAATTTCTGAAGCAAATGGACCTTTTGTTTATAAGAAGAGAAGACCAGAGTCAATAAGCAAATATCCTCCTCTTGAATGAATCGTGCTAAGGGTTGCAATGGAAACTAAGGTGGGAGACAGAATTAAGGAGCACAGTCTCATGATACAATTATGTGGGATTGCAATGTGAGCCAGGATGAAGGGCTCACTAAAGAATGTCCTGACTTACATACATCATGAAAGACTCTAACTGAGCCAACTTTTTTCTTTTCTGATTTTTGTCATCAAGTTGTTTCATCAGTTAAATCTTCTTTGTCATAAGGTTTATAGCTTGTTTTGAGAGATACAAGTCTCAGATCGACAAATCATGGATGTGGCCATGGACTACTGGGAAACTTTCAAATTAGTTTGATCCACTTTTGCGTTATAAAATTGCCCACATTAGTACAACTGTGATGCTAATACATACTCTCCACCATCCCCCTGCTTTCTTGCCTCATCTCCTTTCATCCATTTATTCATTTATTCAACAAATATTTATTGAGTGGCTGTGATGTTCCAGGCAGCCAGGTGCCAACCAGCCAACTGCCAAATAGGGTCTAAAAACTATTCTTCATCTTTAAGGTAGTAATATATACAAAATCCCCATCCTCTCCTGGAGTCTGTACTCTAAACATATACCCAAAGTATTTGGTTTCAGTCTTGAGTAAATTCACTCACCCCATCATTTTGCAGTCACATATCAGAGAGCCAAACCGGTACTACATAATGTTTGGGAGAACAAGTTCTCATCCTCAACGTTTCTAGTTTAAGATTCTAATGACCTGGGACTTAGATTTTTAAGGCACAGCCATTTTATCAGACATAATACATGTGATTGCAAGTAATAGAGAATGGTCTTAAATAATAAGAGGCATATACTCAATCGTGGGAATAAAAGATCTGAAGATATGTTTGGCTTCAGGCATGGCTTGATCAAGGCCCTTAGCACTACTGCTCTGCATGCCTCTCTCCTCTGCTTTTCTCTACACTCCAGCGGTGCCCTCAGGTTGGTTTCCAGTTGTGGGGCAGAGACAGCTGCCGGCAGCAGTTCAAGACAAGCCTTATAGCTGAAATTCCAGGAGACAGAGAGAGACATCCTGAGCTTTAGAACCAGTTCTCTGTCCAGCAAAATGACAAGCAACAAACAACTGGCTTAGGCTTGGATCCTAGTTCACATCACGGAATCAATTGCAGTGGCCAGAAGATAGGCTCAATCCACCCCACATGTGTGGCTACTGCAAAACGGGAGAAGAGTAAAAATTATATTGGAGGGTAGAATGACATTGCCTACAGATACATTGTTAAGTTAAATACGAATGTTTTCAATATTATATTATGATATTATAGTTGGAAGGTTAGATGCAATTCAGTTCAAGCCATTCATGTTTTGAGTGAAGATGCTGAAGCTCTTCCCGTTAGTTGCCTGACTCACTGAAGCTTCGTCAGACAGTAGGTGGCAGAGCCACAACTCAAACACTCATTTTCCAATTCCTATTCCTAAGCCCTTTCAGCAACTTGGGGTTTTTGATTCAACCTGGCTGTGCCTGACTATGGTTTATCCGTATTTATCCATATTTAATATGTATCAATAATTTGGGGGGTTTTATTGCTAATATTTCATTGTATGGATATTCTACATTTTATTTATTTGCCAATTGGCTGACATATGGAAGTTTTAGTTTTTAGCTATGATGTATCACAAGATTATGAATATTTACAGACGTATCTTTCTTGGAAGCATATATTTTCATTTCTCTTGAGTAGATACCTACTTGCAGATTGTATGTGGTTTCTTGTAGCCTTTAACTTTGCTGAACATATGTATTACTTCCAGTAGATTTTTCATGAATTTCTTGAATTTTCTACATTCAGGTCAAATAGTCTATGAATAAGACAATTTTCTTTCTTTCTTTCTAATCCACAGTTTAACTGTTTTGGAAAACTGTCAGACTCCTTTTCAAAATGGCTGTGCCATCTCATATTCCCAACAGCAATGTTCCTGTGTCTCCACATCCTCTCCAACACCTGTTATTGTCTTTCTGACTTTTTTCTTACAGCCATCCTAGTGGGTATAAAGTGGTATCGTATGATTTTAATTTATATTTTCCTAATGATTACTGACGCTGAGCATCTTTTCGTGTACTTACTAGGCCAGTCATATATCTTCTTGGTGAAATCTCTATTCAAATCTTTTATCCATTTAAAAAATTGGGTTGTGTGTCTTCATATTAAGTTGTAAATGTTTTTTATATGCTGGATACAAATCTCTTATTAGATATATGATTGTAACTATTTGTATGGTTTCAGCATTGTATTTTTATGTTCTTAAACTTTAATGAAGCTTAATTTTTTTCTTCATCTTTATGCTTCCAGTATTATAGTTAAGAATGAGTTGCCTAAGCCAAGTTCATAAGATTTTTTTCTAGAATTTTTATAGTTCAGCTCTTTACACTTAGGTATATGATTCATTTTGAGTAAATGTGTATTTATGGTGTAAGGTAAGAGTTTAAATTCACAGTTTTTTCTGTGACTATCCAATTGTCCATTGGATGTCCAATTGTCCAATATTGGTTACAAAGACTATTCCTGCTCATTGAATTGCCTTGGCACCTTGTCACCTTGTCTTAGGTGGACTAGCAATTATGTATGATTGATCTACAATGCCTCTTCTTATGCCAGGAGCACACTGTCTCAAACATTGGAGGTTTACAATATGTTTTAAATAGGGTAATAAAATCCTCTAATTCTGTTCTTTTTCAAAATTGTTTTGGCTATTCTTGGTCCTTTGCATTCCCATATATATTTTAGGATCTTCTTCAAAGGTTTACACAAACTCTACTGGTATTTTGATAAGGATTATACTGTGTTATATATATAAGATGTTCATGAGAATTGTATTAAATCTACAAGTCAATTTCAGTGGGTCATTATCTTTACAATGTTGAGTCTTCCAATTCATGAACACAGTGCCTTTCCATTTATTTAAATCTTCTTTAATTTCTCTTAGCAAAGATTTATACTTTTAGTGTAAAACTTTTATAATTCATGTGCTAACATTATTCTTCTTAGTTTTAATGTGATTGGAACTAAATTATTTTTAAATTTCATTTTCAAATTATTTATTACTAGCATATAGAAATACAATTGATATTTATATTTTGATCTTGTATCCTATAACTTTGCTGAACACATTTATGATTTCTACTAGATTTTTAATGAATTTCTTGAATTTTCTACATTCATGTCAAATGGCCCATGAACAATATTATTTTATTCCTTCATTTCTAATCCACATGCCTTAAATTTCTTGTTCCTGCCTTATTGGCAGAAGATGGTGAAAGAATCATACTTACTTTGTCCCCAGTCTTAGGGGGAATGTATTCAGTCTTTCACCTTTAAGTATAATATTAGCTGCAGATTTTTCATAGATATTTTTTCTCTTTCTATTCTCTAGTTTGTTAAGGGCTTTTATCATAATAGGTGTCAAGTTTTGTCAAATACTTTTTTAAGTCTGTTTGGATAATTACATCTTTTTGTCTATTATTCTATTAATAATTGGTATACGACATTAATTGATTTTTAAATCTTAAAGCAATTTTGCTTTCTGGGACAAACCCCCCTTTGGCCATAGTGTATAATCTTATCTATATATTGCTGGATTTATGTTGCTAATATTTCTTTAAAAAATTTTGTGTGTATATTCATGAAGACTATTGGCCTGTAGCTTTCCACTCTTGTGATGTCTTTTTTGACTTTCATATCAAGTTAATATTACCCCAGGATAAACAAGAAGTTCTTCCTCCTCTTTTGACTCATGAAAGTGTTTGAAAAAAAAAAAACACTGATATTATTTATTATTTAAATATTTAATAAAATTCATCTGCAAAACCTACTGAGTCTAACTTTTCTTTGTGAGAGTTTAGTTACCAAGTCAGTTTTTTATTTGTAATAGGTCCACTTGGATTTTCTATTTCTTCTTTTATTCATGTTGGTAATTTGAATCTTTTTAAGAATGTTTCAGTTTTGTCTAAGTCATCTTCTTTATTGGACTAAATTTGGGTAGTATTTCTTTGTCATCCTTTTAACTTCTGTTGTGTTGTTAGTAATTTCATTGATGTATCCTCTAGTCTTGAGTATTTCCTTGTTTCTGTTTGCTTTTGGCTTAGTTTGCTGTTTCTTTTTCTAGTTGCTTGAAGTAGAAGCTCAAGTTACTGATTTGAGATCTTTTTTTCTTTCCTAATATAGGCATTTAAAGCACTAAATTTTTCTCTAAACTTAGCTGCATCTCACAAATTCTGATATATTGTGATTTTATTTTCATTCAGTTTAAAATATTTCCTAGTTTCCATTGTAATTTTTTTCTTTACCCTTGGTTTATTTAAGTCTTTGGAGATTTCCCAGTTTTCTTTCCATTGTTGTTTTTCTTTTTTCAAATTTTATTTATTTTTTAATTTTTGTGGGGACATGGTTGGTGTACATATATATTAATATTTATGGGGTACAACAGTTGTTTTAATACAGGCATGCAATGCGAAATAAGCACATCATGGAGAATGGCATATCCATCCCCTCAAGCATCCATTGTTGTTTTTCATTGCTCTTTAATTCCATTGTAGTCAAAGAACTTTTTTTATTATTTAAATCTTCTTAAATTTGTTAATGGTTTTATGGTCCAGTATATGATCTATCCTAGGGAACATTTCATTGGCACTTGAGACAATGTGTATTCTCCTGTCGTTGTATGGACTGTTCTATAAATGTCTGTTAGGTCAAAGTAGTTGATGGTGGTGTTCAAATCCCTATATTCTTGCTGATTTTCTGTCTAGCTGTTTGATTAACTACTGAGAGTGGAATATTAAAGTTTATTATTATCGCATTATCTATTGCTCCTTTCAGTTCTGACAACTTTTGCTTAATGCATTTTGGGGCTATATTTTAGTTGTGTATGCACTTATAATTATTACATCTTTCTGATGAATTTATCCTTTTATTCATATGCTGTAGCCTATTGTCTCTAGTCATATTTGGAGTCTTCAAGTCTATTTTGTCTGTTATTTATATAAGTATTTTATATCTCTTACTGTTGGATGTTGCTTTCAACTTCTTAAAATCAAAAATGTATCTGTTACAGAAGGCATATATTTGGATTCTGTTTGTTTGTTTTTTTAAATCAAGCCTGATGATCTGCCATTTGATTGAATTGTTTACTTAATTCACCTTTTAATAGAATCATCCAAATGGGTAGATTTATATCTGTTATTATACTCTTGTTTGCTATATGTCTCATATATTTATCCCTTTTTTTGCTGCCTTTTAAATTAAATGACTATTTTTAGTGTATTATTTTCTTTTGTCTTTTTTAGTGATACATATTTTTATAATTTTTAGTAGTTTCTTCAGGAATAGTAATTTGCATCTTAGTTTATCACAATGTACTTCAAATGAATACTAACTTAATTCAGCTAAAATACAGAAACTTTGCCCCAGTATAGCTCCCTTTTCTTTTTTTGTGCTAATGCTGTCATACATATTGCACCTTTCTGTTAGAAGTTCAACAATACGATGCATAATTATAAATCTTTAAAGAAAAGAGAAAAGGTAGTACCATACATATCTATGCAACTTTTTTTTTTTTTTTTTTTTGAGACGGAGTCTGTCTCTGTCACCCTGGCTAGAGTGCAGTGGCATGGTCTTGGCTCACTGCAACCTCTGCCTACTGGGTCCAAGCGATTCTCCTGCCTCAGCCTCATGAGTAGCTGGGATGACAGGCACCCGCCACCACACCTGGCTAATTTTTGTATTTTTAGTAGAGATGGGGTTTCCCCATGTTGGCCAGGCTGGTCTCGAACTCCTGACCTCAGGTGATCTGCCCACCTTTATGCAATCTTATATGTTCACTACTCCCTTACCATTTATAGTGTTCTTCTTTTCTTCATACAGATCTGAGTTACTATCTGGTACTGTTTCCTTCTCAGCTGAAAGATTTTTTTTGGTATTGCTTGTAAGGCAGATCAGCCAGCAACAGATTCTTTCACTGTTTGTTGAGGAATAGTACTTTTCTTCTTAAAGTTTCATGGGATGAAAGAAAACTAATATTTAGCTTAGGAAGGAAATTGGCCTTATCTGTGTATTGGTTCCACTCGTAACTATTTATATTTATGTAAAAATCTTCAAGACAGTGATTGGCGATAGAAAGTAAAGATATAAGATGAGTTATTTAAATAAGTATTTTGAAATGAACATGTTGTATAAAATTGTGGAGGTGATTTGGTCATTTGACCAAAGCATGTAATGCACAGCACCTTGATGGGAAACCCAGTCTCACTTTGTGGCAACTTTATCAAATTTTAACCAAGAACCTCCAATGCCATTATACATCTGGGCTTACAAATAATATGACAATGTAATTCCACAGTATCTTTGTTATACAACTAGCAGGATCAACTTTTAGCTCTGCTGCATTTCAGATCCTGAAAAATAGAAAACCAAAAATAAATCTGGGAGGATGGGCAGAATATAACAGAGATTATTCAATCAGAAAAATTAGAAAAGGTAGAAAAAAATCAAACAAAACCATTAATAAAAATTAGAATATTAAACTGTTGGTCTTATTTACTTGAAAAGGGGGGGGGTGTCTGTGTGTGTGGTAATTTCAGGAATAATCGTTGTGAACTAGGTACTCCACTTTCTGGAACTGACCATTTTACACATGTTAAATGGATTAATGGTTTATTAAAAAGTCTGTTAGTTTTATTTCCTAAAGTTCCTTTTTGCTTCTGCTGTCATATAATAGTTCATCTTCAGTAAGTATCTGTACCTTGGGACAAAGGTCTCCAGGGGCTTGGCACATAATTTATAACAGTAATGGAAATGGCATGCTTAGTATTGATAGCCACGGGACCCCTGCATATTTGGAGAGAAGGCGAAGTTTTATCACCCATGAAAAGGCTAATGAGATAGGCAGATTTCAGGGGAAAATGATCTTTCTGTCTTGCCCTTAGACCTTGTTCTACCAGTGAGACTCATGTCTGAAGCATAATGACTCCAGCATGCTCTGAGTATAAGATTATATGACGTACGCAGGTGAGCTACTCAGAAGTCAGAGTATTCACCAATAAATGCCAACTTAATTGGATGTCTTAATTATGTCACCTTTACTCCCAGGACATAACCGCAGGGACAGCTTGATGACTGGTTTTCACTTCAAAATCTCAGTCTCTAGTTTCCAATTTTCAATATAGTGTTTCAGGCAGATAGCTGTGGTCCTCTGCAACTTGGAGAATATTTGTGTATTTGGCCATTGGAAATACAGTTCTGGGGCTCAGGAAAGAATTCAAGGGAGGAGACAGATATCTCAGAGTTAGAATATGTCTAAACCAGGTTGGCCTGTTTTACAAGGCAATTCTGATCCTCTTCCTCCTCTTTACTCAGCTGCTGGGAGTCAGCCATCTTGAAGCAGGTGGTGTATGAGGATGCTGTTGGCGGTCTACCAGCCAGCGATTATTCCCCTTGGTATCCAGATGTTGCATCAGTACAAGACTGTTTCAAAACGACCAGAGAGTCTGTTACTGTTTCAAGTTTTTCTGAAACCTTAGGATCTTAAACATGAAGCAATTCTCCAAGCTAACAATGTGCTAGCTAGTGGGACACAGGAACTAATCAGAGAAAACGGGCATTTGGGATACATTAGAAATTCAGTATCAGCTTTGTGAAGTTGTTAATAATTAGCCCCAGCTTTTGTCTCTATCCCAGCAGCTAGTGACATGAAAGTGATTAGGTTTCTAAAAAACAGTTTAAGCTTACTAAGTGTATTAAGTAACAAGGTTTTTAATCAACAGTTTATTGATTCCAGCAGGACAGTTGTGAGAGCAAAATGCTGTGGATGCTGGTAGAATAAATTTGTAGGCCGGTTCACTGCTACTTAAAAATGTCAAAGCAATAGATATTTTAGAGGGATTTTTTTTTTTTTTTTTTTTTTTTTTTTTTTTTTTGTCTATAGTAAACTCTAAGACAAGGGGAAAAGTTACCAGAATGGCAAAAATATTATTCTGATATAAAATCGGGAGCTTTGTACCTTTCTCTTACCATTCTTCACATTTACATTTTAAATAAAAGAGGTTAATCATGTGTCACTTCTATAATCTGTATTCAGTAAACATGTTTTGAGATTTCCCATTTAAAATACTAAACCTAAGGCAGTCCATTAAAATAATCCAAAATTCAGAAATATAAAAATTTGCAACTTTACTAAAAATGATAGGCAATATAAATGCCTGAAACCTGAAGGAGTCACTCCTGACCATGAGACTCATAGAACTCAACTGAGAAACGCATATCTTGACTTTTTCACCTGAAATAGAGACCTCCTACAAACCTCCTACAAATGAAGAAGATTCTTCATTTCCAATTTCCTGCAAACAGCTCAGAAATCTAGGGCTACACCAGTCAGAACACCCTTTCTCATGGGGGGATTACTTTTTAGGCAGCCGTATTACAGATCACTGTGTCTATTCAGTCTCACTGCCTGAATCCATTCCAGGGTCGCAACTTGCAACAACTAGGTGGAAGTGAGGGAAGGGTGTAATGTGTTACCTGATGTAAGTTGAGGACTGAAGATGATTCCACAACCAGCTGAAAGGGTTCCAGAAAGAAGAAAAGATGGAAAAGAAATCATCGAAGTAGAATTTTCCAGGAGTGAACAGTTACAAGTTTAGAGAGGTACAAATTTCACATTAAATATGGCCACAAATTGCCAAGTAGGCTAAAATCTAGACATCCCCATCTCATGTGTTTTCAAAGAAAAAAGAAACTAAGAAATTTTGTTTTTAATTGTGGTTCTGCACCGAGGGTGGAAGTGTGAAGATCTTTCATTTTTCCTTGCCTAAACTTCTACATTATTTGGATTTTGTTTTGACGATTACGTTATAATCCACACATTTAAAATATTTTTATTTAAATATAACTAAAGATGCAATCTAATCAAGAAATGAAAAAATGCAGAGGCCAAGAATGGGGCAGATATAGTCTAAAAGATATAAGGCAGATATGGTATGGCATGGCTTGAGCCCAGAAGTACAAGGTTGCGGTAAGCAATGATTGCACCACTGCACTCCAGCCTGGGTGACAGAAAAGGAAGGAAGGAAGGAAGGAAGGAAGGAAGGAAGGAAGGAAGGAAGGAAGGAAGGAAGGAAGGAAGGAAGGGAGGGAGGGAGGGAGGGAGGGAGGGAGGGAGGGAGGGAGGGAAAGATAGAGAGTGAGAGAGAGAAAAAAAGAAAGAAAGAAAGAAAGAGAAAGAAAGAAAGAAAGAAAGAAAGAAAGAAAGAAAGAAAGAAAGAAAGAAAGAAAGAAAGAAAGAAAAGGGAAACGGAGAAAAGAAAAGAAAAGAGAAAATGAAAGAAAAATAAACATACACAGAGAGGATGCCTATTCGTTGTAAATGCAAAAAAATGTAAATGTAAAACAAATTCTTAAAAAAGAATATGTGAAATGTACTAAATAATCCCAGATGATGTAATTTTTTTAACACAGTAGATACGGAAAGCAGGAAGAGACCATATAAATTGCTTAATTTCTCATCTTTTGTAAGGGAACTTAGGAATAATTATGGAATGACTCTAACAATTAGGAAAAGTGGAAATTAAACCAGTATTTAAAATATATACATATACCACTATATGCAATATATATTCTTTCCAAAACACAGAGAAAGCTCACAGCAACAACAAAAAAAAATCCATATAGATCAAAACGTAACTTAAAGGAGATAACAAGAATATAGCATAAAACATACTTATAGGGGTAAAACAAACCCACCTGTTTCAATAATAATCGATAAAATATTTTAAACTTAGTACATTATTTTTTAGGCCTCATAGTCCTTGACCTCTCAGTAATTGGTGGTGGTATTAACCACCCCCTTCTGAAAACACTTTTCTCCCTTGATTTTCATGCCACATTCCCTTGGTACTTCCCCACCCTCCAGAACACTTCTCATTCTCCTGACCTCCTAAGCCCTAAATATCCAGACATTAAATACTGAGATCCCTCATGATTTGGTTTTAAACCTACTATCAATTCTGTAAAGTCTGTGAAATCCAAGGCATACCTACCAACAGCTTCCGCCACCATCTGTGCGACAGTGACAGCCAAATTCATCATTCGAACTCAGGTCTTTCTTCTGAGCTCCAGAGCCACACATATCTCTGCCCATCTGTCTTCCCTCAGAGTGCCTCAAAGTCACCTGAAACTCATCATGACTGAAACTGAACTGAACTCTCAAACCTGCTCTTCCGGCACCCGCAGTTTTCCTGCCCCAGCCTGCTTTCATGTCTCTTTGCTTTCAATCAGATACCACTCTAAACAGCTCTCCACAAAGCAGCCAGAACCATCTTTCAGCAACATAAATCAGATGGATCACCACGACTTCAAACCCTTTAGTGACTTTTCTCATTCTTTTAGGACAAAACCAAAGCAACTTAACATGGTCAATAAAACCCTCAGTGTCAGCCCTCTGCCTGCCTTTTCTATCACCCTCCTTTTCATGCCATCTACACTGGCCTTCTTCAGGGACTAAGAGGGTTCTGTTCCCTCCTGATACAGGGCCTTTGGATATGTTGTTTCCTCTGACTGGAATTCACTTCTCTCATCTCTTCATTCAGTTAATAACCATTCAGGTTTCAAATCAAGTATCATTTCTCAGAGAAAACCCCAGACGAGGGCAAGTCCCAGATACACACCTTCACATAGCATTCTGTACTTTCCCGTGGAGACATTCATCTCCATTTTAATCACATATCTGTTTGTATGTTCTTTAGATAAGATCCGTCTTCTACTTCTATAATCTAAGCTGTATGAGTCCAAAGGTTGTTTGAAAGTGTATGACATACATTATGAATAATTTTTTGCTAAATGAACTTTTTAATAAATATATATCATACATTCCAATAACCATTCACTTATTTAGAAAATGCAATCCTGTTCCCTGTGAGAGTGGAGAAGGAGCTTGGACTCAATGTATTTCCAAACAAATCATCATCAGATTATATTTCTAAAAGGCAATGTCTTTTTCACTCGTAACTGTTTTTGCAAAAGCAACTGTGATTTTATACGAAGGGACTCTCTTTTCTCTGAAACTGGAGCAAATCAACAGCTGGAGTATCCATGGAGCCCTCTGGTCCATTTGTTTGAGGATAGTAAACATCTGCCTTGTAGGCCTTATTTGCACTTTACATTTGGGCCAGTGCCTAAATGCTTTGCTTTCCAAACACATACCACAAATCAACAGTTACGGTTGTTCAGAGAGCTACATTTTTACATTTACATTGGAGACCAATGAGAAGCTCCCTACGGCTAACTCTGCAACTCAATTTGCAAATGTGCCATTGTGACATGGGGAATACATCCAGAGTTTGGTGTTGTTTACCAGATGCTTTAAATTCTGCATTTGGGTATCGCTGTCATGAAAAATGAAGTTTGACCGTGCAACTGCCTCTGAGGGCCATGTTTGAAGTTGTAGACCTTGTCTCTGACCAAAAACAGGGGGCAGTATAAAAAGGCTTAGAAGAAACTGAGATTATCACATTGTGATATTACACTAGCTTGCTTTCTAGCTTACAAAAATTCATGGTTATTTTGAGGAACCATGAAGATAATGGGAATGATCTCTTTTGTAGAAGAACACAGAGTTTTATGAAATCCCTGAGGGAAATGAGGAATTTGCTGGGTGGGACCAAGGTGAAGTCAGGCCAGGCACCAACTTAGAAAACCTGATTAAAATACATAGTCCACACTGAGAATGGAATAATCAAACGGGAGCTAAGAAAAGCAGCTCTTTCAAAACAATAAGACATTTGCAACATACATGAGGAAAAATGTTTAAACATATAAAAGACTGACTATGCCAAGCATTGGCAGAGATGGGGAGAGACTGGAATTCCCAGATGCCACAGGGAATGTGAAATGCCACAACCACTTTGAAACAGCCAGTTGGCAGTTTCTTAAAAGTTAAACATATACTTTTCATTCCACTCTAATTATTTATCCAAGAGAAATAAAAAGCATTTGTCCATGCACGCGCTTGCACACAAATGTTCATTGCAATTTTATTTGTGCCAAAAACTGGAACCAGCCCAAGTGTCCATCAAAAGGTAGATGGATGATGTGGTCCATCTATATAATAGAATACTACTTAGGAATAAAAATAAATGAACAAAAAACATGACACAGATAAATCTCAAAATAATCATGCTGAGTGAAATAAGCCAGAACAAGAAATGAGAGTGAGAGAGAGAGAGGTAGAGGGAATAGCCTATATGATTCAATTTGATATAAGTTCCCAGAAAATGCAAGGCTATCTAGAGTGACACACAGTGGATAAGTGGTTGCCTGAGGATAGTTTGGGCAGGTGCACAGAGGTAGAAGGGAGGATTACAAAGGGGCAAGAGAAAAGTGTAGGAGCTGATGGATATGTTCATTTTCTTGATGGTGATGATTCTATCAGGGTATGTATAAAGGAAAATTTATCAATTTTTTCACTTTAAATATGTGCAGTTTGTTGTATGTCAATTATACCTCCATAAACCTGCTTTTAAAATGAGTAAACATCCAAAAGGAAATAAGAAGGAATGTCAGCCATCAATTCTCATGAAAAGGATAAAGTTTTGGTAAAACACATTAAAAACATTTGAATATTTTTTTTTTTTTTGAGACAGAGTCTGGCTCAGTCACCCAGGTTGGAGTGCAGTGGTGCGATCTCAGCTCACCACAAACACCGTCTCCCAGGTTCAAGCGATTCTCTTGTGTCTGCCTCTCGAGTAGCTAGGATTACAGGCACCCGCCATCATGCCTGGCTAATTTTTGTATTTTAGTAGAGACGGGGTTTCGCCATGTTGGCCAGGCTAGTCGTGAACTCCTGAGCTCAGGTGATCTGCCCGCCTCAGCCTCCCAGAGTGCTAGGATTACAGGCATGAGCCACTGTACCTGGCCAATAATTTATTTTTCTATCACATGGGGGTATTGTTTTCAAATGGCAGTTTCAGTGCCAGGGACTGTGAGGCATGGGTAAATGGTGCAGTTTCTCCACAGGACAACTTAGTGGTATGTAACAAATACATATCAAAGCCCTCAAAATGGTTTTTCTTTTGATCTGGTCATTCTACAGCTCCATCTCTAAGCATGCATCCTAAGGAAATAATCAAAAACACTTGTGTGCCAGGATGATGTGCTCTTCAACCTCAGGCTTGTTTACTATCAATTCACACCCACCTTTGCCATTCTGAGGAAACTGCTCAGGCTGTTCCCAAGGCTGGGAAACTGTTCCCAACCTCTCTTGTCCTCAGGTTTCTGGAGCGTTTTTGCTGTAGGAGGCACTAGCAGAAAAGAAGATCAGAGGAGGGGAGAATCCAAGATACTTCTCAACTCTGTCCCTGCTTTTGTGACCTAAATGGAAGCAGCTCTGTCTTATCTATGCTTCAGCTGCTAGCAGACAGAAATCTGTGTTTCCACTACTTTGCAAGCAGTCCTTGTCATATTTCCAGTTCCCACTCTGTAGTTCTGCCTTCCAGTTCCCCATATTATCACTCCTCCTCCAGGGTTGATAGCAACCTCCTGCTCTCTCTAGATGCTGGGTTGCTCAGCAACTGGTTTTTCAGCTCCTCCTGTAGCGTAAATTCCCTAGATTAAATTCCTTCTAAAATACCTAGAGTGATTTCTCATTTCCCGGCCAATCTCTGACTAATACAGACATTGATCGTAACGATAATTCTCCTAACAAAAATTTGAAAATTAAATATCCAGTAATGAGTGGTTTGATAAAATATATTGTGTATACCCACAAGATAAAATAGTTTGCAGACAATAAAATAGTGATTTCAAAGAATACTCAAGGAATTTTTAAGATGTGATATCAAATTACATAACAAGCACCTAATTTTATATACAGGATACAGATTTAAAAGGTGTGAATCCTATATTGCTTGTGCGGATGCGAAATGATACAGGCACTCCAGAAAGGAGTGTAGTAGTTTTTTTATAAAGGTAAGTTTATACCTATGATATAATCCAGCAATCCCACTACTGGGTGTTTATCTTAGAGAAATGAAAATATATGTTCTTACTGAAACCTGTACACGGATGTTCATAACAGCTTTGTTTGTAATAACCAAAAACTAGGAACAACTGAAATGACCTTCTATGGATGAGTGGCTAAAAAAAAAACTGTGGTACAACCATACAACACAATATTACTCAGCAATTAAAGAGTGCAAATTATTGCACACAACAACTTGGATGAATCCCGAAGGCATTATACTGAACCAAAAAAGGGAATCTCGAAAGCTTAAATTTTCTACGATTCTGCTTATATAATATTCTTAAAGTAATACAGTTGTAATGATGGAAAACAAATCAGAGGTTGCCAGGGTTACAGTTGTGGGGAGAGTGTGACTACTAATGGGTAAGAGGAGGAAGTTTTTTTGTGTTGATGGAAGAGTTCTGTATCCTGGTTGTAGTAATAGCTACGTGAACCTATAAGTGTAATAAAATTTCAGAGAAATATACACTAAAAAAGTGCATGTACAAGCTGGTAAAATTCAAATGATGTCTATAGTTTGGTAGTTAACAGTATTATACCAATGGCAATGCCCTCACTTTGAGAATGTACTGTGGTCATGTAAACTTGAACAAAGGGCTCATGGAATCTCTCTGTACCATTTTTACAGCTTCGGGTTTTTTTAAACTGTTCCAATATAAAACAATTATAATAAAAAGACATGAAACAGCAGCTCTCCACCAGGCGCAGTGGTTCACGCATATAATCCCAGCACTTTGGGAGGCCGAGGCAGGTGGATAACGAGGCCAGGAGTTCAAGACCAGCCTGGCCAACATGGTGAAACCCCATCTCCACTAAAACTACAAATATTAGCAGGGTGCCGTGGCAGGTGCCTGTAATCCCAGCTACTCGGGAGGCTGAGGTAGAATTGCTTGAACCTGGGGTGGGGTAGGTTGCAGTGAACCGAGATTGCGCCACTGCACTCCAGCCTGGGTGACAGAGTGACTCCATCTCAACAACAACAAGAGCAAAAAAGTAGCACTCTCTGAGTAATTAAATTACTGGTAATTTATATTTTTACTTGTTATTTCCTTATTTTCCAAATGCTGCGACGTACAGGTGGGACTTTTATAGCTAGTTGAAATTGTATGTAGATATACTTTTTAACATAAAGATACAAAGCAGTTTACAAAATAAACAAAGTAATATGTATGGGAGGGTTCATTAAAAAAACTTAGTAAGGGCCAGGCATGGTGGTTCACGCCTGTAATCCCAGCACTTTGGGAGGCCAAGGCGGGCAGATCACGAGGTCAAGAGATCAAGATCATCCTGGCCAACATGGCAAAACCCCGTTTCTTCTAAAAATACAAAAATTAGTCCGGCGTGGTGGTGCACCCCTGTAATCCCAGCTACCAGGGAGGCTGAGGCAGGGGAATCACTTGAATCCGGGAGGTGGAGGTTGCAGTGAGCCGAGACTGTACCATTGCACTCCAGCCTGGCAACAGAGCGAGACTCCATTTCAAAAAAAAAAAAGAAAAAAAAAAAACAGTAGTAGGTATTATAATTGTTTGCACATAACTGTATGAACAAGGATAAAGTTGTAGAAAAACACATACTAAGTTTTATACACTGATTACCTGGAGATGGAAGAGCAAAAAGAAAATCAACTGCCAGTTTTATTATTTTTTTAAAAATCTAGACATCCTTTAATTAATAAGGATACATTACATCTTTAATTGTAAGAACATCTAGTACATAAAATGTCTTAAAACTCTATTTTAAAATATATGAAGCTTTCCATGGGAAATAAAAATTGAATTAATTTATGCTTTTGCTCTAAAGATCGCTTTATATAATTTCTAGCTTCATTTCCTAGGTGATACACAACATAATTTGTACTATTAAGTGTAACTTTTTCCACACAGTATAAACTTTTTACACACAGTGGTGTTAAAGTATATCAAGACCATTAGTTGAAACAAACCATATTTTGCACCAGATAAGCATCTATGACATAGGAGGAAAATCAAAACGTAGATCATTATATACGTATTTTTCTGACGTTCAAATAATTTAAAAATATTTTCATATCAAAAAGACCCGCATAGTTAAAAATATTGTAAATTATTAATAATAAACATCTTTGGCCGGGCGCGGTGGCTCAAGCCTGTAATCCCAGCACTTTGGGAGGCCGAGACCGGCGGATCATGAGGTCAGGAGATCGAGACCATCCTGGCTAACACGGTGAAACCCCGTCTCTACTAAAAAATACAAAAAACTAGCCGGGCGAAGTGGCGGGTGCCTGTAGTCCCAGCTACTGGGGAGGCTGAGGCAGGAGAATGGCGTGAACCCGAGAGGAGGAGCTTGCAGTGAGCTGAGATCTGGCCACTGCACTCCAGCCTGGGTGAAAGAGCAAGACTCCATCTCAAATAATAATAATAATAATAATAATAATAATAATAATAATAAACATCTTTATATTTTTAAAATAATACTGTTTACTTATTTTTATAGACTTTGTATTTGGTATTTTAAAAGAAATATTTATTCTTTTGAAAAACCATGTAGGACAAATTTTAGCACCTGTGTTTAAAAATAATTGTGATACTGGCCGGGCGCAGTGGCTCAAGCCTGTAATCCCAGCACTTTGGGAGGCCGAGACGGGCGGATCACTAGGTCAGGAGATCAAGACCATCCTGGCTAACACAGTGAAACCCCGTCTCTACTAAAAAACACAAAAAACTAGCCGGGCGAGGTGGCGGGCACCTGTAGTCCCAGCTATGCGGGAGGCTGTGGCAGGAGAATGGTGTAAACCCGGGAGGCGGAGCTTGCAGTGAGCTGAGATCCGGCCACTGCACTCCAGTCTGGGCGACAGAGCCAGACTCCGTCTCAAAAACAAAAACAAAAACAAAAACAAACAAACAAACAAAATTGTGATATATAATGAAAAAAATAAAAATCATTGCAAAAGACCTCAAGGTTACATATTCCACCCCCACCTGCCAAAATGAGACTTGATCTGAAACCCAGAACTCAGGTGTTCTGAGGATTTGGCCCCCCAAAATTCTTGTAGTTACATTGCCAATACTGGTACGAACTTCATTGCCTGATAGCCTCAAACCTTTAGTGTTCCATCATTACACTGTTGATGTCAGAACCACCAAACGTAAGTCTTGCTTTACTAGCTGAAAAATTGGGTATCCATAGGTAAAGGGCATTTCCAATGATCTTACAATAGGATAAACCAATTATCCTTATTTATCATTTGTAATTTTTTCCAGCACAGATCATTAGAACCTCCTTAACTTTTTATGTGTTAGAGAGTCAAAGTCAAGCTTAAATCCAGATGGGAAACAGGTAAGCCCACTGAACTTTTGCAAAATTATTCTTTGTCTGGGGATCACGGAGCTTTTTCTTTCTTCTTCTTTTTTTTTTTTTTTTTTTTTGAATGACAGAAGATAAACTTCAGAAAGGAATGGCCAGCCCAGCTTTTGCTCATAGTCATTTTTCCATTTCTCTGGGTGTCTCACCTCAAGTAATAATAGTATTTGAACAAATTTTCTTAGACTACTTTCCAGAAATAACTCATTACTTTTCCCTTTCTATCAAAAGATTCATTAACTTACATGGACCCATACCTGGTTTGAACTTTGGCTTCGTGGCTTAGTAGCTATGCGAGCTTTAACAAATGACTTAAACTCAGTGGTATTCAGCTGCCTCACTAGTAAGACTATTTATTTCAAAGAAATACGGTGAGGTTTAAATGAAATTATGTGCTCCAAGCCTGAGAAAGTCTGGGCATCAATAAACATTTGTTGAATCTGAAGTCTAAAACTTAATATTTGTTGGGAGCTGCCAAACAAGTGATGAAGCATCCATAACTTCTGTCTTAACAAACAAAGTTTACGGAAACTTTGATTCAGTCTCTTAAGAAAATAAATTTAAGTTGCTATTTCTTTACTGCTCCCTTACTTCGCATTTTGGGGGAGAAAGTCCTCATGACATTTTGTAATTTTATCATCCCCAGTGGAAATCCATTTCTACACCTCCAGCTCAATCTTTATTTGGCTCCTGAGTTTTATGTTTCTTAAGAGCTGTATCTTTTTCTTAAACACAGGAAAACTTGGTGTAATTTTATAGTCACTACGTGAACAATTATTTGCTAACATGGTTATTTGGAAAGCTTCATCTGCTCAAGCTGGATGTTTAGGCAGCCCCAGATAGTAGTGAGTAGCTGTACTCTGTACTCCCCCTACCCCGACCTTAACCTTCCCTGTATAGAACACACACACACACACATACACACACACACACACACTTAGAAATTGTTTTATTTTATTTATTTATTTTTTTTTTAGAGGGAGTCTAACTCTGTCGACCAGGCTAGAGTGAAGCGGTGTGATCTCGGTTCACTGCAACCTCCACCTCCCAGATTCAAGCAATTCTCCTACCTCAGCCTCCCAAGTAACTGGAACTACAGACACATGCCGCCATACCCGGCTAATTTTTTGTATTTTAGTAGGGACGGGGTTTCACTGCGTTGTCCAGGCTGGTCTCGAACTCCCGAACTGAGGCAATTCACCCACCTCGGCCTCCAAACTGCTGGGATTACAGGCGTGAGCCATCGCACCCGGCCCAGAAATTCCTAAGATGGCGAACCCAAATAAGTTGGGAAGAATAAACTATACGTTAAGAAATAGATATGATACAGACTTTCCTATGCTAATGGCCAGGATAAACAGTCACACCTCTTCTTCCTCCCTTAAATATCAAATAGGATACATATTTATTCTGTCCTTTCTTTCCCTGGGCTGGACTAAATGTTCACTGTGTGTGTTCAGGGCTCTTTGGGGAAAGAGGAGAGGAAAATCGTGATGGTGGTGCTTTCCAGCTCTCAATCTATGACTTTTAGCCATACTCATGGAGAATCAAATCTATAGGGGGTTTGGACAAGTAGGGACACTCAGGTTGAGCATGTGTGAGATGGGGCTCCATTTGACTGAGTCTCAGGCTGCAGCATAATTGACATCACAGAATACACAGTGAGGTCACTACTAGGTCAGGTGGCAGAAGAATTTAAGCAGAAGATAGTATTTCATTCTGAGAGTGTATGGTTTTCTTCATACTGCATTAAAGAATTTGACTCTCTAAAAATATCTCCCTGAGCCATGACCATCAATGCAGCTTTCTGCTCTGTTCCTGTGTGACAGGCTTTAAGGAGAACTGTCTCCTTGGGCTCAAATATGGTAGCAGTCACTCCTAGGTCTTGATCACTCCCTGCTATTTTCCATGACGATTGTATGCCACTTCCTTACACAGTCTTAGGTGCAATGTTCAGTACTCTGTGATGGCGGGACCACTGTTTTTGTAGTAGGAATGGCTCTGAAATTGCTTCTGAAAAAAAGCCGATCCTGCTGGGTCTCTTATCTGCAAGTGGGACCTAGCTGTGAATGGTCTTCTTCCCAATTTGTGAACTAGTCTAGACAACTTTGATGGGGCTGAGATTGGTGAGCTTGTGAAGGAGGACTCTGCTGCTTCCTGGGGTACTCCAGCTTTCTTTCTTTTCATCATCTTTAGAAGTTTCAGAGATGGCTGGAAACCAGTAGATAAATTATTTTGGGGATGACTTGTCCCCTTCCCCTAGATTCCTCCACCTCTCTGTGGGTGACTTTTACTCATCCTATGTTGATAGGAACTCCTCCTACTGCAGAAGTGTGTTCCTAGAGTGGATACTGAAAATGCCACACATAATACATGAGAGGCCTATTGGACTCCTTACCCCAGTGTAACCAGAGAAAGTGGGTCCAGAACAGAATAAGAAGCAATAACAACTTTCTTTCTTTCTTTTGACATGGAGTTTCACTCTTGTAGCCCAGGCTGGAGTGCAGTGGTGCAATCTCGGCTCACTGCAACCTCCATCTCCCAGGTTCAAGCAATTCTCCTGCCTCAGCCTCCTGAGTAGGTGGAACTGCAGGTGCGTGCCACCACGCCCAGCTAATTTTTGTATTTTTAGTAGAGAAGGGGTTTTACCATGTTGGCCAGGCTGGTCTCGAACTCCTGACTTCAGGTGATCTATCTGCCTCGGCCTCCCAAAGTGCTGAGATTACAGGCATGAGCCACCACTCCTGGCCAACAACTTTCATAATTGATAGTGGAGTGGAAATCTGTTCAGCCACTTTAGGGACTATCTCATAAAGTTGAAAATGATTGTGCTAGTGTCCTGGTGATTTCACCTTTGAATGTCTAACTTAGAGAATCTCTCACATTTATGCACCCCAAAGGCATATATGACACTTATTTTTGTTTGTCAATCTGGCTGGGCCAGATTGAGCAGTCCTTAGTTGTTCAATCAAACGTTAATCTAGTTATTTCTATATAGCTTATAGATATGATTAAAGTCCATAATCAAGCAATCTTAAGAGAAAAAAAGATTATCCTAGATAATCTGAGCAGGCCTGATTCAATCATTGAAAACTCTTAAAGGATTCCCTGAAGAAAAAATTTTATCTGTACCTTAGATATCCAGTACGCTCTTCCTGGTGGCTGCCTTGGACATCGTCACAGCCTGTAAAACAATTCCTTACTCTCTCATTGTCTCTCTTTCTCTCTGTCTCTCCATATATATATATATACACACACACACACACACACACATATACATACACACACACACGCACACACACATATATATGTGTATATATATATAATCTTTTACTGCTTTCGTTTCTCTAATTTATTCCTGACACGTACAACATATATGGTATTAATTTTAGTCTAGTTGAATGAATGTAAGAGAGAAAAAGGAAGGAAGAAAGAAGGGAAGGAAGGAAGAAGGAAGGAGGGAGGAAAGGAAGGAAGGAAGGAAGGAAGGAAAAGAGGAGAAAAGGAGGTAGAAAGAGTGAAGGAGAGAAACAGAAGAAGGAATGAGAAAGGAAGAAAAAGGAAGGAATGTGGGGAGGGAGGAAAGAAAAAGGACGAAAGGAAGATAAAGAAAGCAATATCCTCAAAAGGAGAGATTAATAAATATATTTTGTACATATAGCATTGAAAGCTATATATCAAATCATATTACAAAAACATTTTTGAATAAAATTTTAAATTAACATGGAATAAAATTTACAATGGTAAAAATATTTTTAAATTACATATCATTTATGTATGCATACCTACCCAATACAGTGAACTGGACACAGGCAAATTCACAATAGTTGTGGCTAAAAATATAACAGAAGTAAGCATAATAATTATAACTGGAGAATAAAGAAAAGCTTCATGAACTGTGTCAGAAATGGAGGAAATGATGTAACTAATTCTTATTGATTATGTGCATGAAACTATGTTGATATTTTCATAGACGTTAGCACATTTAATAATGGACATTTTTTTTCTGAGGCCTTACAGATTTTTAAAATGTTAATAAGAAGAGAAAGGGGATAACAGTAGACCGGGCTGAGGAAAGTGCATTAATGAAAACATGTACACAGGTAAGTGAATAGAATGTTCAGGGAAGAAAAGCTGATTTGTCTGCAGCACAAGGTCTGTGAAAAGATGGAGGGAAGAGAACATAGGTCTTGAATGTCATGTTATGGAGGGTGAAATTATTTGTAGGCAGTGGGAGGATTTTGTTAAAACATCAACACAGATTTTGCTGTCTCGCATTCTGAATCACACAAGTCTGACAACACACATGTCTAATTACTAGAGTAAGACCAGTGCCTCAGCCTCAAAACAAAACTTAAAATCTTCAATATTTGAAAAACAATTGGTAAAAAATACAAACCCTAGGTTTTGTTCATTTTCCACATTAAAAGATCATACTTTAATCATATCTATAAAGTATCTTTATAGAAATAACTAGATTAACATTTGATTGAACAACTAAGGTAGAATCCAGAAAACTTAATCTCCACATTCAAAGATACAGACATAGGGTCTAGGTTTTACATATTAGATACACCAGAGGGCATTTGGATTAAGAAGTAAATAACAAGAAAAGTCAAAAGTCACGCTCACACAGCTGACCTCTGGCAGGCATGAGGACAGAGGTGTCTGGACCTTCAGGGCAGCAGTCCCAGAGCTTCTGGGATTCAGTCTAGAGTCACACTCGTTCTCTAGAGAAGGACCAGGGCTCTCCTGGAGATTACATAAACTACTTAATATCCTTTAACAGATACTTCTGCTTCAACGAAACATAAAGGACTATTTTGCATACAAATAAAGACCCTGAATCATATATTTGGTTGAACAATGTGCTCACAAGATCAGAATGTAAAATATTTGCATAATAATGTACCCTCCATTAAAAATGTGTGTGCGTAACAAAATATGCAAAAATAAATTTTTTAAAACTTTGTGAAATTCTGAGTGACATTCTTTTGTTGTTGGTTTGTTGGATTTTATTCAAATTATTTATTAAGATAACTGTATATTCACAAACAGTAGTAAGAAATAACAGACTGCAATCCCATGTACTCTTTATCCAGTTTCCCCTAATGATAGCATTTTGCAAAACTCTGGTACAATATCACAACCAGGATATTGACATTGACATAATATACCACCATTATTCAGATTTCTCCAGTTCTATTAGTACGTGTGTGTGTGTGTGTGTGTGTGTGTGTGTCCATGGGTATTTGTGCTATACAATTTGTGCTATATAATTTTATCACATCTGATCTGTGTTTGTGTGTATACACTGTAGTCACGACACTGAAGAGTTTCATCACCACAAGTAAAGTTGCCTTTTAAAATCATATCCACCTCCCTCCTGCACCCTCAATCTCCACCACTGGTCTCTAACCGATGACAACCACAATTCTCTATTTTTAATATTCTGTCATTTCAAAAATGTTATACACAAGGAATCATACCACATGTAAATTTTTGGTGTTGGCTTTTTTCACTAAGCAAAATTTTCTCAATCTTCATCCAAGTTTTTGTGCAGATCAACAGTCTGTTCTTTTTTATTGCTGGGTAGTGTTTCATGGTACAAATGTGTCAAAGTTTGTTGAACTATTCACCTGTTGAAGGACATCTGAGTTGTTTCCAATTTGAAGATAATACAAATAAAGCTGCTATGAATATTCATGTTCTCTTTTTAATATAGACATAAGTTTTTATTTCTCTGGGGTAAATGCCAAAGAATGTAATTGCTGGATGGTAATACCCTGTTTAGTTTTATAGGAAACTGCCAAACTATTTTCCAGAGTGACTGTACCATTTTATATTCACACCAGCAATGTAGGTGATCCAGTTTCTCCACATCCTCACCAGTATTTGGTGTTGTCATTTTTTATCTTAGCCATTCTGATAGGTAGGTAGTAGTATCTCATTATTATTTTAGTATGCATTTCCGTGATGGCTAATGATGTTAAACGTCATTCATGGATCTATTTTCCATCTGTGTATCCTACTCATCACTCACTACTACAGCCTTTGGTTCAAGTCATCATTATTTCTCAAATGGATGCAATTTCTTCTGAACTGGTCTTGCATTTCTGTGCATTGCAAGTTACGTAGAATCCACTGTTTTACTTCTAGTAATGGCAGAGTAGCTAGATGTAGACCAGTTCCCCTTCTAATAACAATCATAAAAGCTCAAGAAAATACAAATAAATCTGTTTGAAATCCTTACAGTTACTCAGCCAAGAGGTCGTGAAGGACCATGATCTTGGAAAGAAAGGAAAGGCAAAGATGTGGGCCTAATATTAAGCAGTGCTTTTCTGTTCAACGTATTTGCTGATTCGAAGGCAGCAGCTGAGAGGTAGCAAGCTAACAAGGTAAACAGACAGCAGTGGTTCAGAAGTTGAGCAGAACGTAATCATCTGTGAGTGGGGATGGGAGATGGAATTCAGAGCCCACCAGGGAAGAGGAACCCTGGTGAACATCTCTGGATTTTATTGTGACTCTCAAAGAGATTGTCTCCAAAAATACAGGTAAGTTGAAATACACCAGCCTTCACAAGATTGAAGAACAACCTCCCATCAGCTCAACCCCTGGTGGGATTACTCATATCTACTCCCAAACTAGTTACCTATTAGAAACTGTAATGAATCCTGGCCAAGTGTGGTGGCTCATGCCTGTAATCCCAGCACTTTGGGAGGCTGGGACAGGCAGATCACTTGACGTCAGGAGTTCGAGACCAGCTTGACCAACATCGCAAAAACCCCATCTCTACTAAAAATACAAAAATTAGCCAGGCGTGGTGTTGGGCACCTATAATCCCAGCCACTCGGGAGGCTGAGGCAGGAGAATCGCTTGAACCTGGGAGGTGGAAGTTGCAGTGAGCTGAGATTACGCCACTGCACTCCAGCCTGGGCGACAAAGCGAGACTCTGTCTCAAAAAAAGAAAAAAAGAAAGAAAGAAACTCTAGTGGATCCTATCTAAACTAAAAAAAATCTTATCTAGACAAAAGGTTCAAAATTACCCTGGAATATATCATAAACCAGTCACCATTTAATAAACATTACACCGGGGGATCAGACACAAAATGGCGAAAACACAAGAGAAGAAAAACATCTACGTACAAGCCAAGAAGAGATGCCAAAAAGAGATTGATGTTTTTTAGACATCAATTTTAAAATAGTCTTAATTGATAGATATGTTTAAAAATTCAAAGAAGGAGAATTTAAGCAAAGAACTGGAAACAAAAAGAATCAACTAGAAATTGCATAGCTTAAAAACAGGATAATTGAAGCAAAGAACACAACAGATTGTTTAATGATAGATCAGCCCAGAGATCAGGAAACTTTTTCTGGTCCAGATAGTACATGTTTTAGGCTTTGTAGCCAGACAGTCTCTGTTGAAACTATTCACCTCTGATTGGACTGCAAAAGCTGCCATTCACAATAAACAAATGAGTGGCCATAGCTGGGTTCCAATAAAGCTTCATTTACAAAAACAGATTACATCAATGATTACATAATCACAGAAAGAAAAAAGGAAGAAAAATTTGGAAAAGATTCTAAGAGACGTATGGCACATGATAAAATTTACAGAAAAAGAACAGAGGGAGAATGAAGCAGAGGTCATAATCACAAAGGTAATGGCTAAGAACGTTCTAAACTGGATGAAAAACTTCAAGCCAAAGACACAAGAAATACTACGAACCCCAAGCAGAAAATGTGAATCAGACAACTTAACTTCTAAGAGATGCTCTTCATTATTACAGCCAAAGTAATTTACTAACGCGGAAATATAATTATCCCACTTCCTTACAGAGAAAATTCTGTTTATTCCATAATAGCACTGGGGATCATAGTCTAACTTTTAACTTGTTCAGGAAACCCTTCAGAACTTGGTCCCAGCACAACTCTCAGCATCATCTGTGGACTCCCTCCTGCTCCACGCTCCTGCCACTGTGAACTTTTAACCATTTCCTGGTCTGCCCAGACAGTTTCATTGATTTACCCAAGCAGCTCTCTCTGTCTAGAACTTGCTGTCATTGATCGTCTTCCTTTAGAACAGCAAATCATCCTTAAGTCTTAGCTCAAGAGTTACCTTCTCTTTGACGCCTCTCCTGACTCTCCCATTGCTGACAGAATTGACTTCAGTCTTCTCCGTCAACCACTGCAGCCCAAGCACGTGCTATCTATCACCATCTCTGTAGCACTCAGCTCCCCTATCAGTTTGTAAGTTCCTTGAGGACAGGGACTGTGCATTTCTTATTTACATAAACCGTCAGCACCTAAAACAATGTCTATTTCACTATATAAAAAGTCCTCGGTATAGTATATATGTATGTGTATATGTGTGTGTATATATGTATGTGTATATATATACACATATATGTGTGTGTACATATATGTGTGTGTATACTTATGTGTGTGTATATATGTGTGTGTGTGTGTATATATGTGTATATATATGTGTGTGTGTGTATATAAATAGAGAGAGAGAGAGAGAGAGTGTTCAGGTAGAAAATCTGTCTCCAAACATATCAAAATTATTACCTCCTACTCTGCCAATGTCAGACACAATGACTGTTGGCTGTGCAGAAAAAAAAGCTGCAATCCCAAGTTGGGAAGAATTGACTGGGCAACACTCTATTTTCAAATGATCTTAAAAATGAACCCACGTGTGAAAAGATGTTCCACCCCCGCCGCTAAATGGCGTTCTACACATTTCCTTCATCTTTTTCCTGCATAATTTCTACTAGCGGGGTATGTCTCTATCATTATTTTACTAATTAAAAAACTGTGGCCCAGACACTGATTAAGATCATAGTTAACAAGAGACTGAGCTGTGTTTCCAACCCATGTCAACCTGATTCCAAAACCCGTGTTTTTTCTACTTTGCCACACTGTCCTCTGCCCTGGAATTGACTCTCCTTGAAAACTGAGAACAAACCCGGGCCACCGAAACTTCTTGAGTATCAGAAGCATATAAAACAATTCTCCATGGTTGCCTGTCTTGAATTGTGATACCATTATCCTCTTACAGACCAATTGGTGTGAAATCAGATCCTGCCTGGGAGTGGGAAAAAGAATAGAAAGGGAAGACGCTGGCTCCAAGCTCGGCAAGACACAAAAACTTACTGGAGTTCTGCAGGGGCCTGTTCAAAGCCTGGGTATATTCTGTCATTTGGCAAGAATTAAATAGAGCCTTGTGTCCTCTAAGATTATTCTGTTACCTTCAGGATTAGGTTACCCATCATTATATTTAACCTATGGGAAAAGCCAACACAAAGCTCCGCTAAAGATGTAATAGGAAGCATATAATAAAGAATCCTCATGTCAAAGAGATACAAGTTTCCCACAGAGAGCTGGCGCTGAATGGATTCTTTCTGCTTCTGCCTACCATCCCTGAGGGGAACTCAGCCTCAGAGGCCCAAAGGGATGTGAGCAAAGCAGCCCCAGCTTCCTAGAGACAGATACAGGTGCTCTGCTCTTATTCATTCATGAGCTAACTACGAAGAGGGTGCAGGAAGAAGGGAAGGGAGGTTAGAGCTGACCTTATCTTGCTTCATCTGTATGAATTCCAAAAGGCCCTGGGGAACCTGAGATTCCTAGACTTATTCCCTTCTCACGTTTCCTACTGGAAATCCCTCCAGCTGGCGGGATGCTAAAATAGGTACCATTTAGCCGGCTAATGAAGTCCATATGCAATTGTTAGAAATATAATTGACACTTCAGACTTTGGATCTCCGTTTTGCTTTGCACGGTTTTCTGCTGCCCAGCGTGGCTGCCTGATTGGAATGCTTCTGTTTTCCAAGTGTCTTTGCCCTGGCTGGAGTTAAAAGTAGACGCTTGATGTGCTAATGTCAGGTTATAATAACACCTATATGTTATGCTGATTAAATAAAATAACATTTGTAAAGCAAAGTGCCAGACACGCGGTGGCACTGTCTAAATCAGAACAGTTATTTACAATCTGCCCTCTACCCACCTTTTCCAGGCTCATTTCTCAGGACTCTGTTCCTCCCTGAGGCCTGGTCCAGCACACCTTAATGTCTATCCACACTGAAACAGTCATTGTTTCAGGCAGACATCAGTCCCTTCATGCTGTCATGGTTTCATATGTGCCTGCCAAAGAGAATGCTACTGTGGTCCCAGGGTGAAGGAAGTGGTCTCATCTCCTGAGCGATAAAGTCAAGGTTTCTGAGGGTTAGAGAATAGCCTAAGTGAACTTAGACTCTCTCGGCAATATTTAAACCCTTTTGACTTTTGGGACAAAGTTGGCACTCAGTTTATAGTTGTCAGATGAATGAATACATAAGAGAAGAGAATTCAGAAAGACTCTGGAACTTCAGTGTATTAAAAAAATCACCAGGGAGATTTGTTAAAATGACAGGCTGTCTGCGATGTTTTCCCCTTACAGATACGGGACACAGAAATTCAAACCCCTCAGTTATTCATGTAACACACACACACACATACACACACACACACACACACACGCTCACAAAGACACAGTAATTGGCCAAATGTGTAAATAATACAAGAACATAATTTTGAAGAGAGAATAGTATAGTAGTATATGATACTGCAAAGAATGATACCATCAATTTGCGACTAACAGCCTCTAATCACCTGGATTTCAAAACAAGATGATAAGGATAGATTTTTCTGCCTTCTAGTTTATATATGGCGGAGTACTGAGAGCACATTTAGAAGGTAATAACATGTAAACAGCAATTACTGTTACTGAGGAAAAGTACAAAGAATTCTGTTATGTCCATGATGTAATTGCTTATGACAGCTCCATGAAGCAAATGTATACATATGTATGAATATATTGTTATATATGATTACCAATGTATATACAAGAGTGCACATATTTACACATACCCATCTTACAAGCAAGAAAGTCTCAGAAAGGCTAAAAAAGGTAACTAAGATCATAAAGGGTCAAGATTCAAATTCAGCACCTTCTAATTCCAAAACCTGTGCTCTTTTTTTTTTTTTTTTTTTTTTTTTTTTGAGACGGAGTCTCCCTGTGTCTCCCAGGCTGGAGTGCAGTGGCGTGATCTCGGCTCACTGCAAGCTCCGCCTCCCGGGTACACGCCATTCTCCCGCCTCAGCCTCCCAAGTAGCTGAGACTACAGGCGCCCGCCACCACGCCCGGCTAGTTTTTTGTATTTTTAGTAGAGACGGGGTTTCACCGTGTTAGCCAGGATGGTCTCGATCTCCTGACCTCGTGATCCACCCGCCTCGGCCTCCCAAAGTGCTGGGATTACAGGCTTGAGCCACCGCGCCCGGCCCCTGTGCTCTTAACCACAACTCTTCACAGTGTTTTCCAATGATGTGAAAACAGAGGCCAGTGTGAAAAGCCCTGCGCTTATTCCAGTACTTCAGTGAAATCATCCACAGTTATTGAACTTAGGGACTCAACTCCACAGTCCCCCCTTGACTCGGAAGCAAAATTCAAGTACTGAAGTATATTGCATAATTACATTCCCGGATCTTGTTCTTGAAGCAGCTGCAGACTGTTCATGTTTTCTGAGGGTCCACTGGATTCACAGAGAACGGGAAGGCGATTCTCCTGTACCAAGGGTTTACTGTCTGCAAGGAACGGGACTGGAGGCTTAACACACTGCATTTCCTTCAGTGAAATGAACAAGGTGAAACTTCGGTCTAATGGAAACTGAGAGAAATAGTTTCTTCACTGTGTTGTTCTCACTCCTTACCTGATTTTCCTTAGTGTTAGGAAAGGCACATTCTGTTCACAGAAAGGCATTTATGAGCTGTGATTTTACCATCTCAGAGAGTCCCTGAGTCAAGTCCGCGACCCCCGCTGCCCCTGTGCGTGCTGTGTCTGACGGTCCATAATTCAAGATTAATGGCTGCTTTAAATCGCTTATCCCCTGTGAAAGCGCCAGGGACCAGGAGTGGTAGCAGGGTCATGCTAGAAATATTTATCTTAGATTTGCATATATGTGGTTGGAGAAACTCAACGTGAAGTTAGAATGGGGCAGACCAGAGACAAAGAGATGTCCTCCGCGTGGGAAAGGGTGCCAGAGGCGCTGAACCGCAGGCTGAGTCCCTGGACCACATTTTGGTCCAGCTTTATGGCAAATAGTTGTTCCTTTTGTCTTCTTTTTTTCACTCCAGTCCTTCCTCCTTCCTGCCATGTTTTCTGCCCCAAAATATGTTTCTATGAGCTGTTAGTACTTCTACTAAGTTAGTCCAAAGCTGCCTCTTTCTATATTTTACGCCCAGCCTAAAAGTTTACCTGTACATACTGAACACTAACCTAACGGGACGTGTAAACCGACTGTAACTTACTCTTGTGCCAATCACTGAGTTTTGGCCAATCACAGGCAGCCAACTGTTCAAACCCTGTAACAAATAAGGCAAACGCTGAGCTGCAACCAATCTGGCTGTTTCTGTCCGTAAATTTCCAACCACACAGCAGGATTGAAGCCTCTCTGAATCTATTCCGCTTCAGAGACTGCCCGATTTGTGAATGATTTTTCACTCAGTTAAACTCTGTTCAATTTAATGTTCTAAGGGTTTTACCACTTTCTTTGCTTTCCAAAATGCCAGTTTTTGAACTGCTCATCTAAGAACCCATGGGAGAGGTTTTTTGGAAAATAGGTATTTTCAGGTCCCGCTCCGAAAATCCTTTGATCCGGTAGTTCTGGAGTGGGGCCCAGGAAGCTGGATTTTAAATAATTCAGAGGCAGAGCCAGATTCCCAGCTTCTGGTGACCTTGGAAACAGCAATACAGCAATTCTAGAGAAACTTTGCTTCATGAGCTTTCTCACTGCCCTGAAAGCCTGGAGACCTGCAGGGTAGGCTATATTAATATTTCATGTCTTCTAAATCAGTTTTCAAAAGTCATTAAGCCATTAAATTTGATTTCCCTGAAAGGTATACATTGACTTAATCCACAGGGTAGCACATACAGACATTTGGAGTTTTGCTGCATTCCTTCTGTTTTCCATCCAGAGGCAGATATATTTAATCCCTCAAGTCACCAGCATCTCACTTCCTAGCCTTCTCTCTCCATGCCCTTCCATAACTCAGGCATTCTAAATTATTTACCCGCTCAGCTTCACCCTCTACATTTTCTTCTAAGAATTTTTTCATTACAACGTAAGATCAGGGTTCAGAAATACTCTTGCCCCTCTTCCAGTAGAAGGGTTGACATCTCTTAATGCAAAGGAGAAAGGAAGCAAAGGATCAAGCGTCCGCTGATCTCCTGACTTGATTCTTACAAAGGTCGTTTATCTTAGGTTGAGCTTTGATCAAAACAGAGCAAAGTTTATGTTCATAAAAACACATTTCGATAAACCCCACAAGTGCAAATGTGGAAGATCATGGGCTTTATCTTCGGTGACCATTTTCTCAGCAGTCTCCTGGAAGTGGCTTTCACAAGCCAGTGAAATGTCAGATGGATGAATATATAAACACACCTTCTATCTCCATGTTTAGTGACATCTCCTTGGTAGCTTGAAAATGGCCATGGTTGGAGTGTTTACACCATAAAAATGAGCAAAATGCTACCAATCAGGTCTCGCTTTATCAGAAGACTGGTTTGCCAGCAACCTGCTGTGCCAATGATGCATCTACTTTGCTTCCTAAATAACTGTCTTCCTGGTAATCTTAGCTTTGTAAAGCTGGCTGCTTTGAATATTCACCAGACCAAGTCCTCTACAAATTCACAAATCCATGTGTTCTATCTCAATTATAAGCCTATCCCTCCCTATAAAAGTATCACCGTCCTAACCTTTAGAGTAATTCCTCCTTGCACTTCTGTATTGCTTTATTATCAAGTGTATATCTATATATTTTACCATACTTGTGAACTTAAAAAAACGTGATATCCCTGTTAAGTGTCTTTTAATCGATAAGTTCCCCTTTCATTCTTTTATTTTTCTTACAATTTATCTGTTGAGAAACATAAGCCTTTGACGCATGAATATTCCCACAGCCTGAATTTTACAGATTGCACACTCATGGCGCAATTTAATATAGCCCTCTGTCCTCTGTATTTCCTGCATGGTAGCATCTAGATCTAAAGGCTTGATCAGACTCGGGTTTTACACTTCCACAAGATAAAGGTGGCACTGTGGTCTCTCATTAGAAGACATGTAATATCTAGTTGTTTGTTTCCTTACAATGTTCAGTCATTGATGCCCAATGCTTAGATCCATTAATTCACTGGAGATTGCAAAATACCAATAATCTAATTCTCTCATTTCTTTTTCTCATGAATCAGTTGAAATACTCTGAAAAGAGATGTTTTCTCTCACCTACTAATTAGCAACCCATGGCACAGATCAAATAGGGAAACACAGAATAAATGGTTGATTCTCTTCCTTTTTTTTTAACCAACTTTTACAATGAGTTGATTCCTCTATCTTTGCAATTTAACAATTCTGTTGTTTTAATACATTAATAAAACAAAGAGGTGCATAAATGCAAAAATACTCAATCCAGAAGCCAGCCTCCTACCTCATTAAAAAATACTTGAAGGAGTTCTATGGAAATCAGGGACAATTGAAGAATGTTCATCAATAGTGATCATGGACATTTGTTTTTTTCCCCATTCTGGAGGCACCAGCCAATATTATTAACCAACTGTAAGAAATTAGAGGTGAAAGCATTGGGAAAGAGGAGGTAAACTTGTCACTCGTAGTATATGATATGATTGTACTCTTGAAACATACTAGAGAATCAGCTCAAAACACCATTAAAACAATATAAGAACTTAGTAAGTGCCCACCTCATGCTCCCATGTCAATCATTTGCCTCTGGTTGCCCTCCTTCTCTGCCACCGGGATGAGGAGGGAGGATGCAATCTCCTGACCAGGTGATTCCCCTGAGTACCACTGGCCCTGAGAAGAGGATGTGGGTAAGGGCACCAGCCACATCCACTGCACTCAGTACAGCCTTTGCTCATGACATAATATATAAAATCAACCTGAGAGCAAAACATAAAGAACCACAACATCAAAACACACTGAAGCCCTCTTTGCTCACCAATATTTGCCATTTGGAAGGCAAACATAGCCTGGGCTATAGAGTCAGACAGACTGGTTTTGAGTTCTAGCTCCACAATTATGACATGAGAAAACTGTCTAATTTTGGCCTAAATTTTCTCTTCTGTAAAATGGACACAATTATTTTGTAAAAGCCTACTTTAAAGAGTAGCTATAAAGATTAAAAGAGACCCGGTTTCAGTATGAACAGCACTGTCTGAAATGTAGTATAAGCTCACCAAGCTTTAGCTGATTGTTCCTTTGACACTATGTAATCTAAGTTTGACCCTCTTACAAAATAAACAAGAAATAAATGAATAGCTAAACACACAAAGCCTGTGCTTCATTTAATATTACTCTAACTCCAGTGCTGGCATTTTCTCTTCAAAATATATTGACTTCCTGCCCCCACCCCCTGTTGCACCTGTGAGCTCTGAAACACACCACCTGTCTCAACCCTGAGATATTAATATATAGAAAATAAATTAAGCCTGTTCATTAACCATAGAAAACTAACACTTATGATCTGGGCATAATTTTAAAGAGAATTTAGACATGCTAAAATTTTTCTTCATATGGAATTTTGGGACTATATTAATCAAATGATATATCAATAGTAATTTCTTTCTGAATACAAAAGCATTATATACACATTGTAAACACTTTACAAAATACAGTTAGCAAAATAAAAAGCAATTTAAATCCTACCACATAGAAACACTCAATATTATCATTTATGCTTATCTTTCTAGACTTTTGGTGCACAAACATTAATTACTAGATTATTTTAATACAAAGCTGTATTCATAGTGCGTGTAATGCTTTGTAACTTTCTTTTGTCATTTCAGAGGATATCACATCTTTTTAGATCATTAAAAGTTTTATAATCTTATTTAAATTGCACAGAATAGCCAAATCGTAGATACGGATATGAATAAATACGATTAGGAATGTTCATAGGTATAAATATATGTATAAATATATACATACAAACATTACATGAAATATTAATATTATATAACATATACATATTTAATAAAATATATTTATACATATTGCACAAAAAGTAGGTTTTATTTTTAAATAAATCCAAATTATACTTTTTAAAACAATTTCTGTCCTTGCCATGTAATTGAAATTCTATGCAAATTTTAAAATGCAGAATGATTATCATTATATATTATATATATATATACATATGTATACATATTTAAATCATTTTAACGATTGCTTTTAGCACCTGCTGGGGAAAAGCACCATAGGTGTTATGAAGATGGATAAGAAACAGATGCTGTTAGAAAAGTCTCCCGGTCAACACGCGGGGACAGATCTGGGCACAAATAATTATAATATAAGGGACGTAAAATGTTTTAATGATTGTACTAAAAAATACCAAACAGAAAGAGATCATGTGATCTGTTTATCTCTCTGGAGGTAGAAAGAGGAGGAGAAAGAAAGCTGTCACAGAGGAAATGGAATTTTCACTAGTGTTTGTTGGATGGAGAATGGAAGGGAAAATATTTTGTCTGAGAGAAAACATGAGCGAAGACACAGTGCAGCTCCAGTCGCAGTATGCTCCCAGATGAATTTCAAATTGATTCAGTTCCAAACACTGATAGAATTTTCTGAACTGTGCCTACTACTAAGACATTCGGTGGGCAACAATCTTTCATGGCGCCTTTAAAGTTGTTCTTATGGTGACAAATCCCTCACTGAAGCCAAATGAAGTGTATTTCCCTGAATACCACACACACACACACACACACACACACACACAGTTGGCCCTTCATATCCACGCATTCTACATCCAGGAATTCGATCAATGACGGATTGAAAATATTCCAAAAAAAATTATTTCTGTAGCCAAAAAATAGTACAGTCTTCCTTTTCTTGTCATGATTCCCTAAACAATACAGCACAGCAGCTATTTACATAGCATTTACATTGTATTAGCTATTATAAGTAATCTAGAGGTGATTTAAAGTGTTAGGGAGCACATGCAAAGGTTACATGCAAATACTACAACATTGTATGTAAGAGACTTGAAGAGCATCCACTGATTTCTGGTATCCAGGGGAGGTCCTGGAATCAATTCCCCCTGGATACCAAGGGACAACTGTATACACACACACACACACACAAACACACATCTGTATATTTAGATACCTCATCTTTGGAATGCTTACGTATTCTTTGAAGTATGTTATATATATATATTTATTTATTTACATACATATATTATTTTCCTTTGGAAATCAAGAGTTATGATATCATATGAAGTGATTGCACCTCTTAGTGGATCTTAGGGCAGGAAACTGACTTGGTTCTGAGTGTGCTTACCCTGCCCCTGATCATAATAACTGGACTAAAATGTGCTCGCTGGAATTCTCAAGCCATCCCTAAGTCTGGAGAATAACTAAATTCCCTATTAGACAGCCAATTTGCTGTGAGGGAAATTAAGTTATTATTGCCTCCTGAATGTCAGCTGGCAGGCTCCATCTCTGGCTAATGCCTGTAATTATACAAACAGCCTTCTGAGCACAGCCCGTATGGCAGCTGCATATGGCATTTACAGTTGTTATAATAACACAACAGCCAGCCAAGAAGCACAACACAAGCGCACCTCTAACCCGCAAGTGACCTGCTAATTAGCAGCTGTGTGGGGTTAACCGAAAGAGCACCTCATATAGGGCAGTGTGTTGTGAATATAAACACTGACCCAGTAAATGGGACAATGTGCGCCAGGAGGAGCTTACTCATACCCTGCCTGTGTTGGTCAAACAAATGGGAAAAACAGAGAGTCAGCAGGGAGACCCTGTAAAATGAATACAACACTGAGAAGAGGGAATCTGAATTATAACTATATGATATGAGAGCCCCTGAATCATAAGTATAGAACTGATCTTTGCGTTTGGACATTGAGGTTAAATGTGTCAAGTCCCAAGACCCCGCTCTCCATCTTGGCTCCAACGGCTTCTTCTCTCTTTCCATTGCATTATCTCATTTATGGTTGTCCTAAAGCTTCTTTTTGTTTCCCACTCAGAAGTTTGGTTTGTTTTGCTTTCTGTGCTCAGAAGGCTGTTTGTATAATTACACTATGACCGAGTCCCATGTTGAAAAGTGAAATGCTTCCTAATATTTCTCTTTCTTCCATCCAATTGCTCTAAAACACTGTGTCTGCATCCATCTAGTTTCTTCTAATCTTAATTCCAAGTTCTGCTATTGTCAAACATTTGAAAGTTGTTCTTAATAATTGGCATTTACAAAGGCAACAAAATGCTTAGGCGAAACAAACAAACACATAGGGATTGTGAGGACTGCTCACATGGACTCTGCTCCCAGCTTCTTCCTTTTTTGTTCTATTTGCCTCATTGTAGCAGTAATCTTTTCTCTTAATCTTTCTTCCTAACAAAATTAAATTTCTTTTCTCGTTTCCCTTATACAACTTGTATCACTTATAATGTCACAAAGTGAACAGATAACAAATTAGATGATCATTTACCATAAAAACAAATTGGGTACACTAGCAGTTTAAACCTGCTTGGTAATAATAATTAATGATAACAGCAGTATGTATTAGGTGCAACATGGTACTGAACACTTTACATGCGTAATCTCATTCTATTCTCATAATAATTCTATTATGCATGTTCCATTAATATGTCATTTTATAGATTAGAGAATGGCTTTTAGAGAAATCAGTACTTGCTCAAAATCTCGCAGTCAGCATAAAAGCTACAATTCAAGTGGGACGGATCTTACTCCAGAACCGAAGGGCTTCTCCACAGTCAGTTAAGAGCTCACTGCTCAGGGCTCTGGTCTCCTCATGGATACAGGCGGAATGGTCTCCAAGGGCCCCTTCAGTCCTATAAAATATGAGGAGACATATAAATATAAAATGCAATCCTGGATAACCTTCCCATCTGTTTATAAATTGGAAGACAAAAGCAACTTAAATCAATGTGTGTTATATTTAGTAATTCACCAGTTTATTATTGATTTTTGAAGTCTTTTTATTGGAGAAGTAATTTGAGGCCTTCCATTCAAGATGGCGGGTCCATCACACGCCTCCTCTTCCCCTTCTCTTCCAACCTTCAGGAAAATGTCGGTGTCATTATGCAAGGAAATAAACCCATGGCCACATAGGAAGGGGAATGGCTGATGCCAGCGGACAAGCAATTCCAGAGTATTTTGGATGTCAGAGGCAGATGGGAGTGTATACGGAGTGAAATAGAGGAGAGAACTGGGAATCCTGGCAGGAGACACCTCCAGGTAGATCCATGAGGACCCATGATTTTTATTTTTCACTTTTTAGCAGCCTAGTTTTTTCTTTGGTTACTTTTCTTTTTTCTTTTTTTTAATTTTTACATTCAGGGATTTATTATATAGGTAAATACATGTCATGGAGGTTTGTTGTACAGATTATTTCATCATCCAGGTACAAAGCCTAGTACCAAAATAGTTATTTTTTCTGATCACCTCCCTCCTCCCGCCCTCTACCCTCAAGTAGGCCCAGTGCCTGTTGTTCCCCTCTTTGTGTTCGTGTGTTCCCATCATTTCGCTCCCTTTTTTCTTCTTTTTTCTTTTCTTTTCTTTCTTTCTTTTTTTTTTTTTTGAGACGGAGTTTTGCTCTTGTTGCCCAGGCTGGAGTGCAATGGCATGATCTCAGCTCACCTCAAACTCCACCTCCCGGGTTCAAGCGATTCTCCTGCCTCAGCCTCCCAAGTAGCTGGGATTACAGGCATGCGCCATCGCGTCTGGCTAATTTTGTATTTTTAGTAGAGACAGGGCTTCTCTATATTGGCCAGGCTGGTCTCGAACTCGCGATCTCAGGTGATTCACCTGCCTTGGCCTCCCAAAATGCTGGGATTACAGGCATGAGCCACCATGCCTGGTCCCCAGCTCCCTTTTATAAGTGATCCTAGATTGGAGATGACAGGCACAAAAGGTGAGTGAAGCCTGGAAGAAAGGAACGGGGAAGAAGGTAATTATTTGAAGGTAACCATGAGTGGCAGTGCCATCTACTTTGCCTTCACCCTGAGCCTGGGAAGTCTATTGTTTCCTCCAAAAGTAAAAACTATAAAAATCCCTCCTCTAAGTAAGTTAAACAAATTTCCCAGGAAGAGTTTCTATTACGAGTTGCTCGTGGTACTGAGTAAAGCCCTTATGGTTCTGCACTTGAATAACCTTAACTTCATAGGCAGTAAGTTCTGTTACTTTAGGCCACCTTGAAGGGAAACCAGCCTCCCTCTTCCCAGAAGCCCAGCAGCAAGACAGACCTACCTATAAATGTACACAGAAACTTTACATCAACTCCATACAACTATCAGCATGCTTCCTAATTCTTACATATAAAAAGGAAACCAAGAAGTATAAGGTATATGATAAAAACCAGCAGCGTGGAAAAAAAGAAAGACCACATAAATGAGCAGAAATAACCCCCAAAATCAGGTAAAATAATAACAAATAAGATTGTTATATGTCTTAGCCTCAATAAAATTTGAGAGGAAATGAATCTATTAAAAATACAATGCTGATTCACAATAGCAAAGACATGGAATCACCCTAAATGCCCTTCAGTGGTAGCCTGGATAAAGAAAATGTGGTACATACACACCATGGAATACTATGCAACCATAAAAAAAAAAACAAGATCACGTCCTTTGCAGGAACATGAAAGGAACTGGAGGCCGTCATTGTTGGCAAATTAATACAGAAACAGAAAACCAAATACCACATGTTCTCACTTACAAATGGGAGCTAAATGATGGGAACACATGGACACAAAGAGGGGAACAACAGGCACCTGGACCTACTTGAGGGTGGAGGACGGGAGGAGGGAGAGTATCAGAAAAAAATAACTGTTTTGTTACTAGCCTTAATACCTGGATGATGAAATAGGCTGTACAACAAACTCCCATGACATGAATTTGCCCATATAACAAACCCCTGAACGTACAATAAAAGTTAAAAGAAGAAAAAAAGACTTTACAAAAGGAAAAATAGGGTACTAGGTGAAAAATAAAAATATATAAAAGAGTTATTAGAAATTAAAAATAAAATATCAGTAGAATGATTGCAAGATAGAGTTAGGGTACGTCTCCTAAAACGTTGATCAGAATTATAGAAGTAAATAGAATGAAGAAGGCAAGTAAGAGTTAGTTCCAGGCAGTCAAACATCTTAGTAAAAGAAGTAACTAGAAAAGAGATCAGAAAATGGAGGCCAGGTATAATGGCTCGCGCCTATAATCCAAGCACTTTAGGAGGCTGAGGCGGGCAGATCACCTGAGGACAGGAGTTTGAGACCATCTTGGCCAACATGGAGGACCCCATCTCTACTAAAAGTACAAAAATTAGCCAGGCATGGTGGTACACGCCTGTAATCCCAGCTACTAAAGACGCTGAGGCACCAGAATTGCTTGAACCTGGGAAGTGGAGGTTGCAGTGAGCCGGTATTATACCACTGCATCCCAGTCTGGGCAAGAAAGAAAAAACAAGAAAAAAGGAAAGAAAAGAAAAAGGAGAGAGAAAAAGAGAAAGAAAAGAAAGAGAAAAAGAGAAAGAGAAAGAAAGGAAAGAAAGAAAAAAAGAAAAAGAAAAAGAGAGAAAGAAAAAAGAGAGAAAGGGAGGAAGGCAGGAAAAAGAAAGAAAAGAAAAGGAAAAGAAAATGATCAAATGTGCAATAAAAGAAACTCCAGAAAAAAAATACAAAATTATTCAGCATCAAAAGAGTATAGTGTGAAGATTAAGATAAATGACAGAAGACCACATCTGAAACGGTGTCAGGAAACTTAAGAACGGCATGGATTTAACAAAATAAATAACGTCTGAAAACTTCCAGAAGAGAAAGGGAGAAAAATTCTTATCTCCCAAAAGGAGTCTGATTTCTCATGAACACCACTGGCTACTAAAAGATACTGCTTTCATGGTTCTGAGGGTAATTTTTTAAACTTAGACTTCATGTTTTAGAACATGTGTAGATACACAGAATAATTTATAAGATGGTGTACAGAACGATTTGTAAGATGTTTTACAGAGTTGCCATAAACCTGGCACTCAGCCTCCTCTGTTATTAATATTTTTCAATCTTTTTGTTACATTTGTTACAATGGCACACTTATTACAATGAATGAACCATACTTATTCAGATGTCCTTAGCTTCCACCCAATGTCCTTTTTCTGTTCCAGGACCCCATCCAGTGTGCCACTTGTCATGTCTTCTTAGACTCTCTTTGATTGTGACAGTTTCTCAAACTTCCTTGTGTTTAATGACCTTGACAGTTTTGAGGAGTATTGGTCTGATTTTGTAGGATGTCCTTCTCTTACAAAGTGCCTAATTTTTTTCTCATGTGTAGACTGAGGTTATGGGGTTAGGGGAAGAAGATCGCAGAAGTAAAGCATCATTCTCATCACTTCCTACCAAGGGTAAATACTATCAACAAGATATCACTATGGATGTTGACCTTTATCACCTGGCTAGGGTAAGGTTTGTCAGATTTTCCTGTGGTAACGTTACTCTTTTTCCCCCTTTTCATACTGTACTATGCACAGCCCACGTTTAAGGAATGGGGACTCACGATCCACCTCCATGAAAGTAGAACATCCATATAAGTTATTTAGACTATGTCTGCTGAGAGATTTGCCTCTTTCCCCCATTAATCAATCATTTCCTTATATCAGTTTGGACTCACTGATATTCATTTTATAATTTGAGTTATAATCCAATATTACTTTTTTACTTCACTCAAATTATTCCAGCCTTGGCCATAGGAGTGCTTTCTGTTGGCTTCTGTGTACCTTTGACATAACCCCATCAATGTGTGTTTGTTGTGGTTTTGTTTGGAATTTTTTTTTTTTTTTTTTTTTTTTTTTGGTTTTTGAGCACCTCCTTACTTTCTATCATGACAAGCTACTCCAGGCTCATCTTGTATATTTCCTGACCTGATCCTAAAATCAGCCATTTATCCAAAGAGCCTTGCCTCTTTTATTGAAGGTAGTATTTGAAAATAAGATCTGAGGAAGGCGTATTCCTTACTACTGGGGTATTACTGCTTCCAGGCTCTCTAAGCTGGCAGAGCAAAGAAATATATGTGTGTATACTGTTACATATTTATGCACACATCTATAAATATTTCTATAAGTAACCATCTGGGTCTATATTAAGCTAAATATGAATTCGTACTGATGTCTCCAGCTATAATTCACCACCATATGGATTATTCTAACTCCCTCCTTGCTTATCTGTAAACTACCATTCCCATAGTAAGAAACCTGTTTTCCACTATCTGCCATCCAGTTACTTAATTGTTCAATTCCAGTATACATATACAGTATCCGAATTGTTAACTCTACACCCATGGGAAGCAACTTTATCAACTAAGGTATAGTCCTTTTGTGCGGTTCCTTTTACCTTTACAATTGCAGAATCCACCCATTTTCAGAGTTACTTAGGTCTGAACTTTTCCTGTCATAAACGTCACTGAGGTTGACTGATTTTGTTTAATTTGCACACATCAAAGTTTACTCTACTATAACATTCTATGGTTTTGTCAAATGCATTATGTCTGTATCCACCATTATAGTATCAAACTAAAGGGTTTCATCACTCTAAAAAATTATCTAGGTTTTACCCTTTCAATCCTCCCCACTTTCCCCCAAACATGTGGCAACCACTGGTCTTTTCCCTAGTTTTGTATTTTCCAGTATGTCATAGAGTTGAAATTATGTAAAGTGTATCCCTTTCAGACTGCCTTTTTTCACTTAGTAATATGTGTTTAAGATTCCTCAATGTGTTTTCATGGCTAGATCATTTCTTTTTAATGTTGAAAATTCCAAATAATATTCTGTTGTATGAATGTACAAATGTTTATTTAGTCATTTACCTATTGAAGGACATCTTCGTTGCCTCCATTTTGTGGTGATGATGAATAAAGCTGCTACAAATATCTAAGTACATTGCTGAGTTTTGTGGCAAAACTGTAACTGTGAAAAAAAACCTGCCAATCTGTCTTTCAAAATGGCTGTATCACTATGCATTTAACCCGGCAATGTTGGTATACATGTTTTCCAGAATTTGGTATTGTCATTTTTTAAAGTATAGCTATTTTAATTAGTGGGTAGTAGTATCTCATTATTGTTTTAGTTTGGGGTCTCCTAATGACAAATAATATTGATTATCTTTTCATAAACTTATATGTCACCATCTTCTTTGGTGAGGTATCTGTTCAGATCTTTTGCATGTTTAGTCATTAGATTTTTTGTTTTACTATTGTTCAGTTTTATGCATTCTTTGCATATTAGATACAAGTACTTTATCTGATATGTGTTGTGCAAACATTTTCTCCCATCTGTGGCTTACATTTTATTCTCTTAACATTGTTTTTTGCAGAGCAGAAATTGTTAATTATAATAAAGTATAATTTATATATATAAAATATATATATAAATACCATTGTAAATGGTATTTTTATTTCAAATTCCAATAATAATTGAGTTTCATAGATTAACTTTGAGTCCTATGACTTCGCTACGTTTATTTGTTAATTTCAGAAGGGTTTGGGGGATTGTTTTTGTCAATTTGGAGAGAGTTTATGCATAGAAAATAATATTATCTGTGAACAATGGCTGTTCTATTTCTTCCTTTCTAATCTTTTGTTTTATTTCCTTTTCTTGTCTTATTGCACGAAGATTACCAGTAGTATGTTGAATAGGAGTGCTGCAAAGGAATATCTTTACTTTGCTCCTGATCTTGGTAGGGAAGCATCTGCCTCTCACCAGGAAGTATGAAGTTAACTGTTGGACTTTTGTAAGTATTCCTTACAGAGTAGAGGAAGTCCCCTCTATTCCTTGTTTGCTGAGAATTTTATTATGAATGGGTATTGGATTTTGTTAAATGCTTTTTCTCTATCAATTGACATGACCAGATGATGTTGTGGTCATGACTTTAATTTATCTTGGTGATGTTGTGAATGACTTTAATTCATTTTAAATGTTGAGCCAGCCCCGTATACCTGGAATAAAGCCCAGTTGCTCGTGGTGTATAATTTCTATATACATTTTTTTGATCCGGTTTGCTAATTTTTTCTTTTTTTCTTTTTTTTTTTTTTTTTATGGTCAGAGATGACATTCTTTATTTGGAGGTAAAGAGTTAAATGTAGATATACAGGCAGGAAAAAAAAAAAACAGCATGAAAGCACAGTATGTACATTAGAAGAGCTGAAGAGAAATGAGCCTTATCATGCAAACCAGATTGACTTTGAAACATATTGAAGTCATAATATTCTGAAATTCTTATTGTAGGATACATATTGAGATTGTCAGAAAGGCTATGTGACCACTGGGGCTTTTGCAGCGCTGACAACATTTTTACCTATTTTGTTGCTTTGGCTTTTGAACTCTCTTCCCTCCCTTCTTTCTTTCTTTCTTTTTTTTTTTTTTTTTTAATTTATTTATTATTATTATACTTTAAGTTGTAGGGTACATGTGCATAACGTGCAGGTTTGTTACATATGTATACTTGTGCCACGTTGGTGTGCTGCACCCATCAACTCGTCATTTACATCAGGTATAACTCCCAATGCAATCCCTCCCCCTCCCCCCTCCCCATGATAGGCCCCTTCCTGAGTCCAAGTGATCTCATTGTTCAGTTCCCACCTATGAGTGAGAACATGCGGTGTTTGGTTTTCTGTTCTTGTGATAGTTTGCTAAGAATGATGGTTTCCAGCTGCATCCATGTCCCTACAAAGGACACAAACTCATCCTTTTTGATGGCTGCATAGTATTCCATGGTGTATATGTGCCACATTTTCTTAATCCAGTCTGTCACTGATGGACATTTGGGTTGATTCCAAGTCTTTGCTATTGTGAATAGTGCTGCAATAAACATACGTGTGCATGTGTCTTTAGAGCAGCATAATTTATAATCCTTTGGGTATATACCCAGTAATGGGATGGCTGGGTCATATGGTACATCTAGTTCTAGATCCTTGAGGAATCGCCATACTGTTTTCCATAATGGTTGAACTAGTTTACAATCCCACCAACGGTGTAAAAGTGTTCCTATTTCTCCACATCCTCTCCAGCACCTGTTGTTTCCTGACTTTTTAATGATCGCCATTCTAACTGGTGTGAGATGGTATCTCATTGTGGTTTTGATTTGCATTTCTCTGATGGCCAGTGATGATGAGCATTTTTTCATGTGTCTGTTGGCTGTATGAATGTCTTCTTTTGAGAAATGTCTGTTCATATCCTTTGCCCACTTTTTGATGGGGTTGTTTGTTTTTTTCTTGTAAATTTGTTTGAGTTCTTTGTAGGTTCTGGATATTAGCCCTTTGTCAGACGAGTAGATTGCAAAAATTTTCTCCCATTCTGTAGGTTGCCTGTTCACTCTGATGGTAGTTTCTTTTGCTGTGCAGAAGCTCTTTAGTTTAATGAGATCCCATTTGTCAATTTTGGCTTTTGCTGCCGTTGCTTTTGGTGTTTTAGACATGAAGTCTTTGCCCATGCCTATGTCCTGAATGGTACTACCTAGGTTTTCCTCTAGGATTTTTATGGTATTAGGTCTAACATTTAAGTCTCTAATCCATCTTGAATTAATTTTCGTATAAGGAGTAAGGAAAGGATCCAGTTTCAGCTTTCTACTTATGGCTAGCCAATTTTCCCAGCACCATTTATTAAATAGGGAATCCTTTCCCCATTTCTTGTTTCTCTCAGGTTTGTCAAAGATCAGATGGCTGTAGATGTGTGGTATTATTTCTGAGGACTCTGTTCTGTTCCATTGGTCTATATCTCTGTTTTGGTACCAGTACCATGCTGTGCTAATTTTTTCTTAAAGATTTTTGCATCTATGTTGTATAAGTTTCTTTTTCTGCTATAAAAAGTTATCACACACTTAATGGCATAGGACAGCAAAAATTTATTACCTTACAGTTCTGGAAGTCAGAAGTGTGAAGTGGGTGTTACAGGCTAACACTGAGATGTTGGCAGAGCTTCATTCCTTCTGGAATTTTCAGGAGATAACCTACTTACATGCCTTTTCCAGACCTACTGTATTCCTTGGCTACTGGCCCCGCCCTCCATCTTCCGAGACGGTTACTCCAACATCCGCTTCTGTCATCACGTCTCCTCTCTGACTCTGACACTCTCGTTTCTTCTTTTAAAGATCCTTATAATTACATTAGTCCCACTCAGTTAATCCAGGATAGTCATTCCATTTCAAGGGCCTTAACAATATCTGCAAAGTACCTTTTGTCATGTAAGGTAACAGATTCCAGAGATTAGAATATGGATACCATTGGGGGTGAGGGGTGAGAGGGTGCATAATTCTATTTACCACATGTTCATGAGAAATATTGGTCTGTGGTTTTTCTTTCGTATAATTAGTTTATCTGGTTTTAGTGTTATGGTAATATGTTGGCCTCATAGGATAAGTTAGGAAGTGTTAAATTTTCTGTTTGCTGGAAGAGATTGTAGAAAATTGGTATTATTTCTTCCTTAGTGTTTGCTAGAATTCACCACTAAAACCATCTGAGTCTGGAGATCTCTTTTTATAGTTATTGATTATTTACTAATTCTAAAATAGATATAGTCCTGTTGAAATTATCTGCCTCTCTTTGAGTTTTGATAATTTGTGTCTTTCAAAGAGTTGATCCGTTTTATCTAAACTATCAAATTTGTGGGAATGCAGTTTTTCATACTGTTTCTTTATTATTCTTTTTGATGTTTATGTGATCAGTGGCAATGATCTTTCTTTCATGTCTGCTATTGGTAATTTGTGTTTTTTATCTTTTTTCTCCTTGGCTATCCTGGCAAGAGTTTTCCCATTTTTATTGGTCTTTCCAAATAATTAGCTTTTGGTTTTGTTGATTTTCATTATTATTATTATGTGCTTTTAAAATCATTGACTTCTGCTCTAGTTTTGTTACAAAAGTGAGATCTCTTACATGTGTTCTCTTGCCCTTTTGCCTTCCACCTTTCTCCAGTGGGTTGACCTGTACTGGATGCTGATGCCATGCTCTTGGACTCTCCAGGTTCCAGAACCACAGGCCAAATAAGCTTCTTTTATTTATAAATTATACCCAGTCTGTTGTAATTCTGTTATAGCAGCAGAAAATGAACTGAGATAAAAGTTAATGTTCACATATTTAAGATATTTCCACTATCTTTCTGTTACTGATTTCTATTTTAAGTCCGTAGTGGTCTGAAAAACTACTTTGTATGATTTCTATTACTTTAAATTTGTTAAACTGTGTTTTGTGGCACAGAATTTTGTGAATATTCCATATAAGCTTGAGAATTTGTATTCTTCTGTTGTTGCATAGAGCTCTCTATAAATGCCCATTAGGTCAAGTTTATTGATACAGCTGTTCAGTTCAACCATATCCTCATTGATTTTCTGCCTCCTTCATCTATCAGTATGGAAAAAGGGGTATTGATGTCTCCAACAATAATAGTGGTGTAATGTATTTTTTTCCTTCCAGTTCTATCAGTTTTTGCTTCACATATTTTGATGCTCTGTTGTTAGGTTAAGGATTGTTATATCTTTTGAGAAATTTTACCCTTTTATTATGATGTAATTATCCCCTTTATCCCTGATAATTTTTTCCTG